>NC_045764.1:29728293-30053982 GCF_008692025.1 Phocoena sinus
ATTAACAAATCAAACTTAATAGTATAATACTCATTATTAGAACTTAGTACGTATAAAATGACATGGACATTCTCACTTGACATGCTCTCCTTAATGTCTTATTTAATAAATACAAAATCATGCTTTCCCCATTTAAGTACTTAACTTTATCATCAAATAATGTTATGGGGAAGGCCTGCTGTACGTTTCATTGTGCAGAACACGGCACACCATTCACATTAGATGTAAACAGGTATTTTTTGAATGACTGGACTGTTCAGTATTATTCATGCTAAAACAAATAATAAAATAGCTACTATTTCCTAAATGTTCACCTTCTATCAAGAGATGTTCTAAGTACTTTACATATGTTAACTCATTTAATCTACCCAACAAGGAGGTAGTTGCCATTATTCCCATTTGATGGATGAAGAAACCAAGGTATAGAGATCAGAATGCTTCCAAGGTCTCAAGAATTTGCAGAACTGGGATTCAAACCCCAGGCGCTCTGTATCTAAAGCTTGAGCTCTTAACTGCCTCTACTATGACTGACAAGAAAATTACTCCTTTATGAACACATAACTTACAGTGTCTTTTTCCTTTGGCCAGTTGAAGACATTATTTTAATTAAAGTGCAACAGTGATTCATTGATGTGGCACCTGTAGTGATGTTATTATTGTAAAGATCATCTTTATGCTGAGATTTTTGTAGTAGTTTTTGATTCAGAATCTTTTTCTCTTCTTAGGATGTGGCATTTTTGAAACCTTATTGCTTACGTAGCCTTCAGAATAACTGTATCATGATAACCAGAAAACTTACAATTTGCTTCTTTACAGAAAATCACTCTGCACCTCCCGACGTAACCACTTACACCTCAGAACACTCAATACAAGTAGAAAGGCCGCAGGGCTCTACGACGTCAAGAACAGCCCCAAAGTATGGCAATGCCGAGCTCATGGAGACTGGCGACGGTATGTCTTCCAGCAAGTTTTTCCTCCTTTGTAAATTCTAAGTTCTGCTGAGGTGCTTTCTGTGCCCTGACTGGATGTGTTTCTTCTAGTGACACAATCGGCTCATTGACTCATCAGGTTTTTTATGAGCCTCCCTAGAAGGTGGCATAGTTACAGGAAGTGCAAGCTATCTCCAAGGGGGCCAAGAGTTATTCCTTGTAGGAAAAATGTCAATGTTGTAGGAATTTTGTCATGAGAATAAAAAGATTTGATAAAATTCTGATGTTTTTGCTAATGAATAATGTTGATTCCACAATAAGAAGATTAGTGCAGGTGTTAAGACTGTGAATGGTTACTTGGAAGGGCAAGATGGAACTAAACACAACCAAAATAATGCACAGAGATGGGCAGAATGGTGCTTTAGACTTTGGATGAAAGATGGTCCATTTTCCTCCATGTTGGAAAAAGTATTGGTGATTTGATAAATACAACCATTCGGGTTCTCTCTTATTCCTTGAATCTTTCATCTTGGTATGCTCTGACATATTCCTCTTACCCATCCTAAAGTGACAGACTCGAACATGAACTTCATGCTTTATTCTGCTTTCCTTGACCTTCCAGAGTCATGAAAGTTAGACTGGAACCCGATGATGATATAAAGTGTTATTTTCTTGGAAGATGGCCAAAATAGCCTCTGTGTGCCATCCATCCCACTATGCTTGTGTCCGTGACACTGTGACTCGGGGGTGATGAGGAGGCCTGGACCCAGCCTCTGACAGGCAGATGCCTCTTCACTGTGGTCAGAGCCCAAGGTCGCTAGGTTCTGAGTTCTCTGTTAGTACATTTGAAGTCACTCCAGTTTCCAGTATGATTGGTTTCCCTGGAATGCTTCTCAGTATCAAGGTTTGCTTTAGTCCTCTACTAAGTTCATTGTTTATTGAATTGGTCATTACTGTTATTCTTTTCATCACCGTTTTAGTAACTTTGTTGTCTTTGAAGTTCATCATCTTCACCTGCTGCCCCAGGTAAATTCATCTATTGTCCAGTTCAGTGCTGTGATGGTGTCTCGTACCAGAACCACATGGGGCACTTGTTGGAAAACAGATTCTGGGCCACGCCCCAGACCTAACACATCAGAAGCTCTGGGCTGGGTCCTAGGATGATTTGTGTGTGTTCTAAATTAAGCTGGAGCACCCGTGGCCTTGTGAAATGATCTCTGATTCATCCAAACCAGATTAACTGGGACTCTTTAATGGGGAAATTTTGTGTTTAGATATTGAGAATTCTGGGTTGTATATTTTTATGTATTTTCAAGATTGTAAAATATTTAATGTCTCAATTCTGAAAGTACCCATAGAGTATTTTGAGACTATCTATTGAAATGGTTTTTATTGTATAGAAAAATTTCCTTGAATTCCATCATACTCGTTCCAAAAGCTGAGTTCTGTTCTTGTGACACTGTGCCATGGAGGAAGGGCTTTGCCTCGGTCAGTATGGGAAAGACCCTCTCTGGTCGTGGTTCTTCTGTCTGAGAACCGTGAAGGTTCCAGGCCTTCGTATTTACCAGGTTCAGGTTTCCAAGCACTGTTCAGCAGGAATGAAATCTGCCTGCAGAGAGTACGTGTGATCCAGTTACGGATTCAGCCTCTTGGTGCTCCATTTTTTTCATTTATTTGGGTTATGTAAAATTTTTTAAATTTCAGGCCTTTTTCATTGATCATTTCACTTATTCAGTTTTGAAAACGATGTCACATTTATTGTCATGAGAAATGTATTATAAGGTTGGGTCTGTTTTTCTTAGTACACATGGATAAATATATGTAAGTTCTGTATTATATCAGAAACTGAATTTAGAGACTTTTAATTGCTGTGCTTCTAGAATGCATTGACTAAATGTTCACTCAGGAGAGTGGGTCTGAAAGACATATAGGAGGGACCTGGCCATTACCTGCAAGAGGACAAGGCCTGCCAGCGGCACTTGTATAACCTGAGTCCCGTTACTTTCAGGGGCGGCAGCTGGAGGCTGAGCACAGGTGGTCTCAGGGGAGATTGGGAGTTGGGGAGAGTCTCACTGCTTAATCAGCTCTCTGACCCCCAAGGACACAGGGGACCCTGAGACGGTATTAATTAGGAGATGACAGACCCGGTTTTAGGAATAGAGGCGGGACCGAGCCCAGTCTGTTGTCTGGAGTTTTTCCCAAGGTCACCAGAGCAGGACAGTTCACAGTGTAAAACGGAATCATTTCTGCTACATCTTTATGCTCTCTCGAGGCTTCCTAGCAAGGTCACACGCTAAGACCGTGCACCTTGGAATGTTCTCGTTGAGCAGCAGTCGTCTTAGGTGACACTGAGGGGCTCCCAGCCCTGAGATGGGGCAGGGTGTGCTGTCATGGCTGTTTTTCCTGTAGCTGCTTGTTTACGCTGTTCCATGCTCACAGTCAGCCCACCTGCCCCATGGTTCTGTTTTTCAGGAGTGCCTGTAAGTAGCCGGGTATCAGCAAAAATCCAGCAGCTTGTCAACACCCTCAAACGACCCAAACGACCACCATTGCGGGAATTCTTCGTCGATGACTTTGAAGAACTGCTGGAAGGTGAAAGAGCCCGTTCCTACCCGCTCGTCCAGTGTTTCTGTGACCCTATAGAATATAGTGTTTTTCTACCAAGGCGGTTAGACTTTTTAAGAACAGTAATCTTGGTGTTCCTGGGAAGACAGGGATCCTGCCTAGAAACTGTAGGTACTATTCTCCAAGGTTCCTTTAAAGATACGCCAGTCCCGGCACAGTTGGGTTGATACTCTCAGCAGAATGCGATTTTGTCCCGTGAGCCAGGCCTCTTTCTAAGGACTCCTTGAGGCCACAGGAATGCTGGTGTCGATAAATCATAGGCAACCTGAGCTTGCAGCAGCGCGTTCTCTCTGAATAGGCTTCAGAGGAATGCAGAATGAGCCGTGGCAGATCTCACCTTCCTGCCTCTTGTGACAGCTTCAGGAGCTGGTGTTCTTAACCCCTGAACAGTCCTGAGCCTTTTAACACAAACAACTTAAAATTGAAACAAAGTACTGCTTGTTGTATCAAACCCAAACTGCTTATTTTCTTGCTCTTTATACCACAAGTAAGACATAGCTGATTTTCTAGCCAGCAGGTGGAAATTGTGAATCATCAACTATAAGAGAAACCTTTCCCAGAAGTGAGAATAATCTCTCACATTCTTACCTATCTAGAGTTGGGCAAATTGTTTTTATTATGGGGCGTTTATTTTTGTTATACGTAAGAAAATATGTGCTGTGCTAGTTATTCATAGTAGCTGTAGCAAATTCAAATTTACATCTCAGTATTTAAGGGAAAAATATAATTCAGCAAGATTTGAGCTCTTTGGAGTCTATAATTACTAGTGTATGTCGATAACCGATGTTTTAAACATGGCAATCCTAGACTCTAGGCATGTTAAAATGCATAGTTTTACTTGTCAGTTTATAAATGCATTCAGGTCTCCCTAAGTTCCACACCCTGACTTTGCCTTGGAAATTGTAAGAATTAAGTGCTTTTGTTACATCCATGAGGCTCATGTGTCGGTCATAGCTCTAATTCTAGAAAAACACCTGTGCATGTTTCCTGTCCTCTAATAAATTTCTAACTCCAGTGTAAATCTTCTAACTTCCTTAAAAGGAATAAAAAAGTGATTGTGCTAATATGGATGTGTTTTTCTTGAAAACCTTTTGTGTTCAAATGTACTTAGTTCAACAACCAGATCCAAACCAGCCAAAGCCAGAGGGAGCCCAAATGTTGGCGATGCGTGGGGAACAGCTGGGTGTGGTTACAAATTGGCCCCCATCTTTAGAAGCAGCGTTACAGCGATGGGGGACCATCTCACCAAAGGCCCCGTGCTTGACCACGATGGACACGAATGGGAAACCTCTGTACATCCTCACTTATGGTAATCCTGTGAGACTTATCCACCTTTTGTTTGTTTGTGCCTGCACACAACTGTCACTTTCAGGGTGGCCGATTCATATTTGTGTTGCCTTATGTTTCTAATACAGAAATAAATGGAACCTGAAAGGAATATTATAGGAAAATTATTTGGTTTGAATATGAAAAGTTACTATTTGTTAAATGTTTTTGAGTAAAAACCAGAAAGTGATATAAAAAATTAGTGATTATAACTCTAATAAGATGTTAGATTTTACCTCTTGGAATGTATATTAATTAAATTAATGCTTTCAAGAAGGATTGGTGGTTAAAGAATGTATATCAGAACTCTTTGACATGCGTCACTCACTCAGAAGAAACAGAATCTGTTTCCAAAGTGCTTTTTCAGAAAGCAAGAGAAAACAAACTTTTCTTTAATTCTTTATTCAGTACCATAAATGCAGTCCATAAACTTGGAAATAGTTAACTGTACCAGAGAGATTCATTTCTCTTTGTGCCACGGATAAGAGGCAGAGAAAGCAAATTTTCAGGTCATTTTCACACTCTCTGTTACAGTTTTGCAAAGAAACAAGCTTCATAACAAAAACACCAAAATGGCTTATATTTTGTCTGCATGTGTGAGGTTAGATTACCTTTTTTTAACTTTCAGTTTTGTTTTTATGATGATAATGCTCTTCTAATTGCAGGTAGGAAAGAAAGTGTTTTCTCCATTAGCAATGGAGGTCAAGAGCCAGGTGTTAAGTATTATAGCCCAGCCTTTTAGTGGGTGTGGGGCCCGTGAGGCACCCACTGTGCCTCAGTCATTATCCTGTGCATCTCATGGAAGGAAATGGGATTTAGGAGCATATGTTTTCATAGTCTCATTTTTTTTTTTTTTTTGGCTTTGTTGGGAAATTCTCAGTGGAGTGGATAGAGGGTATTTCACCCATCATGAGGCATAAGATTCATTTTTTAAAAGTTATACTCTTGGAAATAGATTTTAGTCAGTCAAAAAGACAGAGGACTTTCCTGTTTGACCTTCATCTCTTGCCAGATTCAACCATGGAGCTGATTGTGTACTGTTTTCCAAGCATCATTTATTGAAAGACTGTCCTTTCCCCTTTCTTGGCTCCTTTGTCATAAATTAGTTGACATACATGCGTGGGTTTATTTTTGGGCTATTCTGTTTCATTGATCTATGTGTCTGTTTTTGTGCCAGTATCATACAGTTTTTCATTACTGGTAGTTTTGTAATGTCAGGGAGTATGATGTTTCTAGCTTTGTTTTTCTTTCTCAAGATGGCTTTGGCTATTTGGGGTCCTTCATGGTTTCATACAAATTTTAGAATTGTTTGTTCTATTTCTGTGAAAAATGCCATTGGAATTTTGATAAGGATTGCGTTGAATCTATAGATTGCTTTGAGTAGTACAGACATTTTAACAATATTAATTCTTCTGATCCACGAGCAGAGAATATCTTTCTATTTATTTGTATCATCTTTAGTTTCTTTCATTAAAGTCGTAATTTTTAACGTACAGGTCTTTTACCTCCTTGATTAAATTCATTCCTAGGTATTTTATTCCTTTTGATGCAGTTGTAAATGGGATTGTTTTCTTGATTTCTCTTTCTGATAGATTTTTATTAGTGTATAGACAGAACAGTTTTCTGTGTATTGAATTTGTATCTGCTACTTTACTGAATTCATTTATTACTCTGTTTTTCTGTATAGTCTTTAAGTTTGTCTATATATAATGTCATGTTATCTGCAAGTAGTGACAGTTTTTCTTCTTCCTTTCCAGTTTGGATGCTTTTTATTTCTTTTTCTTGCCTTATTATTCTGACTAGGACTTAACAATGCTATGTTGAATAAGCATGGCAAAAGTGTCTTGTTCCTGAATCTTAGAGGAAAAGCTTCCAGCTTTTTACTGTTGAATATGCTGTTAGCTCTGAGCTTGTAAACATATGACTTTTGTTTGTAAACCTATGACTTTTATTTTGTTGAGAATTTTTTTATCATAAATGGATGTTGAATTTTGTCAAATGCTTTTTCTGCATCTGCTGAGATGATCATATGATTTTTATCCTTCATTATGTTATTAATGTGCTGTGTCACATTCATTGATTTGTGGATGTTGAACCATCCTTGCGTCTCTGGAATAAATCCCACTTGATCATGGTGTATGAGCATTTTAACATATTATTAAATTTGGTTTGCTAATGTTTTGTTGAAGATTTGTGCATCTGTGTTCTTCAGGCCTGTAATTTTCTTTTCTCATGGTGTCCTTGTCTTGTTTTGATATCAGGGTAATGCAGGCCTTGTAAAATGAGTTTGGAAGTGTTTTCTCAACTTTTGTTTTTTGGAAGAACTTGAGAAGGATTGGTATTAATTCTTCTTTGAATGTTTGGTAGAATACACCAGTGAAGCTATTTAGTCCTGGACTTTTGTTTGTGGAGAGGGTTTTGGTTACTGATTCAATCTCCTTACTAGTAAATGGTCTGTTTAGATTTTCTGTTTTTTCATCGTTCAGTCTTGGAAAGCTGTATGTTTCTAGGAATTTATTTCTTCGAGGTTGTCCAGTTTGTTGGTATGTAATTGTTCATAGTAATCTCTTATGATCATTTGTATTTCTTTAATACCAATTGTAATGTCTCTCATTTCTGATTTTATTTATGAGCCCTCTTTTTTCCCTGGGTGAGTCTAGCCAAAGGTTCGTTAATTTTGTTTATCTTTTTAAAGAACCAGCTCTTGATTTCATTGATCTTTTCTATTGTCTTTTTAATCTCTATTTCATTTATTTCCGCTCTGATCTTTGTCGTGTTCTTCCTTCTACTAACTTTGGGCCTCATTTGTTCTTCTTTTTCTAGTTACTTGAGATGTAAAGTTAGGTTGAGATTTTTCTTGTTTCTCGAGATAGACGTTTATCTGTGAACTTCCCTCTTAGAATTGCTTTTGCTGTATCCCATAAGTTTTAGTATGTTATATTTTCATTTTCATTTGTCTCAAGGTGTTTTTTTACTTTCTCTTTTGATTTCTTTGTTTCGTTGGTTATTGGATAGCATGTTTTTTAATCTCCACATACATGTAAATATATCAGTTCTCATAATCGATTTCTAGTTTGATAACATTGTGGTCAGAAAAGATGCTCAATATGATTTCAGTCTTCTTAAATTTAAGACTCGTTTTGTGGCCTAAGATATGATCTATCCTGGAGAATGTTCCATATGAGCTTGAGAAGAATGTTTATTCTGCTGCTTTTCGATAGAGTGTTCTTTATATATCTATTAAATCTATCTGGTGTAATGTGTAATTTAAGGCTGATGTTTCCTTATTGATTTTCTGTCTGGCTGGTCTGTTCATTGATGTGAATGCGGTATTAAAATCCCCTACTCTTATTATTATTGCTGTTGTTTCCCTCTTTATGCCTGTTAATGTTTGCTTTATATATTTAGGTGCTTCTATATTGGGTGCATAAATATATCCAAATGTTATATTTGCTTGTTGGATTTACCCTTTATCATTACATAATGTCCTTTGTCTCGTTACAGTCTTTGTTTTAAAGTTGATTTTATCTAAGTATAGCTACCCCAGCTTTCTTTTAGTTTCCATTTACATGGAATATCTTTTTCTATCTGTTCACTTTCATTTTGTGTGTGTCTTTATACTTGAAGTGGGTCTATTGTAGAAGTATGTAGATGAGTCTTGTGTTGTTGGGTTTTTTTTAATTCATTCACCCGCTGTGTCTTTTGATTGGAGAATTTAGTCTGTTTACATTTAAAGTAGTTATTGATAAGTATGACCTTATTGCCATTTTTAAAATTTCTTTCTGGCTCTTTTGTAGTTCCTCTGTTCCTTTAGTCTTCTCTTACTCTCTTCCTTTGTGGTTTGATGACTTTCTTTAGTGGTGTGCTTAGATTCCTTTCACATTATTTTTTGTGTATCTACTATAGGTTTTTGCTTGATGGTTACCATGAGGCTTACATATAACATATTTATAATAGTCTGTTTTAAGTTGATTAAAAACTTAAGTTTGAGTACATTCTCAAGCCCTGCATTTTTAGTCTTCCCCTTTTATGTTTTTGATGTCACATTTTACATCTTTTTATCTTGTGTATTCCTGAACTAACTGTTTTAGTTATTTTTACTGCTTTTGTCTTTCAACCTAATACTAGGTTTATAAGTGATTAATCTACTACCTTTACTAAATATTTACCTTTACCAGTGAGACACATATTTTCTTGTTACAAATTAGTGCCCTTTCTTTTCAGCTTAAATAAGTTCCTTTAACACTTTTTTTGTAAGGCTGCTTTCATGGTGATGAACTCCTTTAGCTTTTTGCTTGTCTGGAAAACTTTATCTGTCCTTCAATTCTTCTCTTTTTTCTTTTTTCTTTTTTTGTGGTACGTGGGCCTCTCACTGTTGTGGCCTCTCCCATTGCGGAGCACAGGCTCCGGACGCGCAGGCTCAGGGGCCATGGCTCACAGGCCCAGCCGCTCCGCGGCATGTGGGATCTTCCCGGACCAGGGCACGAACCCGTGTCCCCTGCATCAGCAGGCAGACTCTCAACCACTGCGCCACCAGGGAAACCCTGTCCTTCAATTCTGAATGATAACTTTGGCCAGGAGAGTATTCTTGGTTGGAATTTTTTTTTCTTTCTCCTTTCTAAATCAGTCAAGAACTGTTTTATCTTCTTTAATTTAAATCATCAATTTACTCTTTTTTTTTTTCTATTTGAAAAATATTTCTAGAACTTGCCAAAAGTGTGTTGTTTCCTTTTTCAAACTCTCTGTTGTAAATTGGCTTTTGTATGAATTTATGATGATCTCGACTTTAATATTCCAAACTGAGAATGAAGTTGAAACTTTAACAAAATATAGTGGTGCTAATTGTTTGATTGTAATTGATTTGTTTGTTTACAATCGTTGATTTTTTTCACTTACAACAAGTTGATCGTAATTGTTTATTTAACTATAATAATTTCCAAACATTGTTCACATTAAATAAATCTGAAGGCACAAAATATTTGCGATTTCTTTAGGAAAAAAATAACTCCCTGCATTATTTCTAATGGCTAGTGACTATTTGGGGCAAAAATATAATCATCAAATAATTGTAAAGTAGCCAGTCTCGAGGAGGTGGAGTTAAGGAAGGTGGAGGAGGGGCATGAATAAAACATCACACCTAGTAGCTACTCTCAGTGATCAAGAAGTAGGCTAAAATGTATACAGCGATTTTGTTTTTTATAGCTTGCTTTATTATGATGTTAATAAAACAAAGAAACATTTGTTGAGCACATACTGTGAGCGACGAATGTCCTAGGAATTATAGGAATCAGAGATAATGGAAAAATCCTCCTTGTCCCCCTGATCACTAAGGAAGAGACAAATTGATAAATCCATTGATAGGAAAACAGTAAGAACCCTAGTTTGGATTGCTGCAAAATCCAATATGAAATAAAACAAATTCAGATTTTTTTCATTTCATAATTTCATAATTTAATTTCATAATTAAAGTGTATATTAATTTAGCTTTTACATTTAAAATAGGAAAAAGATTAGAGCAGTGATTGCATTTATAGGAAATAGTTCAAATTGTTTATTCTTTATTTATGTTTATTCTTTATTATACTTTTATTGCATTAATATAATTTCTAACACCTTGACTGCTTCTGAAAGCTTATAGAAGCTAAAGTTGTAAAAGGCCTTTATGTGTCCAAGAATTCATGTTAGATTTTAAAGTCATTTTGGTTTGATCTCAGACTGTTTGCTATCACCTGGGTATGCTGAGAAAATGTCTGGCACTGGGATGAAGGCAGGGATTTGAATCTGCAAGTTCTTCACAACTGGTTATTTTTCTCATGTTTTTTAAATCTTTTTAATCCTGCTTTGTGGTGATTTTTTTCTAGAGTTCAAAACTTTAAAATAATTCAAAAATTTTACCATAATTTTTATCTAAATTCAGGGATTAGGATTCCAAAATCCTAAAAGTTAGGAAAAGTTGAAGTTGAGAAACTTAGGATGTGGGGAAGGAGAGGGATCAGGCCCTACAAAGCCTGTCTTAAGTGCCCTTTACGTTCATTGCAATCACACAAGACAGGACTCATTAATAGAGGAAATAGGTGTCATTTTGCACAACATAAATTAGCATTAACTCACTAATGCCGTGGTCCCTGCCCTATTTTACTCCCTAGAAATCCTCCCCGTTTCTGTGATGGTAATTAAATTCTGTGTGGCTTTGCTCTAGGTTCTTAGCATCCTAGGTGTATTTGTATTTAATACCTTATTCCAGTGTTCAGGCTTCTCAGATTTTTAAGTCAGATTTGCTGGCTTTTGTTTCCCATCTTGATTCCAGGGACTCAGAATAACTTGAAAGGCTTAAAGTGAAAATGTAATACTCTCTATATAGGTTAATGTGCACACATATACACAACAGAAAATGCATGTGTACAATTAATTGTATCTTTATAATTTGTATTGATAGGCAAACTGTGGACAAGAAGTATGAAGGTTGCTTACAACATTCTGCATAAATTAGGTACAAAACAAGAACCTATGGTGCGACCTGGAGATAGGGTAAGTGCAATTTAAATTATCACATCTGCAAGACACGTGGTCTGAGGTGGAGAAGACACCCACTGTTTTAAAGTTGCAACGTTCAGTGCCTCCATACTACTAAATCAGGCTTTCTTAACATTTACTGTGAACCAGAAGCAGTTATTCAGCAGGATTAATCTTCACAGTAACTCAGCAAGTTTAACTATAGTAGTTCTCACATTTTATCCATTAGGATATTAGAACTTGAGAGGGTAAGAATCATATCAGCTGAAGGCACATAGCTAGAAAGTGGTATAGCCAGTGCTCATATCCATTTCTGTCCAACCACAAAACCTGTGTTCCTAACCCCTGACATATGTGGTCTCCTAGTTTGGAATGTACTTGCACTGTCTCCCTGAGTAGGCAGGACAATTGTGTTTAGAACTTTTTTATATTAGTCAGTGATATCGAAAATCCTGGCAGCAAACTGCTGGTATGTTCCTTTCCTAGTGTTAAATTTCTTGATATAGGCTACTATCTTTCATTGAAAAGCACAATTTTATTCTTACTACAATCTGCTAAGTTACTGAGAACAGATATTGGTATTTCCTTTTTAATGTTACACCCAGAGCAGTTAATAATCTTGCCCAAGCTTTACACCCCATTTAAGATGTGGGGCTGACAGTAGAACCTAGTTTTCTTGCCTTAAATGGAGTGATTTTTTTTTCCATGTGTTGCTATTTACCTCAGAATGCCCCAAGACTGGGTTACCCACCTGCACCCGAAGGATTCCAAATTAATTTTATAAAAATATCATTTTAGAGCACCATAAACCAACAAGAATATAAGCTATGATTTACTTAAGAGATATTATAAAAACATGAGCCCATTATGGGGAATTTTTAATAAGATTGCTGCAGCCCCAGGATTCTGTGGTAGGCTATGATTCTTTCCAGTTTAATGAACAAGTTTGATCTTTAGCTTTTAAAAGTCAATTATAGGTCTCACACTTCCTCATTATAAAACTTACTGTAAAGCTACAGCAATCAAAGCTGTGTGGTATTAACACAAAGACAGATATAGACCAAAGGAATAGAATAGAAAACCCAGAAATAACTCCTTACATGTAGGGTCAAGGGGCTTTCAAGAAGGATGCTAAGACATTAAATGGGGGAAAGGATAGTCTACTCAACAAATGGTGCTTGGAAAATTGGATATGCATAAGCAAAAACCCAAAATTGAACCTTTATACCATATATTAAAAAATTAACTCAAAATGGATTAAAGACCTAAACTCTTAGAATAAAACATAGGGGAAATGTTTCATGACATTGGATTTGGCAATGATTTCTTGGATATGGCACCAAAAGCACAGGGAACAAAAAAATTGATAAATTGCACTTCATCAAAATTAAAAAATTCTGGGCTTCCCTGGTGGCGCAGTGGTTAAGAATCCGCCTGCCAATGCGGGGGACCACGGGTTCAAGCCCTGGTCTGGGAAGATCTCACATGCCACAGAACAACTAAGCCCATGTGCCACAACTACTGAGCCTGTGTGCCACACTGCTGAAGCCCGTGAGCCTAGAGCCCGTGCTCTGCAACAAGAGAAGCCACCACAATGAGAAGCTCACGCACCACAACAGAGTAGCCCCTGCTTGCTGCAACTGAAGCCCACGCACAGCAACAAAGACCCAATGCAGCCAAAAATAAATAAATAAAATAAATGTATAAAATTTAAAACTTCTGTGTACCAAAGGACACTTTTGAGAGTGAAAAAGAAACATACAGAATGGGAGAAAATGTTTACAAATCATATATCTGATAAAAGATTAGTATCCAGAATATATAAAGAAGTTCTACAACTCAACAACAACAACCAAAAAAAAAGTTTAAAAATCAGGCAAAGGACTTGAATAGACCTTTTTCCAGGGAAGATTTACAAATAGCCAAATAAGCCCATGAATCACTAATCATTAGGGAAATATATGTCAAAACCACATGAGCTACCACTTCACACTCATTAGGATGGCTGCTATCAAAAACAGAAAATAGTAGGTGAAGACAAGAATGTGAAGAAATTGGAACCCTTGTGCATTGCTGGTAGGAATATACGGTGGTGGAGCCACTGTGGAAAACAGTACTATGATGGTTCCTTAAAAAATTAAACATCCGATCCGATAATTCCACTTCAGTTTCAAAAGAATTGAAAGCAAGGACTTGAACAGATATATCTACACCAATGTTCATAGCAGCACTATTCACAAAAACCAAAAGGAAGAAGCAACTCAAGCATCCACGGTCGGGTGAATGAATAAACAGAAGATGGTATGTTCGTATGGTGTAATACTATTCAGCCTTAAAAAGGAAGGAAATTCTGACACATTCTACAACATGGATGTACCTTGAGGACATTATGCTCAGTAAAATAAGCCAGTCACAAAGGATAAATATTGTATGGTTCCATTTATATGAGGTACTTAGAGTACTTAAATTCCTCGAGACAGAAGAACGATGGATACCAGGGGCTATGGGAAGCGGGAAATGGGGAGTTATTGTTTAATAGGGACAGAGTTACAGTTTAGGAAAATGAAAATGTTCTGGAAATGGATGGTTGATGATGGTTTTACAACAGTGTAAATGTACTTAATGCCACTGAACTGTATACTTGAAAATGGTCAAGATGGTGAACTTTGTTATATTTATTTTATCACGATAAAAAAAGTCAGTTGTAATATATCTCCCTTATCTATAATTTGGTTAATAGTCTTAGTAGTTTTTTTAAAAAAGTCTTTGGCCTTCAGACTCTTGAAGTTCCTTTACAATAGCAATTACAAAATAAACCATCTCTGTTCTACTAAGAAGTCAGTAGGAATGTGGGGGGCAAGTTTTGATAGAACAAAATATGTAAAAAGATTTTCTTTAGCAGGGAGTGGTTTGAATTGTATGAGGTGGGACTACTTTTCTAAATTATTCCTTTAAAAAGTTTTCATATGGCTGGCACCTGGCATGTGTGTATAAAAACTTATTAAAAAAGCATATGTGACTGTAGTATTCAATTGATAATAGCCTTCTGTCCCAATAAACAGGATTCTTTACCTCTTTGAAAATCATTTTTAATTAAATATTTTCCGAGGATAATGAACATTCTGTCCTTAGCATAAAAATTATAGACGCTTTTCATGTGGGTGACCCTATTAATGCACTTCGGGGAGTCCTGCTTGGGCTTTGAAAAGGCATTTATGTGCCTAAGCTGAATAGGTTTTCAGGATATTATAGTGGGAGCTGTGGAACAAACAAAGATGCATCATATGTGAAGCCTGCCTTCAGGGAGCTTGCAGAGTTAAAAAAAAAATAAATAAAGACATTGATAATTGGCTATCTGTAAATTGGAAAATGATACAGGTCCCCAAAATAGGTGGTGAGAGATACAGCTGAACTCTTTGGGAAGGACAGAGAATATTCTCATTGTGGGAGCTTCTGGCGTCTGAGACTTCTTGAGGAGAAAAAGAAAGCCCGTGGCTCTTGGTCAGGTTGTAGGACAGAGTGTGGAAAGGAGCTGAGGGGGGATTGTGTGGTATGTGGACAGAACAAGCCGGGCACTGGGACAGCAAGGCTGTTACAGGAAGACCAGCGGAGGAGAGTGGAGGAAGGAGGTGGTCTGTTGACGCTCTGTGCATAGTTAAGTGTGATGAAATATCAGAGAATACATAGGGAATTGAATGAAAAGAAACCATGTGGGTTTATGAAAATGAGACATCTGTATATTTGTACAGTGTTGCAATGGAATCACTGTGTGGTCACCAAACAACAGGGCTTGTGACTGATTGAGATGTAAAAGGAAAGTTTGGTGAGACTGATACAGTCTTCCCTTCCTTAAAACAGATTTTTTAAAAATTCAGTTTCGATTCTAAATGAGCCTTTAGCTATTTGACCATTTTCTATTTGTCACTTTTATATTTTTGAGAGCATATAATGCACAATTTTATATTCTGCTTTTATCCACTTTACATTAGTATAACAATTTCATCCTGTTTTAACCCAACTCTGCAAGGTTATATAATATGGCCTTATCAGCATGAACTTTAGTGATCGAGCAGTGGGAATTTTAAATCCTGGATCAAGTTGCCCTTCCTTGGAACAGAGCTGGGGTAGGAGTCAGACCAGAAGCTCCTCTTTGGAAATATGTTGATCCACAGTCTGGCTCTGGAAGCAGCACCTTCTTTCTCTCGGTTCTATGCTCTTGAAGACTCCTGCGTGTGGAATAGGTTAGTCCTAGGAGGACTAACAAGTCCAAATTTAACTAGTCCTCTATGAGTGGGTGCAGCCATTAGTTTTTGGTGGAACTTCAACATCTTCTGCATTTTATTAACATCCTCTGTTTTGGTTCAAGGAGAGCAGTCTTGCAGCAGTGGTGCCTTGGAAGCTTTGCAAACATTCGATTGAATGTTGTTGCTTTGCCAGATCCAGAACTAAAAATAGATGCTGTCAACTCTCTGACCACCAGTTGAAGGCAGACACCTGAGGCCAGTGCAAACCTCAGATCATTTTTAAAATAATTGTTTGTGATTCATATGCAGAGACATGCAAATAAATCCTTTTATTCCTCCTTTGAAATCCTACTGATAGTAGCCTGGCATCTGTCTGGGTGCTTTTGGGACAAAATAAGGATTAATATCTAATCAACAGTTATTTCACAGGGTTTCTTAAAATTCTTCAGTAGTGCAGAATGGCTTTTATTGGCCTTAATGGTTTCATTTGTCTCTGTTTGGCTGATTTTAGTAAACTGCAGGAATACCATATAGAAAGGCAGTCTTCACATAATTCCAAACTTAATTTTATTTCCATCAACTATCCTGTGTTGCTAACAGAGCCAAATTTAAGATGCAGCCTGCTCCATCCTCAGCTGTCATCTGAGTCCTTTATGCCAACCTGCTTACTTAGATATTGAGGTAATTAGGATGTCTTATCCAACTGTTCATGACAAAGTTAATAACTTCTAGTTAGGGCATTTTTAAAGAAAAAAATGTGTTAAATTCCTGAATGAGGTAATACCAAAATCATATACATCTGCTAAATCATGGGATTTATGTGCTTAATTATCAGCAAGGAAGAGCAGTGCCGATGCTGGAGCAACACATGGGAGAAGCTTGTGTTAAAGTGGAAGCAGAGTCCTGCAGAGCTCAGTGGGGATCCAGAAATAGGACTGCCTGTTGTATCCTGAAGGCAGCTTCTAGAGCTAGAGTAGGAAGGGCCACTCCAGAAGGAGCATCGGGCAACAGGAGAGCAAGCGAATCGACGTTGCGTTAGCTCCACAGCAGATGCTAACCTGAGCGCCAGGTGGATGTAAATGGGATGAAGCTGACAACATAAAGGAGAAACTTGACAAGTTTATATGCAACATTAAATACACTAATAAAAATAAAACAGAATATTATATCGAGAAGTCTGCATCAAATGTAAGAGTTAATACTATGAAATATATTTAAAGATTTTATGGGAAATGTCAAAACACCAGCAGATAAATAGGCAAAGGAAATGAAACACAGTTCATACAAGGACGAATAAGCCATCTGATGGAAAATTGTTCTTCATTAAGATTCCCTTCAGGACTATCAGAAAACATTTGAAAAATCATACTATCCATTATTGGGTTATTAGGATAGTAATTTAAATTTACCTTTTAGAACTCCATGATTATTGTACTCCTGGTTCTTCAGAGGCTGAGCTGGAGAGGCAGTGGGCGGCTGGAGATGTGTGGCCAGGTGTTCACGGAAACCTTCCCTGGGAGGGCAGAAAGCCAGATGCCGCAGGTGCGGGCTGACCGAGCGCCGGCTCCCAGGGCCGGGGCCTCGTGGGCAGTTGTGGTTCATGGCTACCTGCTGTGTGTCAGGCACGGTGTGAGCTCTTGCATACATTTTCTCATTTGACCTTTACTACAACGCTAGGACACTAATATTCTCAATTTTCAGGTAAGTCAAGGCTTGGGGAGCTAAATCTGAGCTGGGATCAGAATAGAGTCAGCTGTGAGCCCAGCACCTTAGGGAGGAAGTGCACAGCGTTCAGTTACGATGGTGAAGACTCTGTGGACGTACGAGGACGCACTTCAGAGTGAGAGACAGATAGTATATGCACTGTGGTTTTACCTGTGTAAAACTATGTGCCGATGGGGGAGTGTAAACAGCAAGGGTAGTTGCATTCTGGTGCGGTGTCAGAGATGACCCGGATAATCTGTTTGCCTTCCATGTGAGATCAAGGAAAAGCATCTGATAACTTATTAAAATGCATCTTACTAATATGCATTTTTCAAGCAGGGCATCTAAATTTTTTCCAGTGGCATCGTGTTAGTGGTTAATCCCTCTCTCTCTGCGTTGGTCCAGGTGGCACTGGTGTTCCCCAACAATGACCCTGCTGCCTCCATGGTGGCTTTCTACGGCTGCCTGCTGGCCGAAGTTGTGCCTGTGCCCATCGAGGTGCCCCTCACAAGAAAGGTAAATAATGTATCTTTCTGTTCAAGCCTGTTGGCCGGGAAGGTCGATTCTCCTGCCCTGGAAGGTTCTGTCATGGGGTCAGAATGTGCAGACGGCCATCTTCAAGAGCTTTCATCTCAGCAGGATGTGGATCAGGAAGCACAGGGCTGTTTGCCTTGTCTCTGAGGCTCTGCGCAGGTTGTCGTTGGTTGTCCCAGACAAGGGAGCAGCATTGACGCTGCAGCTCCACTCAGCGGCCGGATTGAGCTGCTGCCCTGAGGTGGCGCCTTCTGTGCGTTGAGCAGGGTGATCTGCCAGCAAAGCAGGTGTTCCAGTATCTCGTTCCTCAGTGTCACTGCCCTAGAAATCTGGGTAAATGATAGATTTTTCACTTATTTTTATTTCAGGGGTGGCCGTTGTTGCATTTGTGCAGGTGTTTGGACATTAACAAGTTCCAGGTTCACCTACGATTTGTTGGATCTTATTCTATGATTAGAATAAATAACTATCTTGCTGTTACAGTTGTAGTGTAGTCCAGTGTCGGAACCCTACACAGCAGTGTGTGTGTCTTTGTCCGCGTAAATGCTTGACTTCTTGCACCACAGACCTGTGGTAACTTTGGAAGGGAAGGCCGAGGGAGGAGGCTGTGCTGGGGTTGACCCTGATGGTCCCCCGAGAGGTGCTCTGATGCTGTCGAAGGAGACGGGGCCGATGGCTGTGGGGTAGGCGCCCTGCCACTGGTTGTGTTATGTGTCGTGCCCTTGGGCTCCACCCTGGATTCACCGGGCTGTCACTTAGCACACCATCATGAGCAGAGTGTGTGGGGTGACTCTTCCAGCTCCAAAGTGCTAAGGTTTTCGTGTGCCCAGGCTCAGAGTTTCCAGAGAATCTTCCAGCTCTCTTTGTGGCTACTCATTATGAAAATGGGGAAGTGCCTCAAGGTCTGTTCACGGTGTGTGGGTACCTTTGAAACTCTGCTCCTTGGGTCGGAAGGAGAGAACGAGGGGATCCCTTAGAATAAGGTTGGGAAATGGTTGCTGTTTCCCTTTTCCTGGGTACAAAATCTTCAAGTTCCCTCCTGGGCCTCCTAGGCACCTGCAAGCGTCAGGCGGGATGGCAGGTGGCCCTGGAAGGGGGGTGAGCCCTGCAGCCACTGACATCAGAGCCCCCTCCAGTGGCCTGAGGAGAACCCTGATTTCTGCGAGGGTTTGCTTCTAGCATTCCTGGTGTATAATACACACCCCGTAAAGTGCTTCCTCATCTTCCTGAGCCCTATGACCTTCACAACTGACGAGAAATGCAGAAGGGTTTGGGGATTTACTGAGCAGGTAGCCACGTTCTCCTGTGTGATTCTTTGGTGCTGTGACTAACCTGGAAAGCCTCTCAAGGGATGTGTGATGCTCCTCTTTAATTGATATCTAATTCAGTGGGTTGAGGTCCTCTGGAAATAGAAAAGAAAACCCTCTGGATTCTCTAGTCAATGGCATCAGGATGCTAATTTGGAGAAATTCATAGGCTAATGAGTGAAGAGACTGATTCTCTGTCAGCACTGCACTAACAGACTCCAGAACATTTGTTACTGTTGTTATGAGTAGCGGTTATTGTTTACTCATCACATATCGAATTTAGATTTGTCTACTCTACATCTATAGCCTGGTGTTTTCCAGACCAGGTCTGGTTTGCAGAGGAAAATCATTTGAATGAAGAGGCACCTGTCTCTGCCACTTCCTGACCAGGCATTGTCGAGCGGAGCCAGGGTGTCTCACCTGCAACTCCTCTGGGTCTCCTGACACGTGCTTGCCAGCCGTCTCAGGCGTTGCAGGCTGTGACCTGCCAGGTAGCTGTGTCTCACTCACCTCTCAGACCCATTCAGACTCTCATATTGTACCATGTACCTCAGGACCAGGAACCCTCTCTCAGAAGAAAAAGCTGAGGTTTCTTCTTGGCCCTCTCTCCCTCGGAACGTTTCTAAGGGTAACAGAACCAGCAGATGACTCACGGGTTATTGTTAAGCCAGAAGCCGTGCGTTGGGCCTCAGTCTGTAGTTTCAGAATGTAATGTTCATTCTTAGAAAACGTTACTTTTTTTTTTTTTTTGCGGTACGCGGGCCTCTCATGGTTGTGGCCTCTCCCATTGTGGGGCACAGGCTCCGGACACACAGACTTAGCGGCCATGACTCACGGGCCCAGCCACTCTACGGTATGTGGGATCTTCCCAGACCAGGGCACGAACCCATGTCCCCTGCATCGGCAGGCGGACTCTCAACCACTGCACCACCAGGGAAGCCCAACTTTACTTATTTTTAAATAAAAGAATCCACTGGCTCGGTTGCCATTCAGCACAGGGTAAGATGTGCACAGGGGTGTAGGTGATGAAGTTTGTGAATCCTCTATCCACCAGTCCTATGCATGCTAGTCTTGTCTTAAAATAAAGGGCCTAATGAGAACCAAATTTTCAGAATCATCAATGTTGATTAGCCTCACTGAGCGATTTAGTCCCATGTGCATTTATATTCTTTGTTCTAGTTCTTGGGGTGAGGGGAGAAGGCTCATTTTTCACTTGAAGAGTTCATAGTGGGAGAAATGGGTGTCCCTCCAATGGTTTGGCCACGGAGTGGGCAGGGGCAAGAGAGGAGCCTCCAGAAGTCTGTGCCGTGATGGGCAGGTCTGGACAGTGGCTGTCCTCCTCGCCCTCTTGAGGTGGCTGAGCTGGTCTGTGAAGGCCAGATGCCAGCAAAGTGGGCCTGTGGACTGGCGGAGACCACTGAGCCGCATTTCCCTTCTGCCAGCTTGGGAAGTAGCAAGGCTGTAGCGGGGGTGGAATTCTGCATATCCTAAGTGCCATAGGGCCAGAGACCAAGTGGGCCCCGGAGGCCACAGGAGTCCAGCCAGGCAGGGCCTGGCCCATCAGCACTTGCCTCTGGGCTCAGAGGGGGCTCACTGTCCTGCATGATGCAAACTGTTCTTTCCTTAGAATCTAGCACATGCCCCACTTGTTTGCTTTAACCAAGGTTTCAGATGTCCTGTTAAAATGAAACATCTCTGGAAGGAAAAACATAGACGTCTTGTCACATACTTAAAATCTCACGTGAACCATCACATGATCCTTCCCTTGGGAGTGCATTTTGCTGGAAGAAATCAGAGGGAGTTGGGGTGGGGAGGGAGGGAAATGGGGCAGCCCGAGGGTGACACCCACCCAACGGAAGTGTTTGTGGGTAGAAGGTTATGCCCCACGTCTGGGATTTGTTTTAAAATAACAAATCTGCATGTGTGCATGTGTTTGAGGTAAGAGATGAGAACAGATTTGCCAACGTTGATAATCGTTGGTGCTGGGTGACAGGAACGTAGGATTTCTTTCTCCTTTTCTTTGTATCTTTGTGTCTGCTTGGAAATTTCCAGTATAAATAAAAAGTTAAAAATTAATTGGCAAAACAACAATACATTAATGACATGTTTCTGTTAGTATTGATAAGGAAAATTTCTTGGTCAGGTTTCTTGGATCCCCTGGTTGTATGACCATAATAATCTTTAAACTAGTGGGTCTGCAGCCTGTCTTGTGTTGACTCTGCAGAGTAATGCATCGAGAGCCCCTCACTCAGTTTCGTCTGCATTGTTGTCTCACCTCCTGAGGCAGCTGAGAAGCCAGCGGTTTGGGTAGGCAAGCATCAAAATTGGAAAAGCACCAGCTAGTAGTTGCAGGTCCACAAATCCGGAACGAGTTCACAAGAGACGCTTTCCGTGAACTCACCTCACATTTACTGGAGGGAGAGTCCTTCTCATGGGTATGGCTGATGCTTTCTGACCTGGAGACTGAGACGGGACAAGGTGAGGCTGATCGAGTGCGCATTTACTGCTTGAGAAGTGACTTGTCAGAGACCATGGGTGTGGAGAGACTGCCGGGGAAGGGACATGCTTCGTCAGCTCTCTATGTTGGAGAAAGATTGAAAGTGAGGGAAAGGTTTGAACTCAGGTGTGGGTCAGCTTTTCTTGCACAGCAAAAGAGAGTCATTTGTGAGATATTGTGGTCCCGGACAGCTCAGCTCTACAGAGGAAGGGCCCCTGAGCCCAGCCGCAGGCCAGAAACAGCCATTCCAGGGAAAAGCGCTCAGGAAACATGGGAGGTGGTGTCAGGGCCTGAGTGCTCTGGCCGTCAGGGCAGTGGTTCACGTGCCTCCTCAGTAGCTTCCTGTGGAGCCTTTCTGGACAGTGGTGTGGGGTGTTGGGGGGCTCCCAAGTATCGGGGCTCAGGGCCCTGTCCCCAGATCCAGGAGAGATGGCCCATGGAGGCCACAGATGGCTCTGTGGGCTCTGCCAGAGGCTCTGGGGTCAAGCTGGGCTTAATTTCAGGGATCCCGGTGCATGAAGGAGACAGAGCGCTCTGAGAGCAGGTGGAAGGGTCTCATCTCAGCCCAATGGGGTGCTTGGGTGGGGCTGTTTCTGCGAAGCTAGCTTTTGGCTGGACCTCTGCGTAGGAATTTCCAGACCAAGAAGATGGGGGAGGAGCAAGCATGGAAGCTGAATTTCATGGTAACCATGGATTCTGTTTACGGTTACTCTCACCCTTCCTCTGTATTTTAGGGTCTTTAGGAGCAGATACTGGGAAGACGGGGCCCAGGGGACAGCGGACCTCTACCGTGAACCCTGAGAGGTCTTGCAGTTGGCCCTGGTGCTCCCTCTCCTGAGCCATTCTGAGCCTGTCTGTAGGCGGTCCCAGCAAGTTCACGCTCCTAAAGAGACGCCCTTCTGCTCCTAAACCTGGCTTCAGAACCTATCTCCCCACCCCTTTACCCGGTCACAGCTTTTGGCCATGTGATACCCAAATTCACATTGAAGTGACTGATTATAATTCTCCTTGAAAAAGCACTGCTTGAAGGAACAATCCCACAGGGTCCCCAAAATGGGAAGGTCCCCATGTGCGGAGCACCAGGCCTCCTCCCCCTTGCCGGGGCTGCAAGGGTGTTGGGAGGCTGGCTGTGCGTGATGCTGTGTAAAGAGACGCGGCTTTTAAATCTGCAGTGAGGAGTACGAACTAGGCACTTGGAGGATGTAGTTTTGAGATGTCGATGTTGCCGATTTTACTGGGGTGAGAATGTTGTCTCACGTGGGAAGGAAGGAGGTGACAGCCTCACCACAGTCCTGACGTTTCCCTTCTAGGAATGCCGGCTGCTTCACGGCTTTATTTTCTGAATCATAGCTGGTGGGAGTAAGGAAAGCGAATTGAACTGACTGGCGGGGTGGCTGGACGCTCAGGGTGGTGGCGCCTGGGGCTGCCCCTCCCGCAGCATCTGCTCCCAAGTCCTGGCAGTCAGTCTGTGCGGCGGCACCCCTCCACGCACATGCCCTTACTCTGTGGTCGGCATGGGTGTCCAGTCCACCACGCCGGATGTGATCAAAGACCGCTTGGTGTTAGTGTCCTGAGTGCAGAGATGTGTTCTTGGACCCGCTCTGTGTACCGAGGTCATGGTCCTGTACAACCAGAGGGGAACAGAACAAGACCCCCTGAGCGCAGCACACTCTGTGCTCCCAGTGTGCATTCCTTACAGCCAGCCAAAGACACAGCGCAGATGACGAGACTGAGGCCAAGCTAGTGCCCTGTTCAAGGTCAGGCAGCTGGCAAGTGGCAGCCTGAGATTTGACCCCAGCTGTGCAGACACCAGCCCGTGCCCTGGCACTCTGGTTGAACCTCTCCTCAGGGAGGTTGGTGCCATCCCAGGGCCCAAGGGTGAGACCGTGTTCTGTTAGGAGAGTGGCCATCACCTCTGCTCGTGACCCTTCTCTCCTTGCTGCCGTCTCCCAGGATGCAGGAAGCCAGCAGATCGGGTTCTTGCTTGGAAGCTGTGGAGTGACTGTAGCCTTGACGAGTGACGCTTGCCACAAAGGGCTGCCGAAGAGCCCGACGGGGGAGATCCCACAGTTCAAAGGTGAGCCTCAGTGCCAGGCGGGGAGGATGTGCTCCGAGGCATCTGTGCCAACACACAAGGTTTCAGATCACACCCCACATGCTCTCAGCCTGCACGTGATGTGCTGTAA
Organism: Phocoena sinus; assembly: GCF_008692025.1. Lineage (NCBI taxonomy): Eukaryota > Metazoa > Chordata > Mammalia > Artiodactyla > Phocoenidae > Phocoena > Phocoena sinus. The sequence continues at coordinate 29,752,159 of NC_045764.1, forward strand.
CTGCAGGAGGCTTACAGCACCTTAGCCGTGGCCTTAGACTTGGTGGAAACACCAGCGATTTGGTCTGGCTTGTGCTGTTGTGAAGCGTGCCACCAACGGGAAGGTGGTGTCACACCTGTCTTCTGGGGGATGCTTGCCTGAAAGGAATTTGTCCTTTATTTCCAAGGTTGGCCAAAGCTATTATGGTTTGTCACAGAGTCAAAACATCTCTCTAAACCTCCTCGAGATTGGTTCCCGCACATTAAGGACGCAAATAATGACACTGCGTATATCGAGGTGAGTTGCTGGGTCTGGACGAGGTTGGGGAACTGAGTGACACGCACTGCAACCCTTACACAGCTCAGGGTCAGAGGTGGATGTGGGCCCGGAGCTCTACCCTCTCGGCACCTTCTCGTTGCAGTACAAGACGTGCAAGGATGGGAGCGTGCTCGGGGTGACCGTGACGAGGATCGCGCTTCTGACCCACTGCCAGGCCCTCACACAGGCGTGTGGCTACACAGAAGGTATGGGCAGACCATTCCTGGGGGACCCCGACCCCAGCCCCCAGCCCTGTGAGATGAGCGTTGTTCCCACTAGTCACTCAGAGAGTCGTGCCGCTCCACCGAAGGTCTGTGTGTTCGATTGTTTCATTGGCGTCTCAGTCTGCTCTGGCAGCCAAAACAGACGCCACAGACTGGGGCTTAAACAACAGGTGTTGACGTCTCACAGTCTGGAGGCTGAAGTCTGAAATCCAGTGCCAGAGGGTTGGTTCCTGGGAGACCCCCTTCCAGGCCTGCGGACGGCACCTTCTGGCTGTGTCTTCATACGGCCTCTCCTCTGTGTGCAGAGGGAGCTCTGGTGTGTCTTCCTCTTCTTATAAGGACACCATTCTTATTGGATCAGGCCCCACCCTATGACTTTACCTAACTTTAATTATCTCCTTAGAGCCCCATCTCCAGGCACATTTATACTTGGCGTTAGGGCTTCAACGTAGGAATTTGGGAGAAAACAGTCTAGGCCATAACAGATAGTTGACACCATTGATGTATATTCATTCCTGGCTGCACAGTGGAACCTCTTTGGGAGCTTTAAAAAAGTGCGCATGCTACAGTGCACCCCGCTCCCCGCAACTGGCTTGGATCCTGGGGCTGCGTTTCACAGTCAAAGGGTTGGTTTCCATGATGTGCTTTCTTTGCCCTGTTTGGGGTTGTCCTGGAGGCACAGAGTTAGGGTCACTGGAGGTAACCATGTTGACAGCGCTGACGGGCTCCTGGTCGGAAGGATCAGACCCCACATACCCACAGCTCCCTCCGCCGGAGTGTCTGCCATCAGGTCCCCGCACTAGCCACGTCACAGGCACCTGCCACACTGGAGTCTCTTCCCAGTACCCAAGCGTCTGTCACGAGCCATGGATGAGACACTTTTCTCTTTTTGCTGTTCTCATTTGCTTTCTCTCTCTCCCCATCCTTCTGGCAGTCTCCCTTTTTAAGGCCAGTTCACTTGTCTCGTGGAGATGTTCCACTGATGTTTGGTCCCTGGACAAGTTTCCCAGACATTGTCACACGTGGAGACACACTGCCTGTAATGATCACCACCCTGTTTGTCACTGTTTGCAGTTTTCTAGTTTTTCTCACAACCTCATGACCTGTATTCCTTGCCCTAATTTCCTAAAGGTCCAGGGCCATCACTCTTGCAGGGATTGGGGAAGATAGATACATACTTGCTTCCTGATTCTCCACTTTTAAAAATCTTGCATAAGATAGAATACAGGCTGTGTATTTTGAATGTCCCTTTTTGAAAGGGGGTGAGGCACTCGGTACTGAAGCTTTGGCGAGCATTCTAGTGGCAGGTTTGCTGGAAATTGCCTCCTCCTGCAAGTACACAGCATTTCCCTCTCTTGGGAGAACATGTGATGGAAATGAAAAGAATCTTTTAAGAAAGAAAAGGCAGGGAGAGGGAAAACAAATATTGGGTTGGCCAAATAGTTCATTAAAACCCAAACGAACTTTTTGGCCAACCCAGTATATAAAAGGAGGAGGAATAAGGCGTTTTAAGGGATGCTGTGAAGAGCTATTGCTGTTAAGTTGTGTATCAGAATACTCATCTAGAAACACTTCCCAGGCAGGCCAGCATTTTAAACGGGTCTGATTGGAGGCTGCAGCATTTCTGTAAAGACAGTGAAATGATGTTTTTCTAAGACCCATTACTTCCCACTGATGTGGTATTGGATTTTTTGTGTCCTTTGGTCTGTGACCGTCTTTTGTTAAAATCTTTGACTCTGTATTTTATAGCTGAAACAATTGTGAATGTGTTGGATTTCAAGAAAGACGTTGGGCTTTGGCACGGAATCCTAACAGTAAGTGAGACGCCCCTTGCTCTGCAGTGTCCTGTTTGACTTTGAATGTGCTCAGTGTTGGGATTAGAATGATGATCTGTGTACACAGTGGCTTGGGTAAGCCCCTTCCTCCCACATTATAAAGAAAAGTTACCATTTTTAGAAGTCTTAAGTTAACGTAACTTCCAGGAGCTCAGCAGACCAGTGGGTCAGTAGCTGCTTACCTGCATCGTGGGCCCACGCTCTGAGGCTGCAGCTGTGAGAGAGAGTGGCCTTTTTAGGCTCAGGGAAGTTCAGGATCTGTCTTCCCACGGTTGGCATTTCAGATTGTGCAGAAACGTTGATGTCTTGCATTTGGGTCACTTTGCCCATACATATGATTTGGCTACAAAATTCTTTTTATCTTTCTGTGAATCATTGTTTAATGAATGTTTCGGGAATTATGCTGCAGGGGGAAAAGTACTTTGAGATTTCCCCTTGGCCAAAAATTCAACATGAGTTGCAGAGAATGTATGTCTCATTTTTGTTAGTGCCACTTGAGAAGTGATGACCATTCAAAGCTGTAGGCACTTTTAATAGAGGGATAACCTTATTATTAAGATATGCTTAGCACTTAAGAAATATGTGTAGCATCACTGCTTCGAATCTCCCTATGTCTGTTTCATACGTGATGATTTCCACTCACCTGTTTTTCTTTTTAAGTTTCTTATGCTGAAACCTTATATCTTTTTAGAAGCAAAAAACTCTAGTAGTTTTACATAACTATAAAAAGAGGGATTTGTTGTTTCTTGATAAACCAGAATTTATGCAGACGTCATATAGACAAAGGTTTGGGGCTCCGGCCCAGCCAGCTTCCTTCTGTTACCGTCTGGACACTAGTCAGTGAGACAGAAACACAGCCCCACACACGCATTACCCGTGGCCTGCTGGTGTCATGGGAAGAGCACAGCCTCAGAGAACCCAGGTTGGATGTTGGTCCTTCCTTCTGTAGCTTGTGACTCTGGGCACGTCACCTGCTCCTGTGCCCAAGAATCGTCTGTTGCCTGAGTCACTCTGCACCTCTGTTTTCCTTATCTGTCCAATGGGAATGTTGACCATGTGAGAACCACGTGGTTTAACGTTCAGTGAGTGCCTGGCCCATCTATTTGCTTGATGACCGTTGCCATCAGAGTTCTCTCGTGACAGTCTTGCTTTCAAGAGCTCTGTGATAGATCTTGTTGACGTGGTCACCCGCCTGCTCACTGATGCTATGGATTACTGCCTCCGGAATTGGTGGTTTCTGAGTCTGTCTCTGGCTGCCACCTTCTAGAGCAAGACAGGCCTCTGGCTAGGCAGCACGCACTCTTCCAAAGCATCTTATCTTCTTTATGGTGAAAGATGCTCCCACCCCCAGGATGGAATGGGGAGCAAGCGCGAGGTGAGGGAGGTGAATGCTAGTGGTGAGCAGGCTCACCCGTGTCGGGGAGGGTGCACGTGGTCATCTTCCTGCAGAGCTTCTGAGCTAGACCAGCGCTCTGCAGAGTGTCCGTGCCCTCTCTCTCCACCGCTACCCACAGCGAGGGCAGAGCCGACCAGGGGGGCTCTTGTCCAGTGCTCCCCATGTTGTGGTCCCTTCCTGCCAGGTCTGTGCATGCAGCGACTCAGATGTATGAGTCCCAGTTGCAATGTGTGAGGACTGACCGTTTACTTAAAAAGTTAGTTTTTGTCATCCATTTTAAAGAAAGAAACCTTTTACGGGTCCTGGTCTACATGAGCCAGGCTAGATGGAAGACTGAGGGTGTTAAGACAACTTTCCACCACTCCTTGGATTTCAGTGTAACGTTTAATAAAGGAAATTAATTTTGTGAATAAAAATGAGTAGAATACACCAGAGAGGATTAAGCTTCAAGACTGAAAGGCCAATAAAAAAGGGATCATTCAACTTACGTTTTTATAAGAAAAGGATTTGGATTTAGATTTTTTTATATCTTTATTGGAGTATAATTGCTTTACAATGGTGTGTTAGTTTCTGCTGTGTAACAGAGTGAATCAGCTATACATATACATACATCCCCATATCTCCTCCCTCTTGCATCTCCCTCCCACCCCCCCATCCCACCCCTCTAGGTGGACACAAAGCACCGAGCTGATCTCCCTGTGCTATGCGGCTGCTTCCCGCTAGCTATGTATTTTACATTTGGTAGTGTATGTATGTCCATGCCACTCTCTCACTTCATCTCAGCTCACCCTTCCCCCTCCCCGTGTCCTCAAGTCCATTCTCTACTAGGTCTGCATCTTTATTCCTGTCCTGCCCCTAGGTTCTTCAGAACCCTTTTTTTTTTAGATTCCATGTATGTGTGTTAGCATACGGTATTTGTTTTTCTCTTTCTGACTTACTTCACTCTGTATGACAGTGTCTAGGTCCATCTACCTCACTACAAATAACTCAATTTCGTTTCTTTTTATGGATAAGTAATATTCCATTGCATACATGTGCCACATCTTCTTTATCCATTCATCTGTCGATGGACACTTAGGTTGCTTCCACTGGGCTTAGATTCTTGAGTTGTATCAGTAGAAGCAGGAGTCGGGAGGACTAGACAAGCTTTGAGAAGTCGCCTCCACTCCCACAGCCTCTTAAAGGATCATCCCCAGTGAGATGCCCATGTGGTCCCCACCCTCCCACCAGGGAGCCCCTGGCAGCGGGGTGAGTCCCACATGGAGCCCTCCCCCACTCACTGCCCAGTGTCCTGCTTTCAGAGCGTCATGAACATGATGCACGTGATCAGTATCCCGTACTCGCTGATGAAGGTGAATCCGCTGTCCTGGATTCAGAAGGTCTGCCAGTACAAAGGTGCGTTGCGGAGGCTGCCCCTTTAATGTCACGCCATCCTGCGGCACAGGCGGTGACTCACTTCCCCCCTGCTTCTCCTTCAGCAAAAGTGGCCTGTGTCAAATCCAGGGACATGCACTGGGCATTGGTGGCGCACAGGGATCAGAGAGACATCAACCTCTCCTCTCTCCGGATGCTGATAGTGGCCGACGGCGCAAATCCCTGTAAGTGACGGCACCAGGCAGTCAGGAGGGGGCCTCATTCTCCAGGTTTCATTCTCTGGGGTTTGATTTTTCCCTTTTCTAGTCTTTACCTTAGTGAAGAAGTGGTCTTAAGATAATAGCCAAACAGTATTACTCAGCGTAGCCTACGGGCACCAGGGCCTGAAGGTCCAGACACAGCCCTGGGGTTGAGTCCTAGCCCTTCCACTTCCTGATTCTGAAGAGAACATATCTTACTTGTTAAAATTCTTCTCCTTTTGTTAGCTGCAAGATGGTACCCAGTCATCAGATTTTATGAGGATTAAATGAAGCAATCCCTGTGTACAGTTCTTGGGATATAATAAGTGCTCAAGAAATATTAACTATTATTATTTTATGGTCCATAGTAGTTTTATTGATCAGGAAATTTGATTTGTCATTTTTAATGGAATTTTATTATCAAATCCTGTAGCAGAAATTACCTAGGTAAGATAAATTAGCAGTTCCACAGAATACTGTTAATATACCTTGAGAAATATTTCAGTCAGTTGAAACAAAAACCCAGCTAGCTTGTTTTTTATGAGAAGAGTATATAAGCGAGAAGCAAAGTGAACGAAATGAATTGAATGAACAATGTATGTTTCTGACCACATTTGTAAACTCTGCAGCATATATATTTGTAAATTAAAGCAGTATATACTTAACATCTGATATGCAAAAGTGGACTTGCAAACAGGTGATTTTGTATTAGTTTTATAAATGATTCTTCCATTTACAAAATAACTCCATAAATTGTGGGCTGTTTGGTACACAATTGATTTTGCCCATAACTCTTCAGAGTAATATGTCTTACAGGAAGCAAGGTAAACTTGTATTAGGAGCTAGTTTAGCTGATAGGTTCCTAGTAATTATACTTTGATCTCATCACTCATATTAATATAGAGAAATGTTTTCTTCATTTAGTTGGGTTTAGATTTACTTATTTCTTGGAACATACATGTTGAAAATGGTAGAACATGTCTCAGAAAAGTTATTAAAGTTAAGTTCTTCAGTCAGCAAAAAGGTTTTAAGTATAGAAGTTGCATTTTTTAAATTCTTGAGTTCTGTGTTTGAGAATAATATTATCTTTCATTGTAACACGAGTGATAAGTTATATATTAAATGAAGTATTTTTCCATGCTGCCTAACTCCCCATGTGCCTAGATCCTAACTTCAAAAGCATTTTATATTATGGGATACTTTTAATTGTCCACATTGCTTCGCCTGTCTGATTATCATCCCCCCTTTCCCTCTAGGGTCTATTTCTTCCTGTGACGCGTTTCTCAACGTCTTCCAAAGTAAAGGTCTACGCCAGGAGGTCATCTGTCCATGCGCCAGCTCACCAGAGGCTCTCACCGTGGCCATCAGGAGGTACTGCTGTGTTAACTCAAGTGGGCAGCCTGGGTAGGGGTCTCATTCAGCAGCTAACAGAGACCTGGAGCCATCGCAGTTCATCTTAGTGTGAGAATAAAAACAGGACCCAGATTTTCCAGACGAGGTTTTATTCTAGTGTATTCTAGAATGGATTCTCTTAAATAGTCTAGATTCATTAGTTAGAAACTCACTTTTCACTCTGGAGGTTCGCTGTAATTCCCGAGTGAGTGGAAGTCTGTCCACAGGCACGCTGAGCAGTGAACCTTGTCCTGGCAGGTTATGCACATTTTCATTTGCTTATATTAGGCTCAGGTTTAACTTGAGGATAGAACAGAGTAAATGCTGGATGAAACGAAATTTTTGTGGCCACCCCTGTGCCCTTGGACATGCGGGTTTTATGTCATCTTCATTTTCTGCAATACTGCACATACTGCACTTTAAAAACTGGTTTTCTGAGCTTTTGAGCAGCTCAGCAGCACATCAGAGGGTTCTGGGGCCTGAAATCTCCCGCTGTGTGGGGCTGGGCTTCTGGGGCTCTTGCTAAGGCCAGCAAGCACAGTGAGTGCCCTTGGTCCTAGGTCACTCCTGCATCACTGCCTGCTTCAGAGCCACTGGGGCCTGTCAGGGACAGGCCGTGGTACGGCTCATAAGAGCTCACCCTGCCCAGGGTGAGAAGGGCTAGAGCGGCCTGTCTGACCGTCAGCAGCTCCCAGTAATCCACACTAACCTGAGAAAGGAGGGTTTGCATCACCCAGACGTTTGCAGCCTATACATGACTAATTCGCCAACATCTTTGGGCTCTGTCTCTAAGTATGTTTTATTTCGTGTCACACCAGTGTGCTCTGTTGTAGCAGTGGATGACAGAGCTTTCGGTGCACAAAGTGCATGAGTTCTGCTCTTTTTACTGAAAGGTTGGGATTCGCAAAAATATTCATGTAAAGGTTGCCCTTAAAGAGACACCTTCTGATGCTTTTAGGAGTTTGTTAATGTGATATTAACCAGGCCGCCTAACAGGTTGAGAAATTGAAAACTTTAAAGTATCAGAAGCAACTTTTTTTAAATAAATAAATAAATTTATTTATTTATTTATTTTTGGCTGTGTTGGGTCTTCGTTGTTGTGCGCAGACTTTCTCTAGTTGCGGCAAGCAGGGGCTACTCTTCGGTGCAGTGCACAGGCTTCTCATTGCGGTGGCTTCTTTTGTTGCAAAGCATGGGCTCTAGGCGCGAGGGCTTCGGTAGTTGTGGCACGTAGGCTTGGTAGTTGTGGCACGCAGGCTCAGTAATTGTGGCTCGCGGGCTCTAGAGCACAGGCTCAGTAGTTGTGGTGCACAGACTTAGCTGCTCCACGGCATGTGGATCTTCCTGGACCGGGGCCCAAACCTGTGTCCCCTGCGTTGGCAGGTGGATTCTTAACCACTGTGCCACCAGGGAAGTCCCCAGAAGCCACTTTTAATTTTGAGTGAACCAGAAATTAAAAGTCTGTAACGTAATTTAAATTGATGAGGAAATATGGCACCATTAACCAGAATCCAGTCTTCATTTTTTAAAGGATGGCACTGTCGTCCCCAAAAGAGAAGGTTTGCAACAAATAATCTTCTGAGATTTATGTCCGACCTTGGAGTACAAAACACATCAGGATTGCAATAGCAGATTTGCCTTCACGTTGTCCTGCAGAAATCAGTATTCAAGTATGTGTCTAATTTGACTCTAAGGGGACTCAGCCTCCGGAAGCATGTTGGGGCCAGGAGTCCCAGTTTGAGCCCCACCCGCTGGTGGCTGGCCACACGATCCTGGGCACATTCCTTCTGTCCAGGGCCTCGGTTTCCTCCACCAAGAAACAAGGGGCTTGGACTCAGTAATCTCTCAATTTCCTTCTACCTGTAAATTTTTAAGATTCCACAGTTCTGTGAAATAGTACCGTTGCCAGAGATGATTCACAGAATGAATGATTCATTCATGTAGACTTGTTATGATCAAATGATTTGCTCATTTGCTTTTCCTAAAAGTGTTTTCTCTGTGCCTTTAAGATATGTTGTATAGATTATGCCAGAGTTGATTGGCAGAGGGTGAAGGGATGAGCAAAGGAGGTTTTTTTTGAAGATGACATGAAAAATAATGATATTTAATTTGTTCAAATTCAGATTTTTGTTGTTTGATTTACATTCTTATAAGGTACATAAGAACATACTCAGTAGAGCTGACCATAACCTGCTACTCCATAGAGCTGTAGTTCCCAGCCAAGGCAATTTAGAAATGCTGGCAAGACCTCATTTTAACACAGCCTCCTGACTGACGTCTGAGAATGTCATTAGAATGAAATGCCGCTTATTTAAGTTAAAAAGTAGGACTTGAGAATTGGCATTTCTTACAGCTTTAGACAAAAAAAGAAAAAATCATGTTTATAGGTGCTGCCTCGTATCTGACTCATATCTAGCTGATATAAGTGCAATCCACGCTGTTAACAGTCTGTGCAAAAAGCTTTCAAACTTGTAAAAACTGTCTTCCTATGGGAGTAACCATTTATAACATTGTATCAGTTATATTTTCCTAATAAGTTTTTTAACCTTTAAAAAACTTCAAGTTATTTTTTAGGGACAAGGATAGTCATAGGGAGGACAAGTGAAGAAAAAGTAGGCTTCTTAGTTTCAAACGGTGGACAAGTGAATTATTGTTCTTACAGAAAAAGAAAGATCTTTTAAACCTTCTTCGTGATCTTCCTGTTGTGGCTGCTGTTATTCAGTTTGTCAGGTTATGTGCCATTGTCAAGAAGCCAATACTGTCAGCTCATTAGCATCAAATAAGCTGATAAGTAGTTTGAGATCTCCATGAGTTTATGGCATGTTATCCCTGCCCTTCAGTAATAAATGATGTGCATGAATTGAATGAGACCCAACACCAGGTCTTATTTTCTTCAAATAAATTTTCTTCTTTAAGAGGACTTTATCTGTGGGCCAAAGTAATGAATGGAATTTTTATTGTCTGGTGGTAAAGCTCTTATTTTCAGAGAAAAAGTAAGACGCATATACAGCGCTTACATGTAGTCAACCTAGAGCTTTAGTGCTAGAAGGATGTTCATCTGGTTTCATTTTATACATGAAGAAAAAGAGGTGCTTTTCTAGTCTAATAGATAGTTCCAAACAGACAAAATATAGACAATAGAAGATTCAGAGCTTTGGCAATCTGTGGTTCATATAAGCAGGGTATTGACAAGTTTCAGTAGAAAGCGCTCCAGAAAGCAAGGTAACCCTGAGGGCTTCAGCCTATTCTCAGACCAGCACGTGTGCCTCTGCTATGTGGATCAGCAGGCAGGAAGAAGCAAAGGATTTTTAATTGTTTCTCTAAACATGTTTTAAAATCTTTTATAAAAATCTTTCTTTAAAAAGATTAAAAGTTTATTAACAAAACTAGGCAAATTAGCCAGGAAATAAACCCATGCACCTTTGGTCAGTTAATCTATGACAAAGGAGGCAAGAATATACAATGGAGAAAAGACAAGTCTCTTCAATAAGTGGTGCTGGGAAAACTGGACAGCTACATGTAAAAGAATGAAATTAGAACATTCTCTTCTAACACCATATACAAAAATAAACTCAAAATGGATTAAAGACCTAAATGTAAGACCAGATACTATAAAACTCCTAGAGGAAAACATGGGCAGAACATTCTTTGATATAAATCGCAGCAATACCTTTTTGGATCCATCTCCTAGAGTAGTGGAAATAGAAACAAAAATAAGCAAATGGGACCTAATTAAACTTAAAAGCTTTGGCACAGCAAAGGAAGCCATAAACAAGACAAAAAGACAACCTACTGACTGGGAGAAAATATTTGCAAATGATGCAACCGACAAGGGATTAATTTCCAAAATAAACAAACAGCTCGTACAGCTCAATATCAAAAAAATGAACAACCCAATCAAAAACTGGGCAGAAGACCTAAATAGACACTTCTCCAAGGAAGGCATACAGATGGCCAACAGGCACGTGAAAAGATGCTCAGCATCGCTAATTATTAGAGAAATGCAAACCAAAACTACAATGAAGTATCACCTCATACTGGTCAGAATGGCCATCGTCAAAAAGTCTACAAATAATAAGTGCTGGAGAGGGTGTGAAGAAAAGGGAACCCTCCTACACTGTTGGTGGGAATGTAAATTGGTGTAGCCACCCCGGAGGACAGTATGGAGGTTCCTTAAGAAACTAAAAATAGAATTAATCCCACTCCTGGACATATATCTGGAAAAGACAAAAACTCTAACTTGAAAAGATTCATGCACTCCAATGTTCATTGCAGCACTATTTATAATAACCAAGACATGAAAGCAACCTAAGTGTCCATTGACAGACGAATGGATAAAGAAGATGTGGTATATATATATATATATATATATATATACAGTGAAATACTACTCGGCCATAAAAAAAAGAATGAAGTAATGCCATTTTCAGCAACACGGATGGACCTAGAGATTATCATTGTAAGTGAAGTAAGTCAGAGAAAGCAAATATCATATGATACCACTTATATGTGGAATCTTAAAAAATGATAAAAATGAACTTATTTACAAAACAGAAACAGACTCACAGACATAGAAAACAAACTTACTGTTACCAAAGGGGAAGGGGGTGGGGGAGGGATAAATCAGGATTTGGGGATTAACAGATACACACTACTGTACGTAAAATAAAAAGCAAAACCTACTGTATAGCACAGGGAACTATATTCAATATCTTGTAATAACCTAAAATGGAACATTTTAGGTTATTTAGGAAAAGAATATGAAAAAGAATAGGGGTGTGTGTGTGTGTATGTGTATTTATATCTCTGAATCACTTTGCTGTACACCGGAAACTAACACAATATTGTAAATCAACTATATTTCAATAAAAACAAAAAAAATCCAGATTTCTAATGCAGAGACATTGAGTTGTGATCACTCAGTTCATAAAAAGGATTATTCCTTTTGGGGAGACATACCAGCATGCTTTCCAACTTTGTTTCTTTTTAATTTGAAGGTCCAGTTGGCTTTATTAAGCAATTCATGAATTGGGCTGCATCCCATCTAGCAAGTAGAGAGACGCTCCTAGGGGTTGTACAAAATGGAAGGTTTCTGTAGGCAGGAGGTGGATAGGGTAAGAAGGTATTAGCAAAAGAAAACAAATTGTTTCAGTGTGGTATGTTTCATTCCTTTCTCCTTATTCTCCTGTCTGTGACAGGTTTTTGGTTTGTGGTTGCCATGAGGTTCATATATTTCAACCTGTGTATATATATGCGTCTGTTTTAAGTTGATGGTCACTTAAGTTTGAGCACATTTTAAAAACACTCCATTTTTACTCCCCCCCATTTTGTTTTTGATGTCATATTTTGCATTCTTTTAATTTTGTGTGTTGCTTAACTATTTATTGTGGATATAGATGATTTTACTACTTTTGTCTTTGAATCTTCCTACTAGCTTCACAGGTGGTTGATCCATTACCTTTACTATATGTTTGCCTTTACCAATGAGATTTTTCCTTCCATAATTTTTTGTTTCTAGTTATGGCCTAGAAACCATAAACCATTTCTTGTAAGAATAGTTTAGTGGTGATGAACTCCTGTAACTTTGCTTGTCTGTAAAATTCTTCTCTCTCCAAGTCTGAATAAGAGCTTTGTGGGTACAGTCTTCTTGGTTCTGAGTGTTTCCTTTTAGCACTCCGAATATATCTTGCCAGACCCCTGGGCTGCAGAGTTTCTGCTGACAAGTCAGCTGATAGTCTCTATCGGTTCCGTGCATGTAAATAGTTGCTTTTCTCTTTCTGATTTTAAGATTCTCTCTTTATCTTTAACCTTTACTGTTTTAATTATAATGTGTCTTGGTGTGGGTCTCCTTGAATTCATCTTGACACCCTCTGTGCTGCCTGGATTAGGATGTCTGTTTCCCAGATTAGGGACGTTCTCATCCATTGTTTCTTCAGCTATAGGTTTTCTGTCTCTTCTCCTTCTGGGACCCCATAGTGTGAATGTTCACGCACTTGATGTTGTCCCAGAGGCCCTTAAACCATCTTCATGTTTTTTCTTTCTGTTTTCTTCTGCTGTTCCTATCGGATGATTTCTACTACCCAGTTTTCCAGATGACTGATCCATTCCGCATCCTCTGATCTGCTTTTGGGTCCCTCTAGTGTTGTTTTGATTTCTGTTATTTTTCAGTTCTGTTTGGTTCTTTTTATATTTTCTGTGTCCTTATCGAAATTCCCACTGAGTTCCCCCTTTCTTCTCCTGAGTTCAGTGCGCATCTTCATGACCATTAGTTTGAGCTCTGTCTGGTAAATTGCTTATCTCTGCTTCATGTAGTTCTTTTTCTGAGGTTTTGTCTTGTTCTTTTGTGGCTTTGGCCAGGTGATGTCGTGTCCTAGAGGTGCCCTGTGGTTCTGGAGACCCGGTGCCTGCAGGCGGCACACATCTGCCTGGAGTGCCTCAGGAAGCGGTACTTCACTTCGTTGCAGTAAAATGAACAGAGCATCACTGATGACTGGCCCAAAGCAGCCGGAGAATTCCCACATGCAGATTCTCACGGTGGTTAATACTCCATTGTGCTACCCACCAACCCATTTTGGTTTTTGATGTGACTTGAAATGACAAACTTCATGCTCACCATATCCAATAGGAGAGAGGTCCTAGGAGCAGAGTTCAGGGTGCATTTCAAGACCAGCAAGTGCTTGCCAAGTGTTCGCCGTGGTGTTGTTTACCTTGAGTTTGTCCAGAACTGTGTACATTTGAAAGAGTGCTTTTCAGTCTTCTCATCTTGATTTTCACAACCACCTTATCTGATAGAAAAGGCAGATTGTAGACTTACTTCCTAATGGACCAGTTAGCCTCTGAGACACTCATTTCCTTCGCATGTAAACGAGGCCGTGGATATCTGTGCCTCCTACCTGTGTCTGACACACCAGGCCCTGGTGCCCACACCCATGTCTGCTCCAGGCTGTGTGTAACCACTGTCCCTCTTGCTGTTCCCACCACCTGCCCCCCTTCAAGGCTTCACATCTTTTCACTGAGAAGTCCAGGTTAGACCCAGGGGCATGCAGAGACCGAGGGCTGGTCTTCACCTCTTAGATCTTGGCCACTGTTTGTGGACTCAGTTCTCCTTTCACGTGGGAAGGAGAGTGGGGGACAGAGTGGTCACGATTTTTAGTTTAAGCCTCCACCCCCGTGATCATCCTCTCTTACTTACTATTCAGTGAAGCCATGTGTAAACATACCCCACACCTCCTGCCGGCCTCCAGCCTTCTTGTTCTCACATCCCATCCGATTCGCCAGGGAACATCCAAGCCCAGCTGTTTCTCCTGCCTCCTCACCGGGGTTCCCAGCCTTCTGCCTGCTCTCCTTCCTGACCAGAGCCTGCAGGACCCACAAGGCCATGCAGTCTGGCCACACCCCCTCTTGGCCCCTTCTCCCACTGCCCCATCCTCCCTCCCCACAACCAGACCTCCTGGTCTTTGCTGCCCGCTCTACCTGGTGTGCCCCCAGGGTAGCATGGCCAGAGCTCTGTCTTTGCTCACTTCGGGGAGGCCTGCCCTGACCACCCCCCACAGAGTGAACGCGCCCCTTCCACTCTTGTGTGACTCATTGTGATGCCCTCTCAGCATTTGCCACTTTCTCATGCGCCGTGTGGTTTACTGGTGTATTATTGTTTATTCTCTGTCTCTGTCTGGTTAATAGTTGGTGCTTAGCATATATTTTGTTAATAGATGAATGAAAGGAAAATTTAAAATATGTAAAGTGAGAAGTAAAAGTCCCTTGCCAGACACTTACGATGACCCTTCGTAATTTACCAGCAGCAAGTGCTGTGAAGAGTTGAGCCTTTTCCCGCGTGTCTGTGTACAGTATGTGCACGCCCACCTAAGCAGGAAGATGCTCCCTTGCAGTTTGACCTGAGAGTAGTCATGTGGGGTTTTGTTTGCTTTCATTTTACTTGATGATCTAGGTGCAGCTAACAGCCTAGAGTTATGGTATCATAATCTGGTCTCCTGAGAAAACAGCACCAGCAGAAAGCTGTGTCCTTACCCTCCACGGCCCCCATGAGGCTGGTCATGAGAAAGGCTGAGATGAGGGAGGAAGCGGGGGAGGGGGGAAAAGGAGTGGGAGAAAGAAGGAGGAAGTGGAGGGGAGAGGAGGAGGGAGAGAGATGGGGAGAAGGCGTGGACGCAGGTGGGGTCTGGGGCAGCAGTCTGAGGCTGTCAGGGTGATGTTCTAATGGCAGGGAAAGAAGGGGCTTCATCCGTTCCACAGGAGCAAGGTCTGGACCCCAGAGTTTGTGCAGGAAACTTGCTTCTGCCCAGACTCCCTGGAGCCATGTGTGGGCTTTATGTGCTGCATGCACAGCCGTGGAGAGTCAGGAGTTGAGTAGGACACAGACATAAAAAAACATAGGAGGACATGGGCTCTGCCACCTCACTTTCTGCACTGAGCACATACGGTAAAATTGCCCCTGGCCCGCGTGCACAGCTCTCAGGCTCCAGTCATCTGGCTTCCACAGCCCCTCCCCAGAGCCGCCCGCCCTGGTTGGCTGGGCTGTCTTCTCAGACCACCAGTTTTGTGATTGGCGTCTCTCAGGTTCCTGAGTCAACCGAGGGACAGGGGTGAAAAGATGAAAAAAGGTACAATTTTAGTCTTCTAAGTAGAAATAGGAATAATGGTGTGATCAAAATTTAAATAGCCCCCTGGTCACTTCTTATTTCATGTTCCGTTCCCTCACCTTGATCATACTTCTCAGTCTCACCGAGATGGTTGTCATCTTTTTATCTCGTTATTATGCACGGGCTGCATGTTGGAGCTACTGAGTGCTGGCTGTGCAGAGCATGGCCTCTGCACCCGGCTGTCGCTCTCAGGCTCTGCGTGGAGGTGAAGCCGGTGACAGGGGCTCTGTTTCAGGGGTGAATATCTTTAGGAGAGAAACACATGCTAGACTCCTGTTTAGAACCTGTTTCTTTCATTGTCCTTGTTTCTTACGTGCCTACATCATTTTCAAGCAAACTTGATGAAAACACTCACACTTACATTTTTGTGAACGTCCTCCTCTGCGGGCTGTTCTCTGTGACCTGTGAATAGAGGACAAATTCCCCGTTCCTGGCGTTCATATACACGACTGTGTCCACAGAAAGGTTGGAAAAAGTCTTGCTTTTGGAAAAATGAGCCTCTGTGTTTACACCCATTTTGTAATGCTTTGTGCTTATTTTCTTCCTAAAACTTGAAGTGAACTTTCCACACATAAGAAGTCAGAGGCCAGGTTATTAAGTAAAAATAGCTTTGATCCATTCTATTTAAGCCATTTTGACTGGGGGTCCAGGAGGCCTAGTCATTGCTCCTGTGGATTTTGATGTGAGGACAAAATGGATGCTTTCTTAAATGTTATAAAGTCATCATGGGAAGCATTGCAGTCCTCACTTTGTCTAGTACTCAAAGGATGATCTTTAAAGGAAGAAGGAAAGAAAACAAAAAATGAGTGGTTGGCTGCCACATCACCCTATTTTGTGGCTGATCCCTTCACTCAAATGGGATTGGGGGCTGATGCTTTCCTTTGCACTGTCGTCTGAGCGTTTGTGTCCTGTGCTTGAATAACCTTCCCAGGACAGCTTGTTCTGCCCTGCGTTGAAGAAGAGATTGAACTTGCGGTAAGGAGCTGGGAGCAGATGATTGTCTGCTTGGCTTTTATCCACTTAAGTAGAAAATGACACTCAGTTGTTGCCTGTGGTCCTCAGTGAAGAAAAACTACAGATGCATCTCCGCTGCTCAGATTTATAGGGCCTTGGCCCTTCTGAACACGTATCACACATATCACTCTGTGATTCTCTTCTGTTACAGTGTTTGTAAATCTGCAAGCTGAGTTGTTACAAGAGAGCTGCATAGGCAGTCGGTGGGTTTGGGTGGAAGCCCGCAGTGCCGTGCAGGGCCAGCCTTCTCGAGCTGGTCTGAGCTGGTCCTGCCAGAGTGGACGCTGGGCCTGGTGGGTTGGTGCCCGTGGCCATGGCCATTAAATATCTTGATGTCACTCTTCTTGAAGACAGCGGAACACCTCTCACCTACATGAAAGGGAATGTGGAAGGCTCTGGGGTGCACAGAGATCATGGTCATCTTAGGCCTCCTGCTTGAAAATGGGCAGGACGTGCAGGCGCCCTAGAGAGCTGACAGCAGGAGCCCGGCCGAGGTCTGGGCCCCCAGGTGTGCTGCCCAGGCTGTGTCTGACTCCAAGACTTGCCCCATCAGCGTTCCCCTCAGGAGGGATGCTCCCCAGGAGGAAACAAAGGTCAGCCCAGGAAATGAGTGGGGTTTATGCAGGATGTTTGAGTCAGAGAACTTGATAGAACAAGGACAGGAGACGTGCCTGTCTTCACGTGTGTCCGTCTTGGTGAGTGTCCGTTGCCACACATGTCTGAGTGCACATGTATCTGTCTTCATGCATATATCTTCTTGTGTGCCTGAATTTACGTGTGTTTGTCTTCCTGTGTGCCCTTGTTCACATGTATCTAAAGTGTCCACCTGCACACGTGTCCACCGGGTGATGACAAGAAGCCACGCTGCTCTCTGAAGTCAGTTCTGGCTTCCTGTGGGAGGCTTATTTTTACCCAGGTATTTAATCTGCTTCCATCTTTTTAAAATTGTCATCGTCCAGGTAAATGTTTTGTATTTTCTTTTTCTCTGAAGATTAGTTGTAGAATAAAAACTATTGGAGAAATATGGATTCGTGATGCCTGAACTCATCAGTAGAATTACAAAACTGGGGGGTTTCTCCTTGGTCACTGTCTGATTATGTCTCTGTCTCTAGAAGATAGATGATAGAGTCCATTTTTTTAAATCTACATTGTGATAATACTGATTGAACTAAAAAAAAACTTTATGTAGCCCTTTCAACTGCAAGGTATTATTTCAGTACCTTGACACTTAGGTGATAAAAAGGTAATAATTATTATAACACAGTAATTAAAACAGTAATTCCAAAGAATGGTGAAGATACCCCCTTGCCACCATAAATATCTTCCACTTTGGAAACAGCTAACCCAGAAGTTAGAAAGCTGGGCAAAAACCACGGGCAAAGACACCAAACATGGCACTGTACTCGGCATATAGCAGCCATCTGACACCGAAATTTGATGGTTTCTGACAGGGGCAAACCAACCAGTGATCCAGAGTGACAACACAGTTAACACAACCTATGAATTGAAGTGGGGTTTTCAAGAATGTTTTTGACTGCCCAAAAAAGTCAGAGTTGGAGATCCATAATCTTATTTTTAAAACACAAGAAGATAAAAATATGTTGTTTGTCATTTTATCTAAAAATTTAGATAAAAATTTAAAACTTCTCTAACACAGAATAGCTTGGAGATGATAACCATCTAAATTAAAATGACTTAATGAAGTAGCAGTAAAGAGCAGAGTAACAGTGTTATCTTGTCCTGACCACGTGTGTTTGAGTCCGTTCTGCTGTGTTTGGTGTTGGACTAAATTGCGCACAGAAGTTTGCTTTGGTGGAGACTGAGATGCACAGAGAGTGGTCTCTGGGAAGCAGCCTCCCGGACTCGCAGGCTTGCTGGTTCTAACGGGTTGCCCTCTGACGTGGAAAAGTAGCCAGGACAAATGGAAAACACAGCTTGTAAACAATTTGTATGGTGTGATCCCTTTTCTGGCTGGGAGAAAATTAAGCCTCTCTAAATAATATATTTAGCAGGAAGAAAATCTGGTAACTGCATACTTACTGGGTAGGTGAGGATGTGATATAGGGAAAACGTTCCTTTCTGTGTTATATAGCTCTTAAAATGGGTTGATTTTTTTTTTTTAATGCTTTCATCAGAGAAAAGGGAGAACGTTACATTAAAATAACTTATAACTTGGGGAGTACTGTGTTTCAACCTTGTATCTTTGTTGTCCTGCCTGTCCGAGGGCCCGGAGGATGGCGGTGGCACTGAAGAGGTGTAGTTACCCTGTTGAATCCTGGCAGCGGAAATACTCGTAACCCTTGTTGCTGACTTGGCATCGATGCACATTTGAGTCTGGCCAGCTGTTTGCAAACTGCTGATTTGTTCATTGCGTGTATAGGAGCTCTTTCTTCAGGCATTGGCAGAAGCATGATCAACTCAAGGCGCATCGAGCGTGTTACAGAGGCTGGAAGTGGCATGACAAGTGGACAGTGGGTATAAACTGCCCGACTGAAGGCCATCCCCGTCAACTCGTTCTTGGTGGGGCCGAGCGCTGAGCTGACTCCCCTCTTCCCTGGCTGCAGCTTGGTCTTTTCCCATTTCGCCGCCACGGCAGTGTCGGCCGTTCCTAGCTGTGTGCTTTCTCAGAGTGTGAAGACCAGTTCTGTGTAGTCCTGAGATTGCCGGGACGATTCCTCCTGTAATTGGTGTTCTCTGTGAGACACAAGCACACCGTTCACCTTGGAATTGAACCTGAAAGTTGACACATGGGTCTGTGGCTCTCTTTGCCATTATTTAATCTACTGTTTTTGATCATGAAAGTGGATGTTCTGAAATTCCTAGGAATTTTGCTTGTTGGGATTGGTTTTTCCTCCCTCACCTAGTTTATCTCCTCGGACTTTTTATTTCCTAGGAAGGTGTTAATGGAGAAAAAGATCATCTGACTTGGTTAATAATCCTGGAAATACAAATTGAAACAACAATGAGGAATGCATTTTACTCACCATATTGGGAACAGTTATAAGGTTGGTGATCAGTGTCGGCACGAGTGTGTGGAAACGGGTAAGGCTGAGGGCAGCTTAGCACCGAGGTGGAAGGCACGGGTGTTCTGAAGCCATTCTGAGCATGCTGCCTGGCCAGCCCCACCGCTGTTGCCTTGGCGATGCCCTTCCTGCCTGTGAGTGGAGGACAGTTGTGTCTGTCCCACAGGGTCGCTGTAAAGAGATTAGTTAACACTCGTAACACTCGTAAACGTCCACGGTGCAATAGACATGTCTAGTGAGTGAAAAGGTAATGATACTCATCCACTCTTAGTGGGATTGCAAAATGACCTAGTCTTTTGGGAAGGTACCTAGGCTTTATTAAAATTTTAAATGTATATGCTCTTTAATTCCTCCATCCCCTTTCTAGATATGTATCTTACAGAAATATTTCCAAATGCATACAAATTAAATGAAATAAAATAAGCATATATTCATATTACTGAACACCATCTAATAATTAAAACAAGTCAATTCATTGATGTGTCCAGTACGCATACTATATATGTTCACATGCACACACTCCTGTGGGAAGATCTGCAAGGTATTCGGTGACAGAAGCAAGTTGCAGAAGAATGTGCATGTTGCGGTTCTGCTTCTCTGCGGATGTAAATACATTTGTGTATGCACGTATTTTATAGGTAAATGGGTATTAAAGAGGCAGGAACTTCATATTTAGTGTGGGTAGTGGCTGCCTAGGGGAGGGAGCGGGTCTGAAGGGGCTGGAGGATAAGCAGGGTCTTTCGCCTTTTGCTGTATGTTCTTGTGCAGTGCTTGCTTTGTCCATCCGAAGGGTGTGCTCACATGTTACTCATATCACTGTTTTAAAAGTTCACGAAAAGAAAACTTCCAGTGAACTAAACAGTGCTTGGTCTCCTAGGCCAGAGGCAGGGCAAGTGTTGGGAAAGGAGACAGGATGGTTGGGCAGGGGCTCTGCTGTGGGTCTGAATCCCCCCAAGCCCCACCACTCACACAGGCAACTGAGTTAGCATTTCTGTGCCTTGGTTTTCTAATCTGTGAAATGGGAGAATAGTAGTGCCTGTGCAGGTTCATGATAGTGAGTAAGTCGGTGTGTAAAGGGCTCAGGACTGTGCCGGCACATGAAACACCAACTGAGCACAGCTCCCCCATCAGGAGGGAGGGGCTGTCAGCAAGCAGGTCCTGAAGAGAGGCTGGGGGACAGAACCAGGAATGCAGTTGTCTGAGTGAGCGGGGCAACGAGGCCGAGTACTGTGCCTAGGAATTCAGGTGCTTCTGTTCTGCCTTCTTGCATGTGTTTTGCAAATCTGCCAAGGGAGAACCTAGGTGTCTGAGTGTCTCTGACTAGCAGGGGACTCTAATAAATACAAATACACAGCGTAGGTTACGGTAGTGCCAGATTAGTGCCATCGGTTTACATTTTAGGTGAGTAAACTCAGTCTTCCATAACTACCATTTTACAGACGCAATTGAAAATTTCCGGTAGCAAATGGAGTTCATGATTTTAAGGTATTTAAATATTGATTCTTACTGTTATTAAACGTAGGAAAGTGGATCTCGTAACTAAGACAAACTGTACACTCTTGGGTCGTAAAGGAACTTCTCCCTCCAGCTTCTCGTGTGCGGTACTTGCTGGTCACCACAGATCAGTTCTTCAGTCTTCCCATACTTGGGATATGTCTGGGCTGATCCAGCAATTTGCTTTCATGTGGCTTTTTAAAATGAAAACAGGCACACTTTTTTTCTTTTTAATATCTTTATTGGAGTATAATTGCTTTACAATGGTGTGATAGTTTCTGCTGTATAGCAAACTGAATCAGCTATACATACACATATATCCCCATACCTCCTCCCTCTTGCGTCTCCCAACCACCCTCCCTATCCCACCCCTCTAGGTGGTCACAAAGCACCGAGCTGATCTCCCTGTGCTATGCTGCTGCTTCCCAAAAGCTATTTTACATTTGGAAGTGTATATATGTCCACGCCACTCTCTCGCTTCGTCCCAGCTTACCCTTCCCCCTCCCCATGTCCTCAAGTCCATTCTCTACGTCTGCACCTTTATTCCTGTCCTTCTCCTAGGTTCTTCAGAACATTTTTTTTTTTTAGATTCCATGTATATGTGTTAGCATACGGTATTTGTTTTTCTCTTTCTGACTTGCTTCACTCTGCATGACCGACTCTAGGTCCACCCACCTCACTACAAATAACTCAATTTCGTTTCTTTTTATAGCTGAGTAATATTCCATTGTATATATGTGCCACACCTTCTTTATCCATTCAGCTGTGGATGGACCCTTAGGTTGCTTCCATGTCCTGGCCATTGTAAATAGAGCTGCAGTGAACATTGGGGTACATGACTCTTTTTGAACTATGGTTTTCTCAGGGTATATGCCCAGTAGTGGGATTGCTGGGTCGTGTGGTAGTTTTCTTTCTAGTTATTTAAGAAACCTCCATACTGTCCTCCATAGTGGCTGTATCAATTTACATTCCCACCAGCAGTGTATGAGGGTTCTCTTTTCTCCACACCCTTTCCAGCATTTATTGTTTGTAGATTTTTTGGTGATGGCCATTCTGACTGGTGTAAGATGATATCTCATTGTAGTTTTGATTTGCATTTCTCTAATGATTAGAGATGTTGAGCATTCTTTCATGTGTTTGTTGGCAATCTGTATATCTTCTTTGGAGAACTGTCTATTTAGGTCTTCTGCCCATTTTTGGATTGGGTTGTTTGTTATTTTGATATTGAGCTGCATGAGCTGCTTGTAAATGTTGGAGATGAATCCTTTGTCAGTTGCTTCATTTGCAAATATTTTCTCCCATTCTGAGGGTTGTCTTTTCATCTTGTTTATGTTTCCTTTGCTGTGCAAAAGCTTTTAAGTTTCATTAGGTCCCATTTATTTATTTTTGCTTTTATTTCCCTTTCTCTAGGAGGTGGGTCAAAAAGGATCTTGCTGTGATTTATGTCATAGAGTGTTCTGCCTGTGTTTTCTTCTAAGAGTTTTATAGTGTCTGGCCTTACATTTAGGTCTTTAATCCATATTGAGTTTACTTTTGTGTATGGTGTTAGGGAGTGTTCTAATTTCATTCTTTTACATGTAGCTGTCCAGTTTTCCCGGCACCACTTATTGAAGAGGCTGTCTTTTCTCCATTGTATATTCTTGCCTCCTTTATCAAAGATAAGGTGACCCTATGTGCATGGGTTTATCTCTGGGCTTTCTATTCTGTTCCATTAATCTATATTTCTGTTTTTGTGCCAGTACCATACTGTCTTGATTACTGTAGCTTTGTAGTATAGTGTGAAGTCAAGGAGCCTGATTCCTCCAGTTCCGTTATTCTTTCTCAAGATTGCTTTGGCTATTCGGGGTCTTTTGTGTTTCCATACAAATTTTGAAATTTTTTGCTCTAGTTCTGTGAAAAATGCCATTGGTAGTTTGATAGGGATTGCATTAAATCTGTAGATTGCTTTGGGTAGTATAGTCATTTTCACAGTGTTGATTCTTCCAGTCCGAGAACATGGTGTCTCTGTCCCTCTGTTTGTGTCATCTTTAATTTCTTTCCTCAGTGTCTTTTTTTTTTTTTTTTTTTTGCGGAACGCGGGCCTCTCACTGTTGTGGCCTCTCCCGCTGCGGAGCACAGGCTCCGGACGCGCAGGCTCAGCGGCCATGGCTCACGGGCCCAGCCGCTCCGCGGCATGTGGGATCTTCCCGGACCGGGGCACGAACCCGTGTTCCCTGCATCGGCAGGCGGACTCTCCACCACTGCACCACCAGGGAAGCCCCTCCTCAGTGTCTTGTAGTTTTCTGCATACAGGTCTTTTGTCTCCTTAGGTAGGTTTATTCCTAGGTATTTTATTCTCTTTGTTGCAATGGTAAATGGGAGTGTTTCCTTAATTTCTCTTTCAGATTTTTCATCATTAGTGTATAAGAATGCCAGAGATTTCTGTGCATTAATTTTGTATCCTGCTACTTTACCAAATTCATTGATTAGCTCTAGTAGTTTTCTGGTAGCATCTTTAGGATTCTCTATGTATAGTATCATGTCATCTGCAAACAGTGACAGCTTTACTTCTTCTTTTCCAATTTGGCTTCCTTTTATTTCTTTTTCTTCTCTGATTGCTGTGGCTAAAACTTCCAAAATTGAGTAATAGTGGTGAGAGTAGACAACCTTGTTTTGTTCCTGATCTCAGAGGAAATGGTTTCAGTTTTTCACCATTGAGAACGATGTTGTCTGTGGGTTTGTCATATATGGCCTTTATTATGTTGAGGTAGGTTCCCTCTGTGCCTACTTTCTGGAAGGTTTTTATCATAAACGGGTGTTGAATTTTGTTGAAAACTTCTTCTGCATCTATTGAGATGATCATATGGTTTTCCTCCTTCAGTTTGTTAATATGGTTTATCACATTGATTGATTTGCATATATTGAAGAATCCTTGCATTCCTGGGATAAACTCCACTTGATCATGGTGTATGATCCTTTTAATGTGCTGTTGGATTCTGTTTGCTAGATTTTGTTGCAAATTTTTGCATCTATGTTCAGTGATATTGACCTGTAGTTTTCTTTTTTTGTGACATCTTTGGTTTTGGTATCAGGGTGAGGGTGGCCTCATAGAATGAGTTTGGGAGTGTTCCTCCCTCTGCTATATTTTGGAAAAGTTTGAGAAGGACAGGTGTTAGCTCTTCTCTAAATGTTTGATAGAATTCGCCTGTGAAGCCATCTGGTCCTGGGCTTTTGTTTGTTGGAAGATTTTTAATCAGTCTCTATTTCAGTGCTTGTGATTGGTCTGTTTATATTGTCTATTTCTTCCTGGTTCAGTCTCGTAAGGTTGTGCTTTTCTAAAAGTCTCGTAAGGTTGTGCTTTTCTAAAAATTTGTCCATTTCTTCCAGGTTGTCCGTTTTATAGGCATATAGTTGCTTATAGTAAGTAATCTCTCATGATCCTTTGCATTTCTGCAGTGTCAGTTGTTACTTCTCCTTTTTCATTTCTAATTCTATTGATTTGAGTCTTCTCCCTTTTTTTCTTGTTGAGTCTGGCTAATGGTTTATCAATTTTGTTTATCTTCTCAAAGAACCAGCTTTTAGTTTTATTGATCTTTGCTATCGTTTCCTTCATTTCTTTTTCACTTATTTCTGATCTGATCTTTATGATTTCTTTCCTTCTGCTAACTTTGGGGGTTTTTTTGTTCTTCTTTCTCTAATTGTTTTAGGTGTAAGATTAGGTTGTTTATTTGAGATGTAACAGGTGCACTTTTAAATTTATTTATTTTTTTTTTTGGCTCTGTTGGATCTTCGTTGCTGCGCACAGGCTTTCTCTAGTTGTGGCGAGCACGGGCTACTCTTCATTGTGGTGTGTGGGCTTCTAATTGCGGTGGCTTCTCTTCTGGCAGAGCATGGGCTCTAGGCGCACGGGCTTCGGTAGTTGTGGCTCATGGGCTCTAGAGCACAGGCTCAGTCATTGTGGCTCACAGGCTTAGTTGCTCCATGGCATGTGGGATCTTCCCGGACCAGGGCTCAAACCCATGTCCCCTGCATTGGCAGGTGGATTCTTAACCACTGCACCACCAGGGAAGTCCTAAAACAGGTGCACTTTTAAATTAGATTACTTAGCTGGACAATTCATTTGCTAGGGCTGTTATGACAAAGTACCTCAAACTGGGTGGCTGTAAACAATAGAAATTTATTCTCACAGTTGTGGAGTTTGGAAGTCTGAAATTAGGGTGTCAGTAAGGTTGCTTCCTTCTGGGGGCTCTGATGGGGAATCTGTTCCGGGCCTCCCTCCGGCTTCTGGTGGTGCCAGCAACCCTTGGCTTGCAGACCCATGATCTCTTCCTAACTAACTACTTCTGCAAAGACGCTGTTTGAAGGTCACATTCAAGGTTCAGAGAGTTAAGACAGGGACATGTCTTTTGGGGGGACACAGTTCAGCCTACAGCGGTCACTTAGGCTTATGATTTCTGACTCTCATGTGGGGTCTTGACCGAGGACGAGGGTGAGGGAGCCCTGGCCGCAGAGGGTTCCTGCAGGACTCCTCTGTCTTTCATTTCAAAGTGTTGATTTGTTGGGATCTTTGGAAAAGAAAAAAGCCAGGAGATCAATATCAATTCCAGTGTTAGGGGCTCATATCCAGGTGGTTTCATGTGGGTTTTATTATTTGGGCGACTTTCATTTTATATCCTTTTAGCACTACTCTTTTTGATTGTTACAGATGGAATAGTTCGATTTTCAGACTCTTATACTTCTTTACTTTTTAAAATTGAGATATAATTGACATATAACATATGCTTCTTTTTTAAATACACCAGTTACTTGATTCAAATTAGATCTCTTTTTGCAAATTTTAACTTCTGTGTTTTCCCATTTATGGTTTTAGTTTCATTATAAACTTTGATGATACTTTAAAGCCGTATAGCAAACTTCTATTTATTTTATTTTATTTTATTTTATTTTGCGGTTCACGGGCCTCTCACTGTTGTGGCCTCTCCCGTTGTGGAGCACAGGCTCCGGACGCGCAGGCTCAGCGGCCATGGCTCATAGACCTAGCCGCTCCGCGGCATGTGGGATCTTCCCGGATCGGGGCACGAACCCGTGTCCCCTGCATCGGCAGGCAGACTCTCAACCACTGCGCCACCAGGGAAGCCCCAAACTTCTATTTATAGTCCATATTTTAGATCCTAAAACTACCTTAAGCATTTGTATATGGAAAATTAGAGAAACAAATGTGATGTTTACCTAAACTGCACTCTCTCACTTTACTTACATTGAAGAATCTTTAGCTTGCAGGGATAAAATCCATGATCTTAGAAACGTTTTAATTTATTTGTTCCCTGATCTAGTCAGCAGACGTTTATTGCTGTACACTACTCCAGGGATGGGGACTCTGCAGTGACCAAAAGAAAACCCTCCTGCCCTCCTGGAGGAGACGTGGACAGATAGTTAGATGGTTCCTGCTATGGAGACGGGACCACCCTGGAGGACAGTGAGGGAGAGGGCCACGAGGCCGTCTGCCAGAGGCAAGAAGGAGGCCAGGGCCCCGGAGGGAGTGGGCTGGGGTTTGGAGGGAGAGCAGGGCTGGATGCTGCGTGGAAGCAGGGAGAACAAGAGCAGAGGTGAGGCCGGGGCAGCCTCGGAGCCCGTGGACGGTGGCGAAGGCAGACCATGGATGTGGTGAAGCTGTACTTTCCCCCAGCCATCAAGCACTTTTTATGTGGTCTCTCATCCAAATAATTGCCGATTTTTACAAGTACTGAGCCTGTGCCCACACAGTGCACGTCTGGCCTGGAGGCCACACAGGCAGTCTAGCATTTCTGCTCACTCCTGTCATCGTCCTTCTTGGAGACGTGACTCTCCCTTCTTAGCCGTTTTCAAACCTGGGAAATCCAACCTTGCAGAGAAAGGAGTGGGTGCGAAAAGGAGTTGGTCGTTCTCTGGTGGACACATGTAAGGGGAGGGCAGGGGGACAAGGGAGTCCCTCGGCGTCTCTACACTTCTCAGGAGCCCAGAAGTAGAAGGAGCAGACATTGGTGTCTCCTGAACAGAGAAAACAGGTGCTGAGAAGAGCACAGGGACGTGTGGCAGCCACACCTGCCTTCAGAGGCCTTCAGGGCCCAAAGGTGCAACCTTGGTGTGCATGCAGCATATTTACATGCATATCTGTGTTCAGACAGCTGACGTGCTTCTAACCGGACACAAACTGCCATTACAGGCCCACCGATGACAGCAACCAGCCCCCAGGCCGCGGCGTCCTCTCCATGCACGGGCTGACCTATGGGGTCATCCGGGTGGACTCGGAGGAAAAGCTGTCTGTACTCACCGTGCAGGACGTCGGCCTCGTGATGCCTGGAGGTGAGCGCGGGTACAGGCGCAGAGTCAGAGCCCAGCCGGGGACCAGCTGCCAGTGCTGCCCTGGCTGGCATCCCTGTCCCCGGCTGTGAGCGTGCCCACCTCGGCCTGACCTCCAGTCTGGTCCCATGTTCGCCAAGCTTCAGCCCAGGAGGTGCGGTAACACGGCCCTTCCTGATGAAAGAAAACCCAAAATGTTCATGAGGCTGAGGAAAGGCCTCTATGTCACATGCACCTTGGGACCCCAGGAGGCACCCGGGGCTGCTCTGCACCCCCAGAGGCACCTGCACCACTTCTCCCCATGCAAAGGTCAGCTTCTTGCTGGTCGTCCTGGTGCACTGGGGGCCAAACCCTTATGGAAGCTTGCCTGCAGCACAAGAGCCCTTGTTTAAGTCACAGAAATCATTTCCGCGTTGCGTACAGACAAGCTCCCGGCAGAAGGACCTGCCTTGATGAAACCCTCTTGCCTTTCCACCCCTGCCCTGTGCTGGGACACCTCCTGAGGCCTTGCGGGGGCCCCAGGGAGTGCAGCTAGAACAGCTCTGCTGGCAGGAGGGAGCCCCGGTCTGATTTGTAGGGCTCCCTCCCTGGCCCTGCCTCTCCTCACTCTTCACATGGCGTCCCCGGGGAGTGGGCCCCCTTTCCTGGGGCAGTTCCTCCAGAGCCTGGACCTTCTCCTGATGAGCTTCCACGCACATGGGTGTTGTCTCGCCTCATCAGGGGCAGTCGCATCCACATACAGCCTAACCCCAAAGCCAGGCACATGCTCAGCTCAGCTGCAGCTTCAGCCAGGCCTCCTGGCTCCATTCCTTTCTTGCTTTTTCAAATAAAGCAATTCCCCATGGTTCCAACCTCAAAAGATGAGAAAACTGTACAGTGAAAAGCCTCCTTTCCAGCCACTGGAGGCACCCACAGTGGAGACATGCAGGCAACATGTACACAGACAGACACACACACACACACTGGCATATTCTTTTTCCTGTTTTTTTAAAATTTCACATAACAATAGAGCCCTTCGTGCCTGCTCATATCTTGAATCTTGAAGCTCGTTTGTTAGCAGCACGTGAAGAGCTCACACATTCCCTTCCAGGCTGAGGAGCATTATGGTGTTTGAACACATAATAGTTTATCCAAACCCTTTCCATTGGGTGATTTTCCACTTTTTGCCCCTGCAGTGTGGTTGATGCAGTAACTCATCTGTGCTCCAGCCTGCAGAGGTGTGAGGAAGAGCTAACAGGAAGCGTTCTAGAAATGTGCAGTGTGAAGGGCACACACCCAAGTGACTCTGATGAGGCTGTCCTTCAGAAGGATCATAAGGATTGATATTCCTGCTGCTAGCGGGGGACGCCCCTCTTTCTCCACTCCCTCATGCCCAGTGTATTTTCAGACTTTCTGATTTTTACCAGTTTGAGGGGTAAAGAATACTTTGGTGTCATTTTAATTTGAACTTTTCTTACCATGAGTGAGCTGAAATCTTCCCGTGTTTTGAGTGGGTCTCTTTTTAGACACAGCACTTCCTGTCACCTGACACCAACCTGGGGATGAGGGCAGCCTTATGACTCTTTCTGCCCAGCTCAGCTGTCACTCGGTGCACCCACCACCTCCCTGAAACACCAGCTTCAGCCCTGATCGCTGGCGCTCTGCAAACAGGAAAATAAGCATCCGCCAGCCTTCCCTGAAGGGCACACCTTGACGGGGAGTCTGAGGTCAAAGACTGAGATTCCCGTGGGACGGGGGAGGCTTTCTGTTTAGAAAAGCCTGAGAGGCTGTTGAGCAAGTGTCTCCTGCTCGTTGGTTTCAGGGCTCAGGCTGCATCTTGGAGGCTGTGTGGGCTAGCTGATGACGCTCAGGCTTGTTCTAAGTGTCGTCCTCATGTCTGGATGGCAGAAACTGTTACTCCCTTTAAATGCCATTTACACACTAAAATTAAAGCAATTGGAATTATTGACTGATGTCACAACTATAAAATGTGAGGTTTTGCTGCGACATGGAGACTCACTTGCCTCAGGGACTGTGAGGACCTGCTCGCTTTCACCTGTGGTTTTGCTGCAGACGCTGCTTCTGCTCGTTTGGGTTCTTTTCCATATTCATTCATTTCTTCTCTCTGACTCCCTCCCTCCCTCCCTCTCTAACGTCACTGTGCTTCGTTTTGCGTTCAGCCATCATGTGTTCGGTGAAGCCGGACGGGGTTCCCCAGCTGTGCAGGACGGACGAAGTCGGGGAGCTCTGCATGTGCGCAGTTGCCACGGGCACGTCCTACTATGGCCTCTCGGGTATGACCAAGAACACCTTCGAGGTAGGTGGGAGGTGAGCCCCGTCAGACAGCCATTGCCAGGTGCGTGGAATAGACGTGAAAGAGAAGATGGTGATTTCTCGATAAAACGTATTCATAGTAATTAAAATGGTTGCACTTTCTCCTGCCGTTATTTTTGTAGTTTTCAATAAATTTGGCTTAGCAGCGTTGTTTTCACCTCATAACCAGAGTTGAGAAAGAGCAAGTCGTTTTTTTAAAAGGGGCCTTTTTGTTCATTGCCGTTCTCACCCGTTTAGGAAGAGCAGCAGCTGACAGGTGGGGGCTGGAGAGTGTGCACGGCCATGCTGGGGGAGGGAGCAGTGGCCCCCTTGGGGCCTGTCAGCCTCGGCCAGACATGCACACTGCACATCTACCTCTACCACACGAGTGTGTGTCCGTGCCGTGTGCACACGGGTGTGGCATGCAGTTAGCACACACATGCACACACTGCCCAGTAAACCCAGCATTCTCAGAATTCGTATCATTTCACCAAGCGTGCCTGACCTTAGAAGGAACACACTTTGACTAAGTTGTATGTCAGCAAACATGAGTTGTTTGGGGATAAATTTATTAACATGTAGAACTTCAGATGTGAACACATGTGATGTGGTGCCTTGTACAGGCAGCTTTGTTGAATGTAGATTCAGGTTTCTAAGTGCCCCTGAAACTGAGCCAAACACAGTCTAAATAAAACTTATCTCCTTTTCTTTGCGACTTATCTGTCGGGTGGGTTGAGGAAACTAGGGATCGAGTTTGAACTCGTGGTAGGGCCTGCTTCCTCTGTATTTTTCTTTTGAGTGTATTTCCAATAAGGAAAAATAGCATTTTAATGAACAGGGATTACTTTACAACTGACAGATGTTATTTAAAATGCACCTTGCTTCTCCACTTAACCATTTTTATGCTGTGGTTTTATAAGCAGAAGAATGAATTAGTGTTTGTTAGACTGTGGCAGGCCTCTTCAGAGGCCCCTGCACATGGGCCGGTGGGACGAGCTGTGAGAGCTGGGGAGGGAGGGGAGGTGCCCGCAGGCTGGCGCTCACAGCAGCTATGCGGACCTGGGCTTCTCCAGCCAGGGTCAGGTGAGGAGACCCAGCTTGGGGGAAGCAGGACCAGTGGGCTCCAAGGAGGAGGGTGGAGGCCGGGCCCTGCTGGGCACTCAGAGCTCTTTGTCCCCAGGTGTTCCCAGTGACGAGCTCGGGGGCCCCGGTCAGCGAGTACCCCTTCGTGAGGACGGGCCTGCTGGGCTTCGTCGGCCCTGGGGGCCTCGTGTTCGTGGTGGGCAAGATGGACGGGCTCATGGTGGTCAGTGGGCGCAGACACAACGCCGATGACATCGTGGCCACAGCACTGGCCGTGGAGCCCATGAAGTTCGTGTACAGGGGAAGGTGAGCGCCCTCTGTGGTTGGCACAGTTCTCCACAGACTACACTTTCTGTGTAAAACTGCAAAAAATTGCTTAAACTAACGAGACTTGGTGTCCTCCTCTGTAAAATGAAGCCACTGGACTCTATTACTTCTGAGATTCCATGCAGTTCTGAATGTCCAATTTTATGAAACTTTTCTGAGCCCCATAAATATACTTTCACTAAATTCTCTTCCACATTAAATAAGAATGTCCATTTGAAAATCTTATTTTTAATAAGTAACTACACAGAGGAAAGAGCCAAGCATTTATCTTGCTGCAGCTCATTCACCCAGAGGTAACAGTTGAGCCACAAACTGCCTGGAAATTGGCTCCCGTGGGTTTCTTCCCGGTGGTGCCCCCAACCCCAGCTTGGCACACAACCGACACTGGATCGCTGACCACGGCTCCTGAGGTTTTGCCGATTTGGAGGAAGTCAGCTGCTTTGGATCTCACCCTGAGTTGCCCAGCTAGTGGGAGCAGGAGGAAGCAGAGCTTGGGGTTGGCGGTAGCCGAGCCACCTTCGTGCACAGGGCACCCTGGAGGGCCATTCGCCACATTTTGTGTTTCCCACGAGAGGCAGACACAGCTAGCAGAAAATGATTAGCTCCCAAATGGCAGATTTCTGCTGATGGGGAGAATATAGCTTCGCAGGTGCAAACTCAAGATGCAGGTCGCACGGCTCAGTAAATTTCAGCAGTTCTGATACCCGCGCTTGACTCCCCTGTCCCAAGGCACGAGGCCCGTCACCCAAAGCCACGGGCTACCTCCACAGGAAGTGTGGTGGTTCTGCCCTCCGGCTTTGCCAGGCTTCTCCCCCAAAGCCGCACTTCCGTGGGTGAGCACCTGGGAGTTGGAAGCTGCAATTACCCGTCAAGGTGGTAGTTGGCACTGGGAACCCCTGAGCTCTGCAGTTGTAACAGCTGCGAAGCGCTTTATGGCAGGGCCAATCCCTTTGTGAGCCTCTCCAGCATGTGATCACCGCGATTTCCTGTCTGACCCCACAGAATAGCCGTGTTTTCGGTGACTGTCCTGCACGACGAGAGGATCGTGATCGTGGCTGAGCAGAGGCCAGACTCCACGGAGGAGGACAGCTTCCAGTGGATGAGCAGGGTGCTGCAGGTAGCTCGCTCCTGCCCCGAGCCCCTCTCCTGGGCTCACGTGAGCTTCCCTGCACCATTGTGCTCTCTGATCATCCCTCCTTTTGACCAGAGATTGCATCAGCCATGAAACTTACACTTGCCTTCTAGGGAAGGAGCTAAACAGACCAGGCTTAGGGTTCAGAGGTTTGCAGAACTGGCTCCCGCTCGCTCGTGGAGGTCGCAGCAGGACCTTTTGGTTATGACCTTGAGAGCGTGCTTTCTTTTCTCCCAGTGTCCGTTCTTGTGTGTGTGGTGTCCCACAAGTGCTATGGAAACTGTATTCTGCTCCGTTTGGCGAGCCTGCCCTCCTCTGACCTCAGCGTCTCCATGCCGGGAGCATCACGGGTGCTGCACCTGCTTCTCTGTGTTGTGATTTGCACAGTCTGAGTATTTGCTCCATGCCTGTTCATGATACCTATTTTAACACGGTTCCCTCTCTCACGACCTTCCAGGCAATCGACAGTATACATCAGGTTGGGGTTTATTGTCTGGCATTGGTTCCAGCAAACACCCTCCCCAAAACCCCACTCGGTGGCATCCATTTGTCAGAAACGAAGCAGCTTTTCCTGGAGGGCTCACTTCACCCCTGCAATGTCCTGATGTGCCCCCACACGTGCGTCACAAACCTGCCCAAGCCTCGGCAGAAGCAACCAGGTACATCTGGAGGGCCGTGCAGGCCCGGGATGGCCCTGGAGCTGGGTGGGGGCCACGCTGACCACGGTTCTCAGCCTCCCTCCCCTCCCGTCTCCCATCACACACTCCCAGGCAAGTCAGCCTCCCGCTAAGCGATGTCTTTCTACCAAACATGGGATAGAATACAGCAGAGTCCAGACAGCAGGGGCTGTAGACCACTTGGTTGGAGAGGTGTTGGCAGTGCCTGAGCCTAGCCTTCTTGGCAGTTGTCAGACCTCCTGGGTGGCCTTTGGCAGAGAACCTCTCAGGGTCATGGCTTCCTGTTGAACAAATTAGAATAAGGCTTCCATACCTGTTTCATGAGTCACAGCAGCTGGAAGCCTGTGAGGAATCGTACAGATCAACTCGTGACGTTGTCATGGTGGTAAACATTTGTCTGCTGCTTTGCAATTTGGGGAACACGTAATTATCTACCATCTGACTTGATCCTCCTAGCAGCTAACTGATCATAGTCTTTAAGGCTGCACACAGTTATCAGTGAAAACGAATTCATTGCAAGAATATGGTGGTGAGGAATCAACTCTTCTGCCAGTGTAGTGATGGAGGGTCCCCAGGCCTCCAGGCTTGATGTGCAGACAGACCTCGGAGGCAGCCAGGATGAGCTCGGGCTGGGGTATTAGGACGACGACCAACAGTGCCTGGCACAGGCGGGCCGCTTGTCCACACGTTACATGTATTAACTCATTTCATCCTCATGGATTTCGTCCTCTTATCTCCATTTTGCAAGGAAATGAGGAAATCGTACCACAGAGGGGTTCAGGAACTGCCTAAGGCTGTGGGTCCAGAGTGTAGGAGAGACAGGCCTAGCCCTGACAACTCTTCACTCCACCGATGAAGAGTGGCAGCACGGGCAGAGTTCCTGGCGAGTCAGCTAGAGGTGGCTGGTGGGTACTGGGCGCAGCACAGTTGGCGGTAGATATAGGAACCAGCCCATCCCCGGGCCACCCCTAGAAGTGAGCTTGATGAGATGGGGGTGAGCGGTCTCTCCAGATTCAGGTGAGGACGCTGATACTGCAGGAGGAAAGCAGGTACCAGGCTCCCCGACTTTGCCCCTCTGTGCAAGCAGCAGCACCGGGATTGCCACAGCTTGGCTCTCGCTGTGTTCTTACGGAATCGACAGGAGTGTCTCGGCTCCCCGGGGTGTCCTCACTCACTGTCCCAACCTCCTTCTCCCACCTTTAACCTTGGTCCATCATCAGATGCCTCGACCCGGTGGCCAGTGGGCCCAGGTGTTGGAGACGCAGTTTGTGACAGCAGAATTTAGGACAGACATTTATGATGAGGGATCGTTGGCAGATGCATGACCGTTGCAGGGCTGCAGGGCTCAGACACCTGTCAGACATCTAGGAACCCATGACAGGGACGCGTGGCCCAGTGAACAGGCTCTGAGAGCCAGGTTGGGCGCCTTCCTCCTCAGGGCGCACATGGCAGGTACCAGGATCCGCACCGCTCTTACATGCAGCACAGAAAATGCAGCTTCGTGTGATTGGCAATTGTAAGGAAAGGATTCTCTAATGGTACCTGGTTATCTCATCTATTCTTGTTAATTATTGGAGGTTATATAACTTTGTCTTCAAAAAACTGTTTGTTGTTTGTTTTTTAACAAATACTAAATGAATAGATGTCAGCATCTCCCTAACTGGAGAACAAAGGCAGCGGCCTGGGAGAACACTTATGGGAATTTGGTGAAAGCTTTATTTCTATGTACCCTTACTTGAGGCTTGTTCATATTTGCTGTCATTTTCATGGTAGTGACTTACTTGAAATCCTGTTCTAATTAGATTTTTCAAAGCTACGTCTTTGAAAGGATTTCCCCAGAGTAAGCTTCTTCCCAAAGTGAGAAGTCATGTTCTCAGGAACTTCACTCGTGTTTTCCTCACGTGTGTGCCGCTGCTTCTTTGCAGAGATCGGCCCTGCCTCTGTGATGGTGGGGAACCTGGTGTCTGGGAAGAGGATCGCACAGGCCAGCGGCAGAGACCTGGGCCAGATAGAAGACAATGACCAGGCCCGGAAGGTGAGAGCTGAGGGTCAGACGTCTACCTGGGCTCTTCTCCACTCCTGCCCAGATGCTGTATCACAAGCGTCACCAACTCCCACTTGCCCTGTCTGGCAGCCCAGTATCTACCATTGATGACCTTTCTTCCTACCTGCCCTCTTGGTCCTGCAAGAGATGTCTGTGTAATTTTATAAGGAAAACGTGTTTGCTGAGGGTGCAGTGTTGTAGGACTGCATGGGTAGGTGATGCAGTCCCATGACTAGCAGGCCCAAGGCCAGTGTCTGCAATCCCTGTCGTGTCCTAGCATCCCCTAAGCACTTGTTCCTGATTCTCCCTCCAGCCCTGATTTGACACTCACACTGCCTCACAGCCACCTTACAGTGAGGCTTCAGTCCTTTGATGGTTGGAATTCAAGAAAACGTTAATGCAAAACCCAGGTTCGGGAGCCAGACATTCTTAAAGCAGCCTTGGGAGCTGTAGGAGGAATCCTTGGGCCCCACTCCACTTAAACATCAGACACACAGTTTGTCACGCATAGCTACAAGTCCCCATTAGAACATTCAGCCTTGAGAACTCTCATGATTCACCAAAAGGTGGTCCCACTCTAAATGGGCTCCCAGGAAATGTGGCAAAATCACCCATTTAAGATGTTGCCAATTTGGTAACATGTAGTAACACGTTCACTGAAAGCACTTGATCACCATGTTCCCCACCTCACAGTACATTTCCATCGTAAAATGGATTAAGGTGAAGATGTGGGTGTTTCCTGTATCCTGACGCTAGTGCTGTGTCCTGACATTAAACAGGGCCATCCTTGTTACTAGAGACTGAGTCAGTGGGTATGTGTCACCTGTGTGACCTGCAGAGCTATTGAATGACTTCAGGGATGGCCATTGTAAACACAACAAATTTAAGAGAGCCCGTTTTTGAAACAGGGTAGCTCTGATTCTGTCATTGCAACCCCCAGAAATCACTGCTGCATCTTCTGGAAGCCCCAGGAGACAGGATTTTTCTGTGTCGGCTACTCTGTCTATAAGGGGAATAGAGTCTTCCCATCCTTGGGCAAGTTTCAGAAAACTTCCCTCATGGTGGCCTGGCACCAGCCCTCTGACTCCTGGGTCTGAATCAAGCACAGTGAATTCCAAATCACTGTCAGGAAAGCACTGCGAGCACCTGCTTATTCTGTCAATTATATTTCTATGGGATTATCCTCTCTCTGTCTTAAGCCACCTTAAAAGCACCCAGACAGACTAAACTTTTAGATGTTGAGCCCAGCCCAACCCCCCAGGACAGTCTAGACCTAATGGCTGTGCTCTGTTCCAGTTCCTGTTCCTCTCGGAGGTCCTGCAGTGGAGGGCGCAGACCACCCCCGATCACGTGCTGTACACGCTGCTCAACTGTAGGGTGAGGCCCCACCCGTGTGCCCTGGCCGTTCCCTGTGTGGTCCACAATTTCATGCTTCTGTATCATATTCTCCACTCAAACCTTTCTCCTCAGTCTTACCTGGATCCTTTTGTTTGTTTGTTTGTTGCTATTTTGACTGAGACCTTTTCACCTAAGAGAGGTTGCTTTTAAATATAAGGGTTTGAGCATGTGTGTGTGTGTGTGTGCGTGTGTGTACACATATATTTTTGTGTGTATTTTAGCAATATTGTTTTGCAATATTTCCCTTCCCCTCAAAATGAGTGATGAATGTCTACAGCAGAACAATTGCAGATCTATGAGGTATTTATGTCTTTATTTTTATTACTCAACTCCTTTTTTTTATAAGAAGTCATGTTTTAGTTATAGGCTTTCATTCTTAGGAATGAAAATAATTTCTATTTTATAATTAAAGTTCATATTTACATCTCGTATTAGAAAAGCAAACTCCTCAGATAGTGTTCCATAATAGTACTTAAGAGTAAGGCAAGAAATAGTACTAACAATAAACGTTAAATGCAGAAGTCTTTAATACGTTTGTTAACTTTGTGTTTGCTTTGGAAATACGGCCTGAAAAATAGATTTAACGTAGGTCGTCTTGACAAGCATGGGTACTTGCAACTTTAAGAAGTTCTTCAGAGTTGCAAAATGGCAAAATCTTAGTGCACGAAGGCACCTCTTGTCATTTAAAGCAGTAGATTAAGGACAAGTGAAAGGAAATGCCAACAATGTAAGTTACTCCCTGAACCTATAATTTGGATATCCAGCTACAGACAAGTTTTGCGGTGATTTAGTTGGTAGAAGTAACCTCTGGTCCTCCTCTGACACAGCTTGTCTTGAATTGCCTTGCGTGCTGAGTTGACCTCAGCAGTTTCTTGTTCACTGTGTCTGTTCAAGACCGACCCCAGGAAGAGTCTTAGAAAGCACTCCCGCACCCCAGCCTCTGTGAGGAACGCTTGCTACCCTTGCCTTTTGGCGCCTACGCTTGGGCCTAGTGGACCCTCTTCCCAGGATAAATGCTCTTGCGCACAGGTGCATGGTGGTGAGACGCAGGGCAAGCCCGACGGTCGTGTGGGTACCAGGAGGCCCTGCGTCGCATCTGAAACGTGCCTGCCCTGCTGCTCTCGTCCATCTCTTTCCTCTGGCTCCTCCTCAGCCTGTAAACACAGATAAGACTCTCCTTTCCTGGCACCGTCGCCGGTTGGTGCTGTCCTGTCTCTCTAATTGCTTCTTCTGACTTTCTTCGTCCTGTGCACGTGGCGTGTCTCCTGGAGACTGTTGGGGACTTCCCCTTCTTTCTCCAGAGTCTCTCGTGTCCTCTAGAGGTTTCCAACAGCACCTTCAGAGGGGCAGCTGGAGCTAGAGCCACACTGCAGCCTGTCCCCCAGCCCCTGGGAAGGACTCCTACTCAGAGCCCCTTCGCTCAGCTCCCTGAGTGGGGCCATGGTGCTGACGTGACGAGGTAGGACAGGACATCCCCAGGCCAGGATAGGCCTGCCATCCCCCGTGAACTGTGGGCAGCGAGGGGGCGAGAGTTGGGTCAGCATCCCTTTTCCCTCCCCTGCAGCTTGACCCCTCCAGAGCTCTGGGTAAGAGGATATTTCTTATCTGTCCCAAACACAAAGATTCAAAAATGATTCAGGCATGTTCATAGACTATAGTCCTGTCAGTGGGAGGAAGACAGCCATGCTAACTGCGTCTCGCTTGGGGACTGGCAATGTGCAGGGCAGATCAACCCCATTCCCAGACCCTGAGTTCACTGTCCTTTTCTGTGGCTAGACATTGGATCATTAGAAGAAATGTGTTCACCAGAAATGACTCGTATTCTAGAAGGGCTTCGTCAGCAGCAATACAAGGTCTGATGGGTTGAGCTGTGGAGGTCAAGGCCATGAGAAAGTTTACTTCAGGTCAGCGCAGGGACAGCGTGGTCTACAACAGCCTCCCTTCAGACATGACCTTATCTCCTGAGGCTCTGCTGACATGAAGGCAGCTACATCCAAACAGCTGGAAGGGTCATATCGGAGCCAGGCATCTATGTTCATTCCCAGCCTCTCCAACCCCACGTGCACACTTAGGACAAGTGTTCAACCTGAACCAAAGGTCAAGAGCATCATTTCCATGGTGGTTACAGTGTCATTTCCACTCACTCAACCTTCTAGTTCAGCACTGTCCAATAGAAATACAGCGCAAGCCACACACACAATTTAATGTTTTCTAAAAGCAATATTTTAAAAAAGTATAAAGAAACAGGTGAAATTCATTCTAATAATGTGTTTTACTCAATATACCCAAACGCTGTCCTTCCAGCATAGGGCCCCAACGTGCTTCCAGGCTTCCTCTGTCCTGGACAGCCCCTTCCGTTGGTTGTGAATTCCCCAACTTGGTCGTGGCTCCCTTAAAACGGTTACCCGTTGGCTTCCTGTCTTTTCACAGTATTCACTCATATGCCCTCCTCCACGGCAATGCAGTCGATAGGATCAGAGTTGTTATGAGAGGTTTATAGTAGGAAGTGAGGATGTGATTCACTGCAAATCGTGGAAGACTTACATTCTTAGAACTTACTTACATACAGAAGAGCATCTGTTATTTTATTTATTTATTTATTTATTTTGCGGTACACGGGCCTCTCACCATTGCGGCCTCTCCCGTTGCGGAGCACAGGCTCCAGACGCACAGGCCCAGCGGCCATGGCTCACGGGCCCAGCCGCTCCGCGGCATGTGGGATCTTCCCGGACCGGGGCACGAACCTGTGTCCCCTGCATCGGCAGGCGGACTCTCAACCACTGCGCCACCAGGGAAGCCCTGTTATTTTTTTTAAGAGAAACACCAGCCAACTCTTTTAACATTTTTTTTTTTTACTTTTTGAGAATTTAAAAATGTGAATCCTGTTTGGCTTGTTCTTCATTCCTCAGTATGTTTTTTACTTGTCATTATTTAATTTAATGTAAAACTTTAAAATGGTGCTACATTTACAGTCTTTGACACTGAAATCTGTGGTCTTTAGAATAGGGATTGGGTAGTGGGTTACCCTGCATTGCCATTCTGTCATGATACTGGCCGAGGCTTCTTTTAGGAAAAGTTAGCCTTAATTTCCTGTGAGGTGCTTTTTCCTAGAACATTCTTCTTAGGCAGTGGGTTTCTGTACTGAAAACCCAACTTTTCCCATGAATGTTGATGAGGATGCCAGGTAACCATTGACCTGAGGATAAACAGCATTTCATGTTTTTATGACAGCAAGCACTTTGGAAAATGAAATGTGATTGAAAATCAGTGGTGTTTCTCCCGAGGTGAAAGGCTGTATTGAGACTCCCCATAACCAGTGGTGATGCACAGTCCGGGGCTGGATGAGGCCTGTATCCCATTTGGCTCCCTCAACGTGGAGCCTGCCGGGAGCCACAGTGAAGCCAGTGGAGCCTGCAGGCTGGGGTGGAGGAGAGAGGCTGGGCTGGGCTCGTTGGCAACCGACTACTCAGAGGGGCCCTCCTCCTGTCTGGGGTAAAGCCCGTAGGGTGGCAAAGGGTATTGTGAAACATTCGCAGAGATTCCTAAAGGACAGAATGCCAATTAAATTTCACCATTTTAAAGTACCTGGAGGTGGAAATTTCATAAACAGAGTCAAAACATATGGCTGCTGGTTGTGAGTCACTGATGCCTCTCAAATCTCATAGGCTTTGTTGTGTGACAAAAAAACTGGTTATGATAGGGGATCAGTGTCTGCTCTCTGGATAATGGGGAGAAGATCAGTCCCAGAAGTTGAACAACTCAGTCAGAGAATGCTTGCTGCTTAAGATAAGACTGGCTAACGACCAGCGGACAGCAGGTTGGTGGTGGTGGGACTCCCCTGTGGCACACTGCCACCCCACCAGCAGCACAGCTGGTCCCCAGCAACAACCAGGAGCACAGTGCTGGCTTCCCTCCAGGACAGCTGGTGTGCGCGTGTCAGGAGGCCTGGCATGGGCCTCACCTTAGCTGTGCTGGGGGCTGGTGCCCCATCTTCACTTAGAAGAGCTCACAGGACTTTTGGGTCCTTTTGAGTGTGTGTTTTGGTTCATGCGACAGGTGTGTTCCCCAGGAGTAACTGCTCAGAGGAACAGTCCAGTTGAGAAGGCACCAAGTTCTCAGGTTTGGGCTGGGTTTCTAGACGCCAGTCTCATGGATCTTTCTGTGTTTACCCAGCTTTGCCACATTCTGCTTTCTGGCTCTTCCATTTCATATATCTTTTTCTATTATTTTTTAACCTTTCTTAGAAGGAAGGTAATTAAGGAAAATACATACGATGAGAAAGTTCAAATCAGGGAAATGTAAGCTAATCCTGTCCACTATGGGAGAGGCCAGTGCCAGCACAGCAGGAAGGGACCAGAACCTGGCTGGCAGCTGCCTGGGCAGCCTCCCTTTGCCGGGCTTCTGCGGCCCTGGGCCCCGGTTATGGAGAGAGCCTACTGCTTCCCAGGGTAGATATGGCCATCAGTGATCTCGTGAGTGCTTTAGGCAAACACCGGCTGCTGGTATATACATCCTGATGCCTTTTAAATGGTTTTCACTCCCATCGGTTCCCACCCACCTTGTGCACGTGTTCCAGTTGGGTGGGAATTCTAATGTCTCTTTCCACACCTCAAGTCACCAGGTCACCAGTGTCCTTTAACGGCCCCAAAGGTTCTGGTCTCTCCTGTCCACGTTTCTCCTCCCACACAACCAGCTGCTCACACCACCTTCCTGTTGACTTTCTGCTCAGGCGACAGTCTTTTCCGTGTCACCCACCAGCTCATTTACCCTCCTTGGAAGCTCCCCACCTAAATAAAAGCATCTGGCCCAGTTGTCCACCATCGTTTCTTCAGCTGCAGGGTCTTCCTCACCTGACACTCCTGGCCAGTTTGCCTGTTGCTTGAGGAAAGGTCCTTCACCCTGTTCATCCCTTTAAAGTAGGAATTGATAATAAAGAAGCAGTTTTTAAATAGCTGTAGACAGTGATCTCTTCTCACCTGGGAATATGTGCAAATGAAAAGTGCATTCTCAAGAGAAACTTTCTTTGGATAGTTGTATGTTTATAATTTGCAGTTCATTCTTGCTTTTCTTTGAAGAGTAAACATCATGTATTTTGATATCTCTTATACCTACTTTGCTACTGATTTTCGCCTACAAAGCTTTTTTAAGGTACTTTTCAATCCAAGTGTGTTTTACATTTGCTCCTGCATATTTAAAAATCTACATTAAATGAATTTGACAATTCCCTTTTTTTCTTTTGTGTTTTTTGGGGGTTTTTTGACTTTTTTTTTTTTTTTTGACTGTTGCTTTTCTGGGGG
Source organism: Phocoena sinus (assembly GCF_008692025.1). NCBI lineage: Eukaryota > Metazoa > Chordata > Mammalia > Artiodactyla > Phocoenidae > Phocoena > Phocoena sinus. The sequence continues at coordinate 29,793,672 of NC_045764.1, forward strand.
TTTGTTTGTTTTCTGACCTCCCTGACTTTTGATGTGGTCTTTCTTTTTTTTTTTTTTTTTTTTTTTTGCGGTATGCGGGCCTCTCACTGTTGTGGCCTCTCCCGTTGCGGGGCACAGGCTCCGGACGCGCAGGCCCAGCGGCCATGGCTCACGGGCCCAGCCGCTCCGCGGCATGTGGGATCTTCCCGGTCCGGGGCACGAACCCGCGTCCCCTGCATCGGCAGGCGGACTCTCAACCACTGCGCCACCAGGGAAGCCCTGATGTGGTCTTTCTTAAAAGCAGTTTCAATTAGTCTTACTTTTCATAGTGCAAGTCCTGCAGATTTATGACTAATTCTTATTGCCCATGACAATTACACTTAAGTCCCAGAATTACTAGATTGATTTTTTTTGTGATTTTAGCTGTTTTTTCAAGTCAAGTCATTGTTTTTTAAATATTTCTTTTTAATACAAACGTGTCTAGATGCCTCTTTGGTGTTGTACTTCTTAGCCAGTGGGGAGGAAAGGAGAGTGAATGGTAACTGTTGGGGGGGGGGGTCTTCTTAGGGGCTGACAGAAACATTCTGAAGCTGACTGTGGTGATGGTTGCCCAACTCTGCAGATACATCCATTTAACTGCACATTTTAAATAAGTGAGTTGTATGGTATATGAACTGCACCTCAAAGCTGTCATATTAAAAAAAAAAAATCTTACCCGCTTGTTCTTGTGCTACTCAGGGCACAATAGCGAACTCGCTGACGTGTGTCCAGCTGCACAAGCGGGCTGAGAAGATAGCCGTGATGCTGATGGAGAGAGGGCACCTGCAGGATGGGGACCACGTCGCTCTAGTCTACCCACCAGGTAAGAAGCAGGGCCATGCAAGACCAGCCCTTGCCCGAGAGACCCTTCACTGCACATGTTGGTGCTCGATGACCTTGTGTGTTACCACCAAAAATGGGCACTGTCTCTCCTGCCTGGCTCACTTGTGCGGACTGTGCTACGTGCTATACCACTAATAGTAGGGACACAGATAAAGCGGTAGTTCACAACGACTTTTCAATCTAAATTTGTTTTATTAGCTATCTGAGGTCGTTCATTTAATCAATAGTAGTTAAATCCTTGACTACTGAATTGATAATCAGAAAGTTGAGTAATTCCTTAGAGAAATGAGAGCAATCAAGCTTCTGGCCTGCTTTGGCTTCCTGTGCCTAAAAGAACGGGCCAGGTGGGAGTTACCCCTGAAGTTTAACAGACCCACAGGGAGGAGGACAGGTCTGTTCAAGGTCTCAGTTACTGCCGTACCCGTCTGACTGTTTCCAGGCTGGTGATTCTGCTGACAGGGATGATGGCCATTAAACAGCTTGTTTTGTTTCAAGTGAGAACTTCTGCTTTTCTCCCCATGTAGGAATAGACCTTATCGCAGCATTTTATGGTTGCCTGTATGCAGGCTGTGTGCCAATAACCGTCCGTCCTCCACACCCACAGAACATCGCAACCACACTGCCAACCGTGAAGATGATCGTGGAGGTAACGCTGCCTGCGGGTGTCTGCGCCTGAGTGTTGGGCTTGCAGATCACAGAGCCTGGGCTCCCGGGGAAGGGCTGGGTGCAGGCATGGGATTGCATGGGAGTCGGCGGTCCCAGCGGTGGAGTGGGACTCAGCCTCTTCCCTCTAGGAGTTGGCCATCACGTTCTGGAAGGAAGATAGCAGCTTGTGCGTAGAATTAGGGGCTAGAGAGCAGCTTTGCCACAATGCGTGGGAATTGATGCCCAGAGAGGGCATCCCTCTGGACACTGGGAGCTTCCCTACCAAGCCCAAGGAGCAGACCAAAACAAGTGGGAAAGTCATACATTTTTAAAGGTTCTTGCCTCAAGATTGAGAAGCATCCTGTTCCTTTTTGAAAGTATAGATTTGATTTAATTTTTTTTTGCCTGGGGAAGTTTAAAAAGGATTAGGATATGTTTTTCCCTTGGAGGAGGAACCACAAGGGACATCACAAATGAATACTTCTTTGTAGTTGTGTTGGAGGACCCTCAAGGTTGTCACTCTGGTAGATGGTACTGTGTGTGTAAATGTGTGCATTTCTGGGGGACGGAGCTAACAGTGAGAGCAGGTAGTTTGGATGCTGCTTTCTGTGTGTGACCATCACACAGGCGATACTGCCAGGGACCTCAGTCCCCACAAGGTCTGCTTGTGTGCTCCATGGTCAGATTCCTGGTCATGTGGAACTCCATTGGCCAGCACAGCCCCTTGTGAGGCAGCTGTGCTCCTGGTGCCCAGCCTGTGCTGCGAGCTTCATGGCCTCCACGTGGTGCACAGCTGGCACATGAGCATGCGTCCATCCCCGTCCTTTACCCTCCTCCTCTCCATTCCTTGTTCTCTGACCCTCAGGTGAGCCGCTCCGCCTGTTTGATGACAACACAACTGATCTGTAAATTGTTACGGTCCAGGGAGGCAGCTGCAGCTGTAGACGTCAGGGCCTGGCCCCCGATACTGGACACAGGTTCGTCCTCCAACTCACTGATATGTTTGTTTGCTTATCTGCTTTTCCATTAAGTCAGAGATGCTAACAGCTTTGTTTTGCTCTCTAGATGATTTGCCAAAGAAGCGGCCTGCCCAGATCTACAAACCTTCCAACCCAGACATGCTAGCCTATCTTGATTTTAGTGTGTCCACGACTGGGATGCTAGCTGGAGTGAAGGTGAGAAACACAGTCTGCGTAATACTAGTTAGCAAGCCACAAAGCAATGGTCAGTTTTCATTCTTATGGGTATAGGGCTCTAGTGGGGCCTAGCAGCAAAACATGGAGAGAGCGATATATTTGCATTTTGTTCAAGCTCTAAAATGCGTGACCATTTCAATAGTTAGCTAGGCTGACTGATTATTTCCAGATGTTCCAGCTCTTTTTTTATGTAAACAGAGCTTCCCTAACCTCTAATTTAAAAACTGCCTATGTTTTTCTTGCTGGTTCTCAAATCCCAGTATTCTATTATAAAACTTTGTGCACTGGAGTTTCTCAGTTGTTTAACATGGGTCTCATAACTTGCCAGCACGCTGCTCATCGCCTCTGAAATGATGCTTTTTCCTATCAAAGAATGATGGAACTACTATGTGTGTCACCAGAATTAGGACCCTCAAAGCTCAGGCAATGTCCTTGTCAAGATACCGTTAAGCCTGAGAAAACCATAATTCAAAAAGAGTCATGTACCACAATGTTCATTGAAGCTCTGTTTGCAATAGCCAGGACATGGAAGCAACCTAAGTGTCCATCAACAGATGAATGGATAAAGAAGATGTGGCACATCCATACAATGGAATATTACTCAGCCATAAAAAGAAACGAAATTGAGTTATTTGTAGTGAGGTGGGTGGACCTAGAGTCTGTCATACAGAGTGAAGTAAGCCAGAAAGAAAAAAACAAATACCATACGCTAACACATATATATGGAATCTAAAAAAAAAAATGTTCTGAAGAACCTAGGGGCAGGACAGGAATAAAGACACAGATGTAAAAAATGGACTTGAGGACATGGGGAGGGGGAAGGGTAAGCTGGGACGAGTGGCATGGACATATATACACTACCAGTGTAAAATAGATGGCTAGTGAGAAGCAGCTGCATAGCACCGGGAGATAAGCTCGGTGCTTTGTGACCACCTAGAGGGGATAGGGAGGGTGGAAGGGAGATGCAAAAGGGAGGAGATATGGGGATATATGTGTATGTGTAGCTGATTCACTTTGTTATAAAGCAGACAGTAATACACCATTGTAAAGCAATTATACTCCAATAAAGATGTTAAAAAAAAAAAAAGACACGGTTAAGTTCTCTGGCCTCAGGAAGCCCTTCACCTATTATCCACCTGACTGCTGGGTTTGCATAATTTTCATTTAGTTCTCTTACTCCATTTACTTTTTTTTCCAATTTTTAATTGTGGTAAAATATATATACCACAAATTTGCCATTTACCCAGTTCAAGTGTACAACTCAGTGGTGTTAAACATGTTCAGAATTCTGTGCTGCTCTCACCACCACTCATCTTTGTAAGTCATTTCATCTCACAAAACTGAAACCACCCCTGTCTGCAGCAACTCCCACTCTACTTTCTGTCTTTATGATTTTGACTATTCTAGGTACCATGTTTATGTGGAATCATACAGTATATGTCTTCTTGTGTTTGGCTTATTTTCACTTAGCATAGTGTCTTCAGCGTTCATCCATGTTGAAGTATGTATCAGAATTCCTTTTTAAGGCTGAGTTAATATTTCATTGTATGTATTTACCACATTTTGCTTATCCATTCGTTTATCAATGGACACTTGAGTTGCTTTCACATTTTAGCTATTGTGAATAATGCTGCAGTGAACATGGGTGTATAAATATCTCTTTGAGACATTGCCTTCAGCAATTTTAAGTATATATCCAGAAGTTGAATTGTTGGGTCATATGGTAATTATATTTTTAATTTTCTGGGGAATTGCTATACTATTTTCCACAGTAGCTGTTCCATTTTACCTTCTCACCAACAGTGCACAAAGTTTCCACTATCTCCACATCCTTACCAACACTTGTATTTTATTTTCCATTGGTTTTTTTTTTTTTTTTCTTTTGGATGTCCTCTTTTTTTGGCGGGGGAAGAGCCGCGCCGCATGGCTTGTGGGCTCTTGGTTCCCTGACCAGGGATTGAACCCAGGCCACTGCAGTGAAAGCCTGGAATCCTAACCATTAGGCCACCAGGGAACTCCCTGTTGGTTGGTTGGTTTGTTTTTAATAGTAGCCTTCCTAATGGATGTGAGGTGATATCACATTGTAATTTTGATTTGCATTTCCCTAAAGGTTAATGATGTTGAGCATCTTTTCATGGAATTATTGGCCATTTGTATATATCCTTTGAAGAAATGTTTATTCAAGTTCTTTGCTGTTTTTGAATTGATTGTTTTCTTGTTGAGTTCTAGATGTTCTCTATATATTATGAATATTAATCCCTTATCAGATACATGATTTGCAAATATTTTCTCCCTTTCTTTGGGTTGCCTTTTTACTCTATGGATAGTGTCTTTTGATGCACAAAATTTTAAGATTTCTGTGAAGTCTAATTTTTTTTGCCTTTTCCTTCGGTGTCGTATCCAAGAAAACATTTCCAAATCCAATGTTGTGAACTTTTGTCCCATATTTTCATCTAAAAGTTTTATTTTTTAGATCTTATATTTAGATCTTTGCTCCATTTTGTGTTAATTTTGTTTATGGTATTAGATAAGAGTCCAACGTAATTCTTTTGCATGTGGATATCCAGTTTTCCAAGCACCGTTTGTTGAAAAGACTGTCCTTTCCCCGTTGAATGGTCTTGGTACCCATATCAAAAATCATTCGATCACCCACAGTTAACATCATACTCAACAGTGAAAAGCTGAAGCTTTTCTCTAAGATCAGGAACAACGCAAGGATGCTCACTTGTACCACTCTTATTTAATATAGTACTGGAAGTCCTAACCAGAGAAATTAGGCAAGAAAAAGAAATAAAAGGCATCCACACTGGAAAGGAAGAAGTAAAATTGTCACTATTTGCAAATGACATGATGCTATGTATAGAAAACACTAAAAACTCCACCAAAAACTGTTAGAATAAATGATTCAGTAAAGTGCAGGATAACAAAATTAATACAGAGAAATCTGTTGTGTTTCTATATACTAAAATGAAATATCAGAAAGAGAAATTAAGGAAACAATCTTATTTACAACTGCATCAAAAGAATAAAATACCTAGGAATAAATTTAACCAAGGAGGTGAAAGACCTGTACACTGAAAACTATAAAATATTGATGACATAAATTGAAGAAGACACAAATAAATGGATATTCCATACTCTTGGTTAGAATAATAAATATTGTTAAAATAGCCATACTACCCAAAGCAACCTACAGATTCATTGCAATCCTTATCAAAATTCTAATGGCATTTTTCACAGAAATAGAACAAACAATTCTAAAATACGTATGAAACCACAAAAGACCCCCAATAGCCAAAGCCATCTTGAAAAAGATCAAAGCTGGAGACATCATGCTCCCTGACATTACAAAGCTACAGTAATGCAAACAGTATTATTATACTGGCACAAAAGCAGACACATAGATCAATGAAACAGAATAGCCCCAAAATTAACCCATGCATATATGTCAACTAATTTATGACAGAGGAGCCAAGAATATATGGTGGGGAAAGGACAGTCTTTAAATGTGCTTGGAACACTGGACAGCCACATGCAAAAGAATGAAACTGGACCAATTTTCTACACCACACATAAAAATGAACTCAAAGTGAACTAAAGACTTGAATGTGAGACCTGAAACCATAAAAGTCCTAGAAGAAAACATAGGGGTAAACTCCTAGACATTGGTCTTGTCAATTTTTTGAGTTTGACATCAAAAGCAAAGGCAACAAAAGTTAAGCAAGTGGGATTACATCAAACCAAAAAGCTTCTGCACAGCAAAGGAAACCATTAACAAATGAAAAGGCAACCTACTGGATGGGAGAAAATATTTACGAATCATATATCTGATAATGGGTTAATATCCAAAATATATGAAGAACTCATACAACTTAATAGCAGAAAAACAAACAATTATTTCTTAAAAATGGGCAGAGGATCTGAATAGACATTTTTCTGAAAGAGACATACAGATGGACAGCAGATACATGAAAATATGCTCAACATCACTAATCACCAGAGAAATGCAAATCAAAACCACAATAAGCTATCACTTCACACCTGTCAGGATGACCATCATCAAAAAGACAAGAGATAACATGTGTCCGTGAGGGTGTGGAGAAAAGGGAACCCTTGTGCACTGCTGGTGGGAATGTAAAGTGGTGCAGCCACTATGGAAAACAGTATGGGAATTCCTCAAAAAATTAAAAATAAAACTACCATATTATCCAGCAATTCCACTTCTTGGTATTGATCTGAAGAAAATAAAAACACTAACTCGAAAAGATATCTGCTCCCCCGTGTTCATAGCAGCATTGTTTACAATAGCCAAGATATGGAAACAACATCAGTGTCCATTGGCAGATGAATGGATAAGTAAAATGTGATATGCCCACCCACCTACCCACAGCCCCCCATACACACACAATGGAATATAACTCAGCCATAAAGTAGAAGGAAATCCTGCCATTTCAGACAACATGAATGAACCTGAAGGACATTATGCTAAGTGAAATAAGGCAGAGAAAGACAAATACTGTATGATTTTACTTATATGTGGAATCTTAAAAAAAAAAAAAAAAAAAAGAAAAGCAAGCTCATAGATACAGAGAACAGATTGGTGATGGGCAAAATGGGTGAAGGGAATGAAAAGGTACAGACTTCCAATTATAAATAAGGCCTGTGTATGTAATGTACAGCATGGAAACTATAGATAATGATATACCGTACTGCGTATTTGGAAGTTGCTAAAAGAGTAAATCTTAGTAGCTGTCTTCACTAGACTTATTGTGGTGGTCATTTTGCAATACATACACGTATGTATGTTATATTGTATACCTGAAACTAATATAATGTATGTCAATTATACCTCAATGAGTCAATCAATCAAATCAATTCCATGTGAAGTCTAGGTAAAAATAAATAAATTAGTGAAAAATTTTTTTAAAAAATCATTTGACCATATATGTGAGGGTTTATTTCTAGGTTCTATATTCTGTTCTGTTTTTCTCTATGTCTGTCTTTATGCCAGTACTACACTGTTTTGATTACTGTAGCTTTGTACTAAGTTTTTAAATCAGGAAGTGTGAGTCCTCTGACTTTGTTGTTCTTTTTCCAAGATTGTTTTGGCTGCTCAGGTTTCTTTGAGATTTCGGATGAATGTTACAATAGGCTTTTCTATTTCTGCAAAAAGTATCATTGAGATTTTGATAGAGATTGCATTGAATCAGTATAGTCTTGGGTAGTATTGACATCTGTGAATAAGGGATGTGTTTCCATTTATTTCTTCTTTAATTTCTTTCAGCAGTGTTTTATAGTTTTCATTGTACAAGTTTCTCACGTCCTTAGTTAATTCCTGAGTTTTTTATTCTTTTTGATGCTATTGTGAATGGAATTGCTTTAATTTCCTTTTCAGATTTTTCTTTTAGTGTACAGAAATGCAACATACTTTTTGCATGTTGACTTTTTATCCTGCTACTTTGCTGAATTCATTTATGATTTATTAACAGTTTTTTGTGGAATTGTTAGGGTTTTCTACATATACGATCACGTCATCTGTGAACAGAGATAATTTTACTTCTTCCTTTCCAATTTGGATGCCTTTTATATCTTTTTCATGCCTAATTGCTCTGTCTAGAACTTCCAGTACTGTGTTGAATAGAAGTAGTGAAAGTGGGCATCCTTGTCTTGTTCCTGATCTTAGAGTAAAAGCTTTTAGTCTATCACAGTTGTGTATGATGTTCACTGTGGGTTTTTTTTTTTAACATCTTTATTGGGGTATAATTACTTTACAATGGTGTGTTAGTTTCTGCTTTATAACAAAGTGAATCAATTATACATATACATATGTTCCCGTATCTCTTCCCTCTTGCGTCTCCCTCCCTCCCACCCTCCCTATCCCACCCCTCCAGGCGGTCACAAAGCACCGAGCTGATCACCCTGTGCTATGTGGCTACTTCCCCACTGTGGGTTTTTGTATATTGCTTTTACTGTGTTGAGAACTTTTCTTCTATTTCTAGTCTATTGATTGTTTGTATCATGAAAGGATGTTGAATTTTGGCAGATGCTTTTTCTGCATCAACCAAGATGATCATCTGGGGTTTTTCTCTTCGTTCTCTTAATGTGATGTTTTATGTTGCTTGATTTTCATATGTAGAGCCATCCTTGCATTCCAGGAATAAATCCAGCTTGGTCATGATGCATAAGGTTTTCAATATGCTACTGAATTTCGTTTGCTAGGATTTTGTTGAGTATTTTTGCACCAGTGTTCAAAAGAGATATTGGTCTGTAGTCTTTTGTTCTTATAGTATCCTTGTCTGGCTTTGGTATCAGGATTTTGGTGAACTCCAAGAAGGAATTAGAAAGTGTTCCCTCCTCTTCAATTTTTGGAGAAGTTTGAGAAAGATTGGTATTATTTCGTCTTTAAACGTTTGATAGAATTCAGCAGTGAAGCCATCAGTTCCAGGGCCTTTTTTGGTTGGGATTTTTTTTTTTTTAACATCTTTATGATTTTTTTTTAACTGATTTGTCTTTCTTGCCAGTTACAGGTTTATTCAGATTTTCTATTTTTTTGTGATTTAGTCTTCATAGAGTTCGTGTTCCTCCTTGATAGCTTGTGTTTCAAATTCCATGAAATAGAATTTTTCCATTTCTTGTTGGTTGTGCAGTTTGTTGTTGTATAGTTGTTCATAGTACTCTCTTATAATTTTTTTTTTAATTTCTGTAGAATCAGTAGTAAATGTCCCCACTTCCATTTCTGATTTTAGTAATCTGATACTTCCCTCTTTTTTCTTAGGCCATCTAGCCAGAGGTTTGTCAATTTTGTTGGTCTTTTCAAAGAATCAACTTCTGGTTTCATTGTTTATGTCTGCTATTTTTCTATTCTCTACTTATTTATCTCCGCTCTAATCTTTAATATTTCCTTGTGCTACCTTTGGGTTTAGTCTATCCTTTGTCTTCTCATTCCTTAAGTTGTCAAGTCAGGTTGTTGGCATGAGACCTTTCTTGTTTTTTAATATAACAATTTATAGCTATAAATTTCTGCCTTAACACTGCTTTGGCAGTATCCGCTTAGGTTTGGTTATATTGTCTTCATTTTCATTTGTGTCTAAATATTCTCTGATTTTCCTTGTAGTTTCTTCTTTGATCTGTTGGTTAAGAGGGCACTGTTTAAATTCCACAGATTTGTAGGTTTTCCAGTTTTTCTTCTATTCATCCTGTTGTGCTTGGAGAAGATACTTTGTATGTTATCTATCTTTTTAAGTCTATTGAGACTTAATTTGTGGCCTAAAATATGGTCTGCCCTGGAACATGACCCAAGTGCTCTTGGGAGGAGTGTGTATTCTGTTGTGATTGTATATTCCTCTGTATGTTTCTTAGAGCTCTTTGGTTTATTGTGTTAAGTCCTCTCTTTCCATAGTTGTCTTCTGTCTGGTTGTTTTGCCCATTATTGAAAAGGGAATATCAAAGTCTCCTATTATTGTTGTAGAGCTGTCTGTTTTTGTTTCATATATTTTGATGGTTTGCTTTTAGGTTTGTAGATGTTTATAATTGTTATATTTCTTGCCGTAATGAACCTTTTATTAATATATAATGCCCTTCTTTGTTTCTTGTATCCGTTTTGATTTAAATTTTATTTGTCTGATATTAATATAGCCACCTCTGCTCTCTTGGTGACTGTTTGCATGGAATATCTTTATCCATCTTTTCATGATCAAACTATTTGTGTCTTTTGATCTAAAATGAATCTCCTGTGGACAGCAGTAATTGGATCATTTCTTTCATCCATTCTGCCGATTTCTGTCATTGATTGGAGAGTTAATCCATTTGTATTTGAAGTAATTACTGATAAGAAGGAACATTTCTCATCTCTCTTATTTTCCATATGTCTGATAGCTTTTTTGTTCCTCATTTCCTGCTTTACTGTCTTATTTTGTGCTCAGTTGATTTTTTGTAGTGATACTTTAAAATTCCTATCTCATTTCCTTTTGTATATATTCTATAGCTATTTTCTTTGTGGTTACCATGGGATTCCATTTGATATCTTAAAGTTATTATGCTCTAATTTGTATGCCAGCCTAATTTCAGTAATATACAAAACTGCTTCTGTGCAGCTCTGTCCCACCATTTTTTCAGTTGTTGATGTCTAAAATTATATCTTTATACATTGTATGACCCAAAACATATAGTAATAAACATTTTTTAATACATTGATTTATTTATTTTTGGCTGCATTGGGTCTTTGTTGCTGTACATGGGCTTTTTCTAGTTGCAGCAAGCGGGGGCTATTCTTCGTTGTGGTGCATGGGCTTCTTACTATGGTGGCTTCTTTTGTTGTGGAGCACGGGCTCTAAGCACACGGGCTTCAATAGTTGTGGCTCCTGGGCTCTAGAGCGCAGGCTAAGTAGTTGTGGCGCATGGGCTTAGTTGCTCCGCGACATATGGGACCTTCCCGGACCAGGGCTCGAACCCGTGTCCCCTATATTAACCACTGTGCCACCAGGGAAGTCCCAGTAATAAACGTTTAAATGCATTGGTCTCTTAATTTATGTAGGAAAAGTGTGGAATTGAAATCCAAAGTTACAGTAACACTAGTTTTTAGGCCAATAACCGTTTTGTTTTAGTATGTTAGTCTCTTAAATCATGTAGAAAACAAAAAGTAGAGTTTTTAAGCAATTGTTCAATTATACTGGCTTTTATAATTGTCTTGTGTTTACCTTTACTGAGACCTTTACTTCTTCAAATGACATCGAGGTACAATGTTCTTCTATTGCAACCTGCAGGATTCCCTTGAGCATTTCTTTTACAGCAGGTCTAAATGTAATGAGCTCCCTTAACTTTTTTTTAAACCTGGGAATGTCTTAATCTCCAAAATTAATTGCAGTTCACTGTCCAAGCTTTCCCCTGCCCCCTGGGAAGCTGCAAGCCATCAACTTACTCCAGAGCTCCACTGTAGTTACATCAGATTCTGCCTGTGCGGATACTGTCCAAGTAGGACAGGGATTCCTGTTCTGCCATATTCCCTGAACCCTCTCCTCTGCTTTTTATAGAATTTGAGGTGGTACACCAATAAAGTACATTATAAAATAAAATAATTTTTGAAAAGCTTTTAAAAATAAAGATATATTTTCAGACCAAGATGAATTATTTACTAAGTATGAAAATTGGGTTGGCCTCCTACTGTCACAGCCACAAGAGAAGCACACACTTTTGATCGTACCATTTTCATGATCTACAGAAGTGGGAGCTGTAATATTAAATCTTGATTCTATAAAGATTTTACTACTTGAAACAGAGCCAAAGTGATCTATGTTCTTACTTCCTAATGATTCCTCTTAATGTAAGTATAGACTCTGGAAATCCCAGAGAGATGAATAACTAGACTTTCTCTCAAATTTATGTTTTTCTTAAACCTTTGACTGTTTAATTTGTTTGATGAGTACCTGAAATGAAGTGTATTGTGATGTTGTTTAGTGAAAAACCCACATGCTTCAAATACTGAGAGGCATAAATAGAGTTGAAATTATCTGCCTTAACAGTCTGCTCCAAATGGAAACTCCCACCTCTGTGGTTGCTCAGGTCACCATTTTTCTCAGAAATAAATTTTGATTCAGTTTTTGAACAAAAATATCATTGAGTGTCCAATACACACCAAAAGTTGACAGAGAAAAGCCTTTCCAGTAAAGTGTTTTCCCTATAAAGGGCATTACAGAATGTCCGATTTAGTATAAAATGTACAAGTATAAGTTCAGGTGTTCAATTTAAATTGTTCATGCTCCCTGTTTAAAAGTGTGATTTGAACTCTGAAGGCTCCTAATAGATAGATCCTAGGTCTGCATTTGCCCCACTCCACAGCCGTCCTGTGGAGCGCCTGCCCAGCACCTGCATGTGCTTTAGGTGGGCTTCCCTGCAGGATGTTTTAGAGCTGACACCAGTTTGCTTCTGGAGCACTCTCCTGCTCACTGCAGTTGATGTGTGAGCTGATGTGTGCCCCAGGAATGGACACTTATTCTAACGTGAGCCAAAGCAAAACTTCACTGGAAGGTAAACTTGCTGAAGATGTCATAAGATACATCCTTAAAATAAATACCCTTGGCCTTATCCCCAGTTCCTCCACATTGAAGTATCTGCTCTCAATGTCCCTTTTAGAGTAGAGCGTTAGAGTTTGATGTTTGGGGCTTTGAGAAAACTAATTCTTTATTCAAGTACAAGTTTGCAGGAGTTTTTCTTACTAAAAGGTTCTGGTAAAGCATTCGAGCATGGGCTCTGGGTCTGTGATGTTGGCAGGGTCCAAGATTGGAATGAGCTTAGGGATAGACAGTCCCCATTCCTAGTTATGTTTTCTTAACCTGTTAGCTTCCTGGTCGCTGTGTTGAACTCTGTTAACTCACCCTCTGAGCCCACAGAGGGGTGTGAGAATCATCATCTGCTTTCTCTAAGCTCTATGCACACTTTGTCAAAGTGCTTGCAGCCCCTGCAGTTACCAAGTTTCTGAACTTCCCACTACGTGGCCAGCTCCTGAGGGCAGAGGCTGTGTGTTCTTTTTTATATCCCAAGCACAAGTCCTCTGTTAACAAATTAGCATCTGCCGAGCTGAGCTGAGAGCTCTGTTCTCAAGCTGTATACGACACCTGCACAGAGCGGGGGTTCTGTGAAGGTCTGTTTTAGTTGCTAATCTGAGAATGTGGATGATTTTGGTAGCTGTGGTCTTAATAACTCCTGATGCAGCACGCAGGGGGTTGAAGGCATGTTTCATAAATCCAGCTTCATTTCCTCTTTAAACAAATGTTGTGGTTTTAAAAACAAACTGCGAAGAACTGCTTGCATGTTAGATTCTAGAGTGATTCTACATTGCTTTGTATGAATTCAGTAAAACATCCACAATGAAATCTTCTTCTGTGCAGAACTTCTGACAGGGATCCTCTGTGGTAGGATGGAAAACCCCTCTCCTGGTTCCTCCCCTCTCTTTCCTGGAGTGGCTAATGAATGCTTTTCCCAGGCATTTGACTGGACTTCCCTGAATATTACGATGCTCTGCACTGGTCCCTTTTACAGTTCAGCTCTGGGTGACGTGCACTCCACGGTAACTTGAGACATGTTTAAGACCACGAACTTGGTAAAGTTTTCTGGGCTGCTTTTACTTTCCTTTTCCTCTTAGATTTCTTTGGCTAGAAAGCTTCTGTGAGAAAATTGATGTTACTAGATATAATTTCCAGTACTTTAAAAGAATTCACATTCCATACTGACTGTCGTGGGACTGGTTGCTGACTTTGGAGAAGCTCTTTACTGTAGCTGCACTGAGATTGGATTTGGGCTGCCGTCAAATGATGAGCATGTCTTACTGCACAAATGTGTGTGGCCTTCTGAGCCACATTTCCTGATCATTGAGACGGGAATCGTGCATCCATTGTGCTCTGCTGGTCCCCCTGTTGCACGACAGGTGTGGTGTTAGGCCTGGAGATGAATCACAGGTCAGGTGTCGTCCCTGCCTGGAGAGGGGATGTGAGGAGTCACAAGTCCCCACCTACTGTACAGGGCTGCAGTGGGGATCGCAGTCAAACCCGCCATTCAGATGCAAGACGTCCTGACTTCATGGGCCAGGGTTACTAAGTCCTGGGGGACCAGGAAGTTTTGCTTGTGGTTTACTCTTGAAAATGGGAAGGCTAATGAGAACATCAGCAGGCTGCTCTCTCCTAACAAAACCAAAGCTTGGCTACAGCTGTTCTCTGTTATAAAACCACCCTTAGGCGTCAAATGTCAGGTCCCGTGCATTTCATGCGGCCTTGTTCCGTTACAGGAGTCCTTAGGATGGGCTCAGGCTCCGTGCACTTAACGCGACCTTGCTGTCTTGCAGATGTCTCACGCAGCCACCAGTGCCTTCTGCCGTTCTATTAAGCTGCAGTGTGAGCTCTACCCCTCTAGAGAAGTGGCCATCTGCCTGGACCCTTACTGTGGACTTGGGTTTGTCCTGTGGTGCCTCTGTAGGTGAGTTTCGTCTTTGCACCTTTACGATATAAGTAAGTAAATCACACACGTGTCTTCAGACCAGTTGCGAGAACTGCTAACGGGAGGGGGCCGCCCGCAGGGTGCGACTCCTCCTCAGCCCAGCTCCGGGTGCCACAGGGACACCTGCCCTGGTAGCCACTCTCTCCAGCATCTGAAAAATTAGTCTCCGTAAAGTTTGCTGAAACCAACAGAGACAGAATCTGGGGCCATTCTCAGAAGCTGTCTGTTGGGAATCCATTTTCCAAGTGACTCCCAGGCCGTGGGCTTGCTTCTTATGCCTCTAAATCTTCTCAGGTGTCCCAGGCCTGGAATTGTGTTCACCGGGAGCATCCAGGCTCTTTCCTCCTCAGGCTTCTCCCTGACTTCAGCTGCAGGAGGCCAGAAGGAAGCTCCACAGGCTCCCCTATCCCCACTCCCCTGCGTGGCCCCCACTCCACAGCTGGCAGCCCCCAGGCCCAGCTCCTGGTAGCTGCCAACAAGTATTAATGGAGAGGATGAATGTTTATTGTCATTTTTCTCTAATTGTACATAGATGTTCATTGTAGAAACTTTAGAAAATACAAAATAATATAAAGAAGAAAATTAAGCCATCCATAAGTATACTACCCAGAGATAACAGTAAATACTCACTAGTAGCATTTTGGCATATAGTCTTACAGAGTTTATTTTCTAATGTAGTATTTCTATTGTAGTACTATTTTTTATTATTGACATTTTCAAACATATACAAGTGTATATGTTTAAGTGTATAAAGAACACTGTAACAAACACCAGGGCCCAACAACGAGCTTCACGTGGATCTTATTTTGCCAGTTCGATTTCATCCAGCCTTCTGATTATTTCTGTCCCTTTTCCATATGGGCATTTTAAAGCAAACACCAAAAAACATACGGTTTCACCCATAAACCTTTAAGTACACATACAGTTTTGTAAATGTACATTAATATATTTATAAAACTGAGATGCTACAGTGAAATTGCTTATAATTGCCTTTTTTCATAATAGTAGACATTTTCTCATCTTTAAACATTCTCCTAAAACAATTATTTTAATGCATTTATAATATTCAATTGGGTTAAATTGGACTAAATCCAATTACATATTTTTTAAAAACACTACCATTCTAATCCCCACAATTAAACTTTTTGAGAAAGCAAATATAATTGAACAGTTGAAATATTTTAATGATTTTTGCCTCAGTTCAGAATGCAATAGCATTGTGGGTAATTTTTTCTTGGAAAATAGTTCAGGATATACCATTCCAACAGTAGGGCCAAAGTGACTTTAGACATATCTGGCCAGCTGAGAAGGAAACCTATTCTGAACTACAGCTTTATAGGCAACTGTCTCTTGTTACTTGGCAAAAGTGCCTTCTGGTTCTGCAGGCTCACCCAGCCAAGCCCCGTGAAATGCACAGAGAAGGTGCTGGTTGGAGTGAGTCCTGCTGCATGTCACCAGCAGCAATGGGACTCTCTAGAGGAATTGTACAGAGAGGGTGGCAGTGACCCTTTGCTTAATGTCTTACCTGCAAATTCATTCAGAAGTCACAAAATCAGCTATGACCCCTGCAGCACTAAAAA
The DNA here is from genome assembly GCF_008692025.1 of Phocoena sinus. Lineage (NCBI taxonomy): Eukaryota > Metazoa > Chordata > Mammalia > Artiodactyla > Phocoenidae > Phocoena > Phocoena sinus. The sequence goes on from NC_045764.1 coordinate 29,809,939, forward strand.
TAAATACATAACAGCTGTAAACTTCTTCGTTCTGAAATCCATTATAGAAACAGATCACAATGGACTTGCTTAAAAAACTGGACCTGTTTTAAAAAGCACGTCAGACAGTTGGTATTCATGGATTAGGAAATTCATTATTGTTAAGATGAAAATTCTCCCCAGACTGGATAAACTTCAAAAACATATGCCAAGTCTGAAAGAAGCCAGACTCAAAAGACCACTTATTATATGATTGTATCATGTGATACCATTTGTTGGAAATGTTCAGAAAGGGAAAATCTATAGAGACAGAAAGTAGAATAATGATTAACTGGGGCTAGAGCTGAAAACAGGATTGACTACAAATGAATACAAGGCATGCCTTTAGGGTGATGGAAGTGTTCTAGGGTGATGGAAGTGCATTGTGGTGATAATTATACACTCTGCAAAACTGTCAGAGTTCTTTTAATTCTGTACTGCAAATGGATAGATTTATGATATGCAAATTATGCCTAAGTAAAAGTTTTAAAAAGGAAAACAACTTTCCTTGGAGTAACTGAAGTGCGTGGTACAGACCCTACCCTCCCAGTTCAGTAGGCTCACCCACGTGACACCACAGGGTGACATGTGTTGTTGTGAGTTGTGTGGCTGCCTTGCTCAGGGTGCCCAAATTGTGCGAGTTATCAATTCTTTGTATGTTTTATCAAGTCAATAATCTGAAACCATTGAATTACAAATGTACAAATTTATATTAGTTACCAAAATGTCTTTTTTTCTCTCTCCTGTTCAGACATTTTTTATTTTTGTTTTTTTATCTAGATTTTATTTTTCAGAGTATTGTTAGGTTCACAGCAAAATTGAGTGGAAGGTACAAAGATTTCCCATGCACACCCCACCCCCACACGCACAGCTTCCCCTGTTATCAGCATCTCCCACCAGAGTAGTACATTTTTTACAAACTAGGAACCTACCTTTGACACATTATCATCCCAGAGTCTATAATTTACATCAGGGTTCACTCTTGGTATTATAGAGAGCCCAGAAATAGACCCACATAAGTATAGTCCGTCGATCTTTGACGAAAGTGCAAAGGCAATACAATGATACAGTGGAACAAAGGTGGTCTTTTCAACTAATGGTGCTGGAATAACTGGACATCCACAGGCCAAAAAAAAAAAAAAAACTAGACACAGGTGTTAACAGCCTTCCCAAAAGTTAGCTCAAAATAGATCATAGACCTAAATGTGAAACGTAAAACTATAAAACTCCTAGAAGAAAACTTAGGAGAATATCTAGATGATCTTGGGTTTGTTGATGACTTTTAGATACACCACCAAAGGCATGATGCATGAAAGAAATAATTGATAGGCTGACTTTATTAAAATTAATCATCTCTGCTCTGCAAAAGATACTGTTGCGAGAATGGGAGCAGACCAGAGACTGAGAGAAAATATTCCCAAAATGTTTTTTAAATTGTTTCGTTCTTTTTTTTTTTTTTTTTTTTTTTTGCTGTACACGGGCCTCTCACTGCTGTGGCCTCTCCCGCCGCGGAGCACAGGCTCCGGACGCGCAGGCCCAGCGGCCATGGCTCATGGGCCCAGCCGCTCCGTGGCATGTGGGATCCTCCCAGACCGGGGCACGAACCCACGTCTCCTGCACCGGCAGGCAGACTCTCAACCACTGCGCCACCAGGGAAGCCCTGTTTTGTTCTTTTTGAAGTTAAGATCTAAACTAGAATAGTTCAGGTTCCAGAAATTCACAGGAAATAATCTTCTTCCCTATAAGCAACTGCTATTAAGTAGGGAAGTATTTATAGCCAGTGCCAAGAAATCAGTGTTGGTTAATAAATGAAGCAACAAATCGACTTTCGTTGGATTGAGCAAAAAGAAGGGCAAGTAGAAAATTGGTGAATCAGGTTTTCTGTTTGTCCTCTACTAGGATTTAATAACCTTTTCTTAATGTTGTCTTCTGTTCATAGGAATGAGGATAGAGGTGAAACTATGTTTAGTTTTCACAAGTATGCTTATATTCTCTAGCCTTGAACTCCACACTGGACCCTACCCTTTCATGTGCTAACAGTCTGATCAAGCAAGTCATTTATCCTGGTGTATATTCTTGAGAAAGCTAGCAGTGGGTGATTTGTATTTCCTTTTCTTCATTTCTGGTCTCCTTATGATAGCATGTAAAAGGAAAATGCTGGGAACAATATGGGTAGATTGTCATAATTAAGCAGATCATCCTAAGGTTTTTACCTGCATTTTGATTCCCTAAGACATGGGGCTCCAATGTCATTAACTGTGTTCGGTACCTGCCAGAAAATGTAAAAGTCCTCAGTGTCAGAGAAGTGGTGTAAATTTGAGCTGGAATAAAAGTCATGCAGGGGAATCTAATTAAGGTGGTCTCGTTAACCCCGATTCACGAATGGGTTGAATAACATTTGGTGCTAACGGAAAACTGTGCACCATCACTTTTCAAAGAGGGAAAAGGCATGTTTCCTAGTGGATAATTAACGATTTACATGGTGCATGATGTGCGAGGGTGTTAGATCTTGGTGTATGATCCCATTTTTGGCCAAGATTGTCCTTTTTTTTTTTTTTTTTTTTTTTTTTTTGCGGTAAACGGGCCTCTCACTGTTGTGGCCTCTCCCGTTGCGGAGCACAGGCTCCGGACGCTCAGGCTCAGCGGCCATGGCTCACGGGCCCAGCCGCTCCGCGGCATGTGGGATCTTCCCGGACCGGGGCACGAACCCGTGTCCCCTGCATCGGCAGGCGGACTCTCAACCACTGCGCCACCAGGGAAGCCCCAAGATTGTCCTTTTAATATCCATTCAGCAGAGGTAAATTTTCCGTTATTTTTATTTCTTCCTGCTTAATGTTGCCTTGAGGCTTCTCATTGGAGTTGGTACATGAGCTACAAAGAAAGCTCTAATTCAGGATCACGCCAGATGTGGTGTGGGGGCTGATCCTTGAGCGCTGCGTTGCACAGGGCAGAGGGTGCAACGGTGCCTGTGGCACAAAACACCGGTGTCCAACAAGTCGCCCTCGCAGGTGGCTGCCACTTGTGTCGGTGGCCTCAGGGGCAGGGGTCTCCCTTAGCTCTCATGGCCCCTGGAAAGAAGACAAGGGCTCAGGAACAGCCCACAGGACCTCCGGGTGTGAGGGGAGCAGCCCTGATGTACCGCGGGAGCCAAGGAGGTGTTTGGCTCGACTTCAGACCCCCAGTGCGTATTCTTGGTGGTTGTTGGTTCAGAAGTGAGAAAACAAAACATGCCGGATTCTCAACCAGATGGAAACTCTGATTTTTAAAGCACCACAGTGTTGGCTACAAGGACTTCCAGATGATAGCGTGTTTTCACAAACTGCAAGGGCTCAGCTAAATTTGTACAGAAGTGTTACTGGATAGATGCTACTTGCAGTAAGTAGTTGTTTGACCAAGGTGTCAGTATTGTAATGCAGATATATTGTCGTGCTGTTTGATCTCTTAAATAGCCACACTGTAAAGTGGTCTTTAAAGGCCGAAATCAATTTCCCAAGGACAAATCTTAAAGAAAAATTGACAGAATGTTGAGAGTTATAATTATTGGAATGGTATCTTATTGATTTTTGTATATTGACTATAGAAGTAATTTTTATACTTTTCCACAGGGTTCCACTGGAATGTGTAGCTTTGCATGTTTTGTGCGTAACAAAACTTTCACATCAGCAGGAATTCAAAGGAAATATTTGAAAACTTTCAAAGGAAAGTTTTGGGCATAATAATCCTTTCTCCTGGTTACTGAGAGCAGTCAGCACATCCTCAGAGCTCTTTAAAGTTCATCTAAACTCAACTTGGAACAAGTTCTTATTCTATCCTGAGTTTCATTTAATTCTTTAAATACAGAGGGCTCTGATCATTATCAGATTTCCTTGCTCAGAAGGATTAAGTAAAATTCAAAAAATCCAAAAGCCACCACCATAAAAATTCCCACCTGATTATCAAATATCCTTCCTAGAATAACACCTACATCTTATCCCCACACATTGGTTGTTGGTTGTCTGATGTTTTGATGCATTAAGCTCCAATAGGAGAATCTAAAGCAATCACCAACTTGTAGCATTTTGTTATCCTGATAAGAAATGTGTGATAGAGGTATTCCAGGATAGAAATGTGTGTGTTTTTGAATGTGTTTATGGGTCATATTCTATGGAAATGAATGAGTGCCCTAAGAACTGACAAATGGGCAGAGAAACGCCCGGGGTCCCTCTGCCCTACCCTAGCCCCCATTAGTATCCTGCTGTGTTTGTTCCTGTGCTCTTGCCCTTCTTCACAGCTATAATCGTAGTTTGTATGTGGTTCCATATCCCACTTTCTCCTTTTAATATTAAAAATGGGAAGTTTTTAACCGTGTGTCTTGAATTTAAGTTTTGTGGAATCCATCTTTAGAAGCCAAGTTAGAACACATCTGCCAACAAATCACTTTCATTCCTTAAAAAGACCGTTCTTCCTAGTGCTCCACATTGGGAGTGTGTGATCCCTGGGAGCCAGTGTTTCCACTACAAACAGGAAAGGTCCTCTGAAAGCCGTCATGAGCTGGAGTTGGGAGTAGGAGAGCTTTTTATGGGGGTCATGCCTGTCCAAGTAAAAAGGCGGCTAGAGAACTGGACAGGGCAACCGGCACCACCGGGAGCTTCCTGAGCTCCACCCGCCCCTGCCCCGCAGCATATCACAGGTTTGTTCCTTTCTGAAGGGACATCCGAGGGGCACACCCAGCCCACCTCATCAGGCTAAGGCTTTTATATGAAGCAAAAACAGGTTCTTTAAATGGTGCTTATTCTAATACATCCAAAGAGCATGTCAGTTATTTGTACATGACAGACTTAGTCTAAGAACCTTCTTTTTATAGTTCTTGCTTATGATTTTCACTTGCTCAGCTGGGATCCCCAGGGTGGTCTAGGGAAGGTGGATGGAACCTCAGAGGGCCTTCAGCTCACGGGGGTGTTTCCTCTGAGCCCTAACTCTCCGCTCATTATTTACTCCTCCCTTGAAGAAGCACCGTCCTTTAAAAGGAGACATTGGTTTAAATGAAACTTCTGTTGTTCTACAATAACTGTGGCATTTGAGTGTGCTCTGAGTTGCTTGAGTAGATTTAATACAGCCTGTGCAATGAATCCTGACTGGCATAGAATTGTTGAAATAAAGTGGCAATGTCTTCTTTTACTTATTCTGATACTCCTTCAGAGGAGATCAGATTAATTAACATTCCTGGCTTACACATTAACTTCAAGTAATAACACAAAAGAAAAACCAGTGCAGCATTACAATGCTGTATCGTAAAACATTGTGTGTGTGTGTGTGTGTGTGTGTGTGTGTGTGTGAATACAGCTCTAATGATGAACTACTCACTGTTGGGTAACTTTCACACTTCTGAATCTTTGTTTTCAACAGACGGAGGGGCTTAAGATTCCTCAATCAGTGATATAATAAAAGCCAATTACAGGGCTTCCCTGGTGGCGCAGTGGTTGAGAGTCCGCCTGCCGATGCAGGGGACACGGGTTCGTGCCCCGGCCGGGAAGATCCCACGTGCCGCGGAGCGGCTGGGCCCGTGAGCCATGGCCGCTGAGCCTGCGCGTCCGAAGCACAGGCTCCGTAACGGGAGAGGCCACAACAGTGAGAGGCCCGTGTACCAAAAAAAAAAAAAAAAAAAAAAAAAAAAAAAAAAAAAGCCAATTACATTTTTTAAATGGGCAAAGGACTTGATTAGACATTCCTCCAAAGAAAGCATACAAATGGCCAATAAGCACATGAAAAGGTGCTCAATCATGAGTTATTAGGGAAAGGCAAGTCAAAACCACCATGAGGTACCACTTCACACCCACTGGGATGGCTGTACTTAAAAAAATGGAAAATAACAAGTACCCGGGAAAATTTGGAGAAACTGGAATCTTCGTACCTTGCTGGTAGGAATGTAAAATTGTGCAGCCTTTGGGAAACAGTTTGGCAGTTCCTCGGCAAATTAAACATAAGAGTTAGCATGTGGTCTAGCAATTCCACTTTGGGGTACATACCCAAAAGAATTGAAAACAGGGACTTAAACAGATACTTGTACGTGCTATTCATAGCAGCATTATTCACAGTAGCCAAAAGGTAGAAACCACCCAAGCATCCATTGATGGATGAATGAACAAATAAAATGTGGTCTATCCATACAGTGGGATGTTATTCAGCCTTGAAGACACATGCTACAACATGGAAGAATGTTGAAGGCAATATGCTAAGTGAAATAATCCAGGCAGAAGAGGACAAATATTGTGTGATTTCACTTAAATGAAATATCTGGAATAGGCAGCTCAGAAACAGAAAGTAGGTTAGAGGTTACCAGGCCCTGGGAGGTGGAAGTGGTGATGGGTTAGGTACAGAGCTTCTGTTTGGGATGGTGAAAAATTTTGGACATAAATAGCAGTAACGGTTGCACAACATTGTAAGCGTAATTAATGCCACTGGAGTGTCATTTTTAAATGGCTGAATGGTAAATCTTATGCATATTTCACCACAATAAGACTTTTAAAACTAAGGCCAAAAAGACCATTTGGTAGCATCTTTAGGAATTTTTCTGTATAGTATCATGTCATCTGTAAACAGTGACAGTTTTACTTCTTCTTCTCCAATTTAGATTCCTTTTATTTCTTTTTCTTTTCTGATTGCTGTGACTAGGATTTCCAAAACTGTGTTGAATAAAAGTGGTGAGAGTGGGCATCCTTGCCTTATTCCTGATCTTAGAGGAAATGCTTTCAGCTCTTCACTGTTGAGTATGTTAGCTGTGGGTTTGTCATATATGGCCTTTATTATATTGAGGTATGTTTCCTCCATGCCCACTTTCTGGAGAGTTTTTCTCATAAATAGATGTTGAATTTTATAAAAAGCTTTTTTGGAATCTATTGAGATGATCATATGGTTTCTATTCTTCAATTTGTTAATGTGGTATACCACACTGATTTGCAAATATTTCACTTGATCGTGGTGTATGATCCTTTTAATGTGTTGTTGGATTCGGTTTGCTACTACTAGAGCACGTCAATTAATTCAGTAAATTGACAGGATACAAAATTAATAGAGAAATTTGTTGCATTTCTATACATTAACAACAGAGGAGCAGAAAGAGAAATTAAGGAAACAACCCCATTTACCACCACATCAAAAAGAATAAGATACTTAGGAATAAACCTACCTAAGGAGGGAGAAGACCTGTACTCTGAAAACTGTAAGATGCTGATGAAAGAAATTGAAGAGGACACAAATAGATGGAAAGATACATATAAATATATATATATATATATATATATATATATATATATATACACCATGTTCTTGGATTGGAAGAATCAATATTAAAATGACTGTACTACCCAAGACACTCTACAGATTCAGTGCAATGCCTATCAAATTACCAGTGGCATTTTTCACAGAACTAGAACAAAAAAATTTTTAATTTGTATGGAAACACAAAAGACCCAGAATAGCCAAAGCAATCTTGAGAAAGTAGAATGGAGCCAGAGGAATCAGGCCTCCTGACCTCAGACTATACTACAAAGCTACAGTCATCAAAACTATATGGTTCTGGCACAAAAACAGAAATACAGATCAGTGGAACAGGATAAAAAGTCCAGCAATAAACCCATGCACCTATGGTTAATTAATCTACAACAAAGGAGGCAAGAATAATACAATGCAGAAAAGACAGTCTCTTCAATAAGTGGTGCTGGGGGTCTTCTGGGCTTCCCTGGTGATGCAGTGGTTAAGAATCTGCCTGCCAATGCAGGGGACACGGGTTCGAGCCCTGGTCTGGGAAGATCCCACATGGTGTGGAGCAACTAAGCCCGTGCACCCCAACTACTGAGCGTGCACTGTAGATCCCACGAGCCACAACTACTGAAGCTGCACGCCACAACTACTGAAGCTGCACACCACAACTACCGAAGCCCGTGTGCCTAGAGCCCATGCTCTGCAACAAGAGAAGCCACAGCAATGAGAAGCCCGCGCACCACAACGAAGAGTAGCCCCCGCTTACCACAACTAGAGAAAGCCTGCGCGCAGCAACAAAGTCCCAACGCAGCCAAAAATAAAATAAATAAATTTTAATAACAAGTGGTGCTGGGAAAACTGGACAGCTACGTGTAAAAGAATGAAATTAGAACATTCTTTAACACCATACACAAAAGTAAACTCAAAGTGGATTAAAGACCTAAATGTAAAACTGGTTACTATAAAATTCCTAGAGGAAAACATAGGCAGAACACTGACATAAATCTCAGCAATATCTTTTTGGCTCCATCTCCTAGAGTAATGGAAGTAAAAACAAAAATAAATGAATGGGATTTAATTAAACTTAAGCTTTGGCACAGCAAAGGAAATCATAAACAAAACAAAAAGACAACCTACGGACTGGGAGAAAATATTTGCAAATGATGCAGCCAACAAAGGATTAATCTCCAAAATACACAAACAGTGCATGCAGCTCAATATCAAAAAAACAACCCAATCAAAAAATGGGCAGAAGATCTAGGAAGACATTTCTCCAGAGAAAACATACAGATGGCCAACAAGCACATGCAAAAATGCTCAACTTTGCTAATTATTAGAGAAATGCAAACCAAAATTGCAATGAGGTATCGCTTCATACCAGTCAAAATGGCCATCATCAAAAAGTCTACAAATAATGAATGCTGGAGAGGGTGTGGAGAAAAAGGAACCCTCCTACACTGTTGATGGGAATGTAAATTGGTGAAGCCATTATGGAAAACAGTGTGGAGGTTCCTTAAAAAACTAAAAATAGAATTACCGCATGATCCTGCAGTCCCACTCCTGGACATCTATCTGGCGAAAAGTCTTAATTTGAAAAGATGCATGTACCCCAATGTTCATTGCAGCACTATTTACAGTAGCCTGGAAATTTACAAAGACATGGAAGCAACCTAAATGTCCATCAACAGATGAATGGATAAAGAAGATGTGGTATATATATACAATGGAATATTACTCAGCTATAAAAAAGAATGAAATGATGCCATTTGCAGCAACATAGATGGACCTAGAGATTATCATACTAAGTGAAGTAAACCAGGGAGAAACAAATACCATATGGTATCACTTATATGTGGAATCTAAAAAAAAAACAAATGAACTTATTTACAAAACAGAAATAGACCCACAGACATAGAAAACAAACTTATGGTTACCGAAGGGGAAGGTGGTAGGGAGAGGGATTAACATATACACACTACTATATATAAAATAGATAGCCAACAAGGAAGGACCTACTGTGTAGCACAGGGAGCTATACTCAATATTTTGTAATAACCTATGAGGGAAAATAATCTGAAAAAGAATATATTTTATATATATGTGTGTGTGTATAACTGAATCACTGTGCTGTACACCTGAAGCTAACACAACATTGTAAATCAACTATACTTCAATTTTAAAAATAAAATCTCTTTTACATAAATCTTAGAAGGTAGTTTATCTAGGATGTTCTGTTATAGCATATATCTATTAATGTTGATTTGTAGCCATAAACCAAACAAAATTAATACCATTGAAAATGTAGTTTGGCAAATACTTCATTATTTTAAAATCACAGTTGCCCCATTAATCAATGGTGAAACAAAATATGTAGCCTCTTGTTTCTCTCCCCGTGCTCTCAAATGTAAAGGTAAAATTAGAGAATGATTGTATTTTCCTTAGTTCTGTTTGGTAATCCAATTGGATCATTCTGAAGTAAAATTACAATCCTAATTCTTCTAATTGTCTTAGTTTCCTTTTATTTACTCTGGATGTCAGTTTTCTGAACCAGGGTTGGGCACGCTTTTCCTCAAGTGGCTGTTTAGTAAATATTCAGTCTCCATGGTCTCTGTCGCAACCCTCAGCTCTGCCTGTTGGTGTGAAAGCCACTGCAGGTGGTATTGCAAGGACTGAGGGCCGTGTCCCAATAAAACTTTATTTACAAAACCAGGCAGCATCTAGTTTGCTAACTCCTGTTCTGAACTTCCAGACCTTTTACCAAAATTCAGTCCTGTGTTTCCCACTGTGAGAGTCCATTCTGTGAATATAGCAGCTTTGAGAGAAACCTAACAGCATCAGAGCTTTGAGATCTTTCAATGAGTGCTCAAAATGGCAGTAACTGCGGATCATAATCCCATAGTTCTTTTGTATTTTTCAGAATGTTTTTGTAAATACGCTTTTGTTTTATATTTACAAATACTGGAGAGTAGAGTTGGTGTGACTGTCCCCTCTTGCAAATGGACAGTAGGTGTTTCTCAGAGGCTGGCTGGTCCCCCATTCTCCATCCTCACTGAGCCCTCCCATCTCTCTGTGCAGCGTGTATTCCGGGCACCAGTCCATCCTCATCCCACCTGCAGAGCTGGAGACCAACCCTGCCTTGTGGCTGCTTGCCGTGAGTCAATACAAAGTCCGGGATACATTTTGCTCCTACTCAGTGATGGAACTGTGTACCAAGGGGCTGGGCTCGCAGACAGAATCCCTCAAGGTAAGCAGCCTTCAGAGTGCCTGGGGGACACTTGCCAGCATCCTGGGAAAGCACCAGTGTCAGAGGGTGTGGAGTAGGTGTGGTGAGGCTAAATGATCCTTCAGAAAAGCCGACATAAGGTCCCCTGTCACCTGAGGTTGACGAAGTTGTTTTCACGTGAAAACCTTGTTTGATAACATGGATATTTTCCCACTGCCAGAGTTAGAGGTCAGAGTGTATGTTATTGATGTCTTTAATTCTGTTAGGGCTACTTGGAGAGTCCTGAATTGCCTTTTGATTTGTTGGTGAATTCAGTTCTTGAGTGCAGTTAGTTTTATTCCAACGCTGGGGTTCAAGTCATACGTCTAAATTTAGCCAGTCATTTCGTTTTCCTTGAGGACCCTGATTGGTAGATCTGGGTCCTAACCAAAATTCATTTTTACAGTCCAGTGAACAGTGGCTTTGTTTTATTTTTTAATATTCAATTACCATTATGTGACAATAACAACATTTCCCTTCATTTAAGCCAAGGACTTTTTTTTTTTTTTTTTGCGGTACGCAGGCCTCTCACTGTTGTGGCCTCTCCCGTTGCGGAGCACAGGCTCCGGACACGCAGGCTCAGCGGCCATGGCTCACGGGCCCAGCCACTCCGCAGCACGTGGGATCCTCCCGGACTGGGGCACGAACCCGTGTCCCCTGCATCGACAGGCGGACTCTCAACCACTGCGCCACCAGGGAAGCCCCAAGGACTTTTTGATAGACATATTTTCATAGTAAATTATGTAGTCCTTATTCAAGTAACTAGGAGAGAATAATTATATGACCTATTTTGGTTAATATTCCAACTATTCACTGTTTATATGCTCAGATATGTGTGAGTGTGTATGTATAGATATATGCACAGATTATATTTGTGTGCATATATGCACACATACAAATTATCTATACACTTGCCGTTAGTAAAGCAATATATTTCTCTCTTCTGAATTTTGTTTTCCTATTCAGACCTAGTGCATTAAGCTTGAACAAGAAAGCAAAATGCAAGATAACTTTGACATTAAGCTACATAAATAAATTACTTGAAGTTATATGTTTATACAGCAAAGGAAATTTATAAAATATTATTATTCATGTCCACCTATATTATGCTATAAAACGATTGAGTACGTTTCATGAACTTTACCTATAGGTGCTTTTATAAATAACCAAATGAAATAATAAGTGATTTCTAAGCACTTTACATAATTGATTAATTTAACCTTTACAATAGTTCTCTGAAATAGGTCCATTATTGTTTCCATTTTAAAGATGAGGAAACTTAGGTTACAGAGCAATTAAGCACCTTCTCCAAGTTCTTACATTTAGTAAAGTTTGAAGCCAAATTTTGAATCTGTGGCTCTAGGAGCACCATCTCAAAGCCCAGGGTGCATTGCCTCCCAAAACACGCATGTGTCGAGGGTCATTCGTGTTACCTGGACTTAATTTTCCCTGTGTAACTGCACGTATGGAAGATCGTCGTTATCTTGACTCGTGTCCCTCCTCAGCTCAGGTGCCCTTGTCAGCTCTCCAGGACGCTGATGGCTCCTGGCGACTGTCCTGTGTGGGGATGGAGACCCTGTCGCTCCCTCGCCTCCTGTTTCATTGCCACTCCTGATGCGCGTTTTGCTCTTCTTCAGCTCCGCTTAGGAGTGTTGTGCTTTTAAGGCACTTCATTTCCTGTCCCGGGTGTTGCCATTTCGTTCACTAGATGGAATTTGGGCAGAACTGAGCTGTGCTTCCTTGTGACAGTTTATCTGGGACCTTTTACATCTCAGGACATGAAAGGAGAGCTGTGTTTAAGAAGCTGCCCAGATGTTTTCATTTTCCGTTCTTATATTAAAAGCAGGTTTCTCATTTCTCTCCGATGGATGTTCCCGTGTATCCATGCTGGCAGGAGTGTATACAAGTGCTTCTGTTCTTCCCCAAACCCTGTCCTTTAATTATTTTATCCACACCTTGTTTTTCTTCAACTTTTCTCCTCATTATGCTCCTTGAGTTATTTAAAATATGTTTGTAATGGCATCCTTGATTACCGATATGGGCGTTTTTTTATTTACACATGTTCTACAGCATTTTGGTTAATGGTGCAGACACAGAGAGCCCTGGGAATGAATATCTGTGTGGAGTTTCTGTTGTTGTACAGATCTGGGTAAGGAGCCTGCAGGTCACACCCATAACACTGGCAAGGCTGACCTCCTACTGCTGTCATTATTTCTAGGCACGAGGACTGGACTTGTCCCGCGTGCGGACCTGTGTAGTGGTGGCAGAAGAACGGCCCCGAATAGCACTCACCCAGTCATTCTCAAAACTGTTTAAAGACCTGGGCCTCCATCCACGGGCCGTTAGCACCTCGTTTGGCTGTAGAGTGAACCTGGCGATTTGCTTGCAGGTGAGTTTCCTTGATGCCAGTAAGTGCGTGAGTCAGAGAGTGACTTTTAAAGACGGGCATACAGCGCCACACTGCTCAACAGTTTCCCCTGCTGATGCTTACCCACATTTAGAAGGTATCTTTCAGTCAAATGCATGTGGTTGGTATACACTTTTTGTTTGTTTGTTTTGTTTTGTTTTTAATTATACTCTGCATTTGTCAGTAACCATTATTCATAACTAGCATTCACAGGCTTATTCTGTCCTGGGGCATTTTAAGTTTTGTAACACGAGTAGCAGTTTGTCAAGACCTGTGAAGGCAGGCTCTTTAAAGATGGGATACTAAACAAATGTTTCATTGTGGCAAGAAATCCTGTCTCTTGAAGTACTTAGTCTCTTGTATGCAGACAGTAACTTCTGTACGAAGAATTCCAGGACATTAAGCAGATTCGTGAATTTGCGGCTGGGATGACGTTGAAGTATATACTTTTTGCTGCATTTCTAAGGCAGAGCTGTAAGTGAGGCTGCCCTCGTAAGATAGCCTTGCATTATATGTGGCAAAAAAAAAAAAAAAAAAATGCGTATTTTCTTTCTTTCTCTTCATTAGCCCACTTCAGACCATCTTCACTATTCCTTTTTCCGTCTCTGAACTCTTAACATGAGATCTAGTCCATGAAGGAAGGGAAAGTCCTATGGGACTCTGTTCCCAGTGCCCTTTGGGCAGCCTCATCCAAAACAAGCCAGCCCAGGGCTCAGCTGCAGGCTTTGTTCCTGGAACATATTAAAAGGACAAGAACTTCGCTCACAGCAGGTGCTAGAGTGCAGGACAGTGGACACAAGCTGGCTCCTGATCTCGCCTCCCTGCCCACTCACTGTCTCTCCCGTTTACGACCCAGAGATGCTGCTTCCAGTTCCCCTTGGGAGACCTCGGGAAGCTCCTGGTCAGCTCTCTCCCGGCCCGTGGTCTCAGTATCTGGACTCAGCGTGGACTTTGGAGAGGAAGGACTCTCCCCATGTGACCAGTCTGATGAGCTCGCTTCAGAAAAATTAGCTACAGGAAGGTGTTCTGATTTTCATTGGTGTTCCTTTGCTTCTGTCTTCCTTCTCCTTGAATTAGCTCCATTTTTTTAAATTTATAACTACCAGGGTCCTCTCAAGAGTCAGTTGAACCTTGTTCTATGATTGAAATTAATTCCATTTTCTAAGAGGTAATCTGAAGAATTGGATTTATCTTGCCAAACTAGTTCTTTAAATATTGAAGTTTTCTTTTCCTATTCACCTTGATCTGTTCTGCTTAAATGTTTCTAGCCATCTGTTCCATGAGGAGAAATGAGAAATACAGAAATCCACTTCTTAAATAAATTCAGCCATAGGATGATGTAATGCTTCCCTTCTTCTGCAAGTGGGGGAAAAAATCAGGGATCCATGAGAGACAGGCTCTTGGCCACAATATTTCTTCTTCTTTCTCTCTCTCTCAGAATGTTGGCAGATGAAGGGAGAAGGGCATAGAATAGATCCCATATTGACATAATATCACTTAGCACTTGTCCACTTCATACAGGCAACAAAGCAAGTTCTACTACACTTTATTATACAGAATTAAAACTTTGTAGATACTAGAAATAGAGCACTTATGGTTATTTACCTTTTTATTTTTCATTTATTTCCATCTACTTGATCCAAAATGTTTTAAGAAGTTTTATAGGGAAGCAGTAGATTAAGTAGGGAAAGTAAAATACACTAAAAATAATTGAAAAGATAGAGGTGACAGAAAATAAGGGTAAGAAGCCAAGAATGAAGTTAGCACACAGGTGTTCACCACCTCTGTGGCCTAAAACATGAGCTCCATCATTCCTGTGTCCTTAGCACCTAGAACCATACCTGGTGCTTTGTAAATATTTAATACATATGTTTTGTAAGAATGTTGGATAAATTAAGTTCTGTACTCCTAATAAAAAGAATAAATATTCTTTTTCTAGAAAACAGTTCCATCAGTATGACCCCCACATCAGAGCTGACATCCCCAGTCACGGGTCAGGGTGCTGTTCTGAAATGTTGACAGCACCTTTAAGTGTTTTTGTCCATTTTAAGTTTTTCTACTTCGGTGCTTTACTCTCAACTAATTTTCAGCCAGTTTTTCTTTTTCTGAATGGTCAGCATTAGAAAATAGCTGAAAATATCAGTGTGTCTGATAGTAGAGATAAATCAAATAAATTAAGTGTATCATACTAAGGAATGCAGACTCTCTGTCCTTGCCAACCCCGGGGCCAGGTATGCGTCGGCATTACGGAGTTCTCCGGCATTGGGGAGGCAGGAGCCAGCAGGCTGCGAGCAGAACCCCGTAACCTGTGAGTAGCTCGTGTCAGCCTAAGTCAGAGTTTACTCAGATAAGTGCAAGATACGGTTCTGGCCCTCATGGAACCAGATGGACAGTAAACACAGATGATTTTTTCAGTAAGTGAGTAAAATATTCTTAGTAAAGGTAAAGTAAGAAGGAAAAGGAGACACACGAGGCAATTTTAGGAGGGGTAGCCAAGAAAGGCCTCTCTATGAGGTGACATTTCAGCCAAATGCCCTCTGAGGTGAACATACAAAAACTGGGGCAAAGGCAGCATCAAGTGCAGAAGGCTTGAGGCAGGGCTGGTCAGTGGAAATGTTTGTTTTCTGTTAATTTTTGCAGAAATTAAAAAATATGTGATTATGGTCCCAAGCAAACAGAGCAGGCATAGCTTGAGGTCTGAGGGCAGAAATCCCATGTCTCTTGTTCCCATTGTGTTTCTACAGGGCCTGACACATAATAAATGCCTAATAAAGACGTTAAATATACTAAAACTGAATTTTTAAGAATGTTTAGACAAAGAAATGAAAACAACCTGAAAAGTTATGAATTTTTTTATAGATTAAGTATTTTTACAAAAGAATATTTATTTTAGGAAACAAAATCAGAAAATACAGACTAGCCAATAAATAAATCACATTCATAAGTCATACCCAGAGATAATCACCATTACTCCCTTGATGTAAAAAAAAATTTTTTAATGCTAAGATAGTTCCTAAATTCCAAACCCATCCTAAATGTTTAAAGACATTGAGAAGTTTACACCATTTTCCTTATGGAACACCAGGATTACCAATATATGTGAAATCAGTTAGTGGGCATATTTGTTTTCAGTTGATTTGTTGTTGTTTGAGGACATGTTTTCTCAGCTGGATCGCCTGTCGTCCTTCCTCAGGGCCCTTGACTGGACCCTGAGTGCTCAGGTAGAGGGCAGCCCTGCAGGAGGAGGGCAGGTCTCCATCTCCACGAGGTACGTGGGTAGGGACGCGAAGGACGCTGTCCAGACGAGGAATGGAGCCTCATCCGAGCCATGTGGGGTTTACAAGCTGCTCTCGCTGGGGACCACAATTTTAGTGTCTGTGGGTCCCCTTCCAGAAGTGCCCCCTGGCCTTGGGGAGGCTGGGCTGTGCAGCGGGCAGGGTGCTGTGACTGCAGAGTGAGACGCATCTCATGCATGAGGTCCTGAACTTACGTGAGATAAATCAGGGCTTGTGTTTACTTCATCAATGGCACCCCGACCAATCCAGCCTGAGCATCTCTCTCCCCTTTGTACAATTTTACGCTAAATGACATTCTCTATCGTAGAGTCTTTCATGCTTTTACTTCCTGATGCCACAACCCAGGCTGTTCTCTGCCTGAAATGGGCTTCCATCTTCTTCATGTGGCAAAAGCCTGCTTCTCTTTCCAGGTGTCATGTTTCAATTCCTCCAGCTAGAAATACTTTCCTTCCTCTGAATTCCCATGGCAGGTCATCCCTCCCACTTAATGTTGTCTGCCATAGTTCACAATTATGTACATAAACAACTTCTATCCCCCTGCTCTGTGAAAAACTGTCTTAGAGAACCCAGTACACAACTCACACAGTCACACAGTCACTTCCTGAGACTGAATTTTGTGAAAGTACTGGGTGTCGACTCCTCTGACTGCAAATATGCTTCACATTTGAGAAATTCAGCGTGTTTCTTATTAGCCTCAAGCCTCCTGAGGGAAGTAAGTACATAGCAGTCCTGAAATTTCTCTGAAATGAACTCATGTGAATCTTCATCAGGTAAAAACTCACAGCATCATTTGTAAGTTATCATTGAAATGAAATGAAATGAAACTCAAAAGTTTGCTGCTCTTCAGGCTTCTAGCAGCATTTTCATCTCAAACAGTAGCTCCAGGGCCTGCGCCTTCAGAAAAAAGACTTCATGCCCAAAAAAGAAAACAAAAAATTCTCTCACAAATGTGTCACACCACTCAATTCCAGGCAGCATCTGGCTAGAGCTTCCTACAACTCACAGAGAGCAAGCTCAGTTGTTTCGTTTTAAGAGGAGAGAAACTGAGGCTCAGAGAAGTTAAGTGAGCTTTCGTGACAAAGCAGGGAAATAAAAACAGCTGCCGGAAAGAGAACTGGCATTGCTACTGACTGTGTCATCTAAACAGAGCAACATGTTAAAGAAATCTCACACTTTGCAGTTTTGTCAGGTGCCAATTCCATGTTGTGGTTTATTATGCAAGTGAAATAACAGCCGTGTAAACTGTTTACAAAACTGAACTCTATACAGGCAGGATATCCTGCCTTCGGTTTTTGACTGTTTTCCTGGAACATTTTAAATCAGACCTCCTATTTCCCTGTGACCTAAATCAAACAGCTCAGAAGACGTGCATCTGTGTGCTAGATGCTGTTCTTCAGTCTGTTGTCACCAGGGGGTGGGGAGCCGGGGGGCGGCGTGTACTAGGAACAGAGTCAGGGCCACCACAAAGGGACTCCGCAATGCCTGCTTTCATGGGCTGTGACATGAAACCCTAGTTTCTTGTAATAGAGAAAATCATGAAAATTGACAAATACATCATTGTCAAGTATGCAAATGAGCAATTAAAAAATTTTACATATGAGGCAATCGCAAAAGTAGAATAACAGAAAACTGAGACAGTCATAATTTCTGTGATGCTGTTGTTTCAGCTTCTATATCTTAGAAACCAAGTGACTTGTTTACCCATTTATCATTTTAAGGCAGGAATTGACACATTAATTATTTTGAAATTGTCCTTTTGACATAGTTCAATGGCAAAAGAATGGACTCATAAAATTCAGTGTGGATGACTCTGGTTTTACATGACTCTGATTTCTGCAGAGTATTTTAGACTCTGCAGAAGAAAGAAATTTAGAAGTATGAGCCATTTGTTATACTTAGGAATGACATTTTCCAGAATCTTTAGCTGTAAAAATGACTTTAAAACACTTTTGATTTATTGAACTTATGACAAAAGTGGGCATTAGAAAGATCAAATTATGACTTGTGAGATTGGCTTTAACATAAATTTCCTTAGTTCTGTTAGGAAGTGCCACTTGCTTATTAACCTGCATCAAAAGAGATGTTGTGCTTCATCCACAATTACTCTTTTCAAAAGTATAAGCTGAAAGGTCTTTGGATGTATTAGATATAGAAATTCAGTTCTTGGTAACAAAAATTAGCATCCTCCTCACCAGCTGAAGAAGGGAGGGGAAATGAGGTCTTCTGCTTTCCAAAAGAAATCTCAATTTTTGTTTTATTAGGAAAAAACTTTTAAGCCACTTTAAACAGAAACTTTGATCTTTATTATATAGAAAAATAACGATTAATTTATCTGAGGAAAGCTTTATTATAAATAGCTGTGTGGAATTAAATCAGTATTTACAGTTATGGTCTTAAATCTTGAAGCCTTAAGGTCTTAAACCTTAAATCTTGAAACTCACACAATGAAAGAGAAATACAGCCACCCTGATGATGAGAAGTAGAGTCATTGATTGTTAAAAGAAAAAAAAAGTGGAAGGCTCAGGGTGACATAGATCTTAAGTAATTCTCAAGATAAAATTAATAGTTATAATAAGACTCATTCATTTGAGCCCCCAATTCATTTTCTCCCAACACTGCTTTTAGACCAGGGAAGTGAACATAAGTGAGGTGCCTCTGGGGTTTTCCCATGCTCCAGGGAATTTGTCACATCCACAGAACTTCCACATCCTCTCCTGCTGATGTATGTTGTCCCAGATAATGAAAATTAACATTTGAGGTCATGGGACCTGTATTCTCAGTTACCCGTATATCAGTCAGGGTTCTAATTTGTGGGCAGCAGAAACCTTTGGTAACTTAAAAGAAACTTATTAAAATGTCACTGGGTGGTGTCGCAGACACGTCTGCCGCCAAGGGCAAGAACATTTGTGCTTCCTCTTGCTGTGAATAGATGCAGCTACCTGGCAGGCTGGCTTCCAGGAAAGCTGAGCAGGAGAGTGGCAGATGTTTTTAGTTACTACAGAGGGACAGAGGCTTTGTATCCAACCAGGTTCCAAAAGTGGAGGACTTGCCCAAATACAGAAAGAGTTCTGCTGCCTGATGACCAAAAAAGGAGCGACCCGGGCCTTCCCTGGTGGCGCAGTGGTTGAGAGTCCGCCTGCCGATGCAGAGGACACGGGTTCGTGCCCCGGTCCTGGAAGATCCCACATGCCGTGGAGCGGCCTGGCCCGTGAGCCACGGCCGCTGAGCCTGAGTGTCTGGAGCCTGTGCTCTGCAACGGGAGAGGCCACAACAGTGAGAGGCCCACGTACCGCAAAAAAAAAAAAAAAAAAAAAAAAAAAAAAGGAGCGACCAAAGGCTACGTTCATCCCGTTCTTACCCATCACCCCTCCCCCACAAAACCCCACCACAGCGCAGTTTTCACTCTTGCAACCAATACCATACCCTTCCTCTGTCCCGAAGAGACAGCTGTGGCCAGGTACAGGGTTTCCAGCTGGTGGCCCTTCCGTCACTGATTCTCTGTAAGCCATAGACTCGATTGTCGAGTTCACCACCACCATCAGATGTCTGATGTGTGCTGGGCACGGGGGCGCCGCATGGAATAGAGAATCAGTGCTGGAACTGCCGTAGCCAAGCACGTCTCTCCATCTGAACATTCAGGGGCTTCAGAAATAACCACATGAGGAGTTCGGGGTCCTAGTAGACTGTGATGTTGAACCCACAAGCTTCTCAATCAGATGTTCCCTCTGGTTTGGGTTGTCTCACTATGTTTTCACGCTGGTCTGTGGATCAACGGTCCCCAAGACAAGCCTTTGGGGCACTTTTTCTTGCCAGAGAGTGAAGAGCTGGGCCTGCAGTCTGTGGTCTCTTCTCAGGGACCTTCAGCTCTGTAGCTCAAGGCAGAAACAGATACTGTTTAAATGAATGGGTGAGGCTGTGTTCCTGGAAAACTTTGCAAAAACAGGGGTTTGCTGACCCCTGTGAAAGAGGTTTAATTTCCATTTTGCCAAAGTATGGCATGGACATCTGCAGAGTCCAGCCTGGCAGATGAGCTGGATTTTCTCTGCCCTTTGGCTTTTACCAAACCAACTAATCAATTTCAGATCCCTGTTTCCCTGACAACCACTCCTGATACCAGTTTATAAATCAATCAATGTGCTTAATACTAACCACAATTTTAGCAAAAAATACATTCATTAAAAAGGATTCTGGACTTCCCTTTTTTTCCCTTAGATACTGAATATATCTATAGTTGCCTGCTGGGCTTCCATTTTTGATTAGGATGTATAAGTCACAAGAGACTGTTGTTCCAGCCCTAACTGTTGAAACCATCTGGTTAATACACAAAATCATAGCTTTTAAAATTCAGCAGAGAGCCAAGATTCAGAGAAATCTAAATGAACTAAATCTTTCAGAGAGAAGAGACCTACAATTGTTTTCACCCCTTACAGGGGAGCAGGAACCAGCCAAACTTTTTTGAGAATGTTAACAGCAGTAAATAGCTTGGCAAGAGGGTGAGAATCCCAGGGACCCCCAGCCCAGTCATTCTGCATACCCCCCACCAACTCCCCACAGACCTCACCTACTGCAGAGGGCAGTACGCAAAAGCCAGGAACAGAGCGGGAGCTGAGAGAATCCAGCTGCAGTTCTGTGGGCCTCTGGTGAGCCAAAGCAACAGGTCTCTGAAGTCTGAGGAGGGGCCCTGGAAGTGAAAAAATTTCCTCAGTGAGTGGAAAGCAGAGGTCCTGAGGGCTGGAAGGAGAGCAGAAAAGCTGAGAGCCCCTCTCTGGAGAGCCTCAGATCATCTGGTGTACCACCCTTGCACTCCAAAGACGGAGGTGGGACAGGGAGGCCAAGCACATCTCTCTCAGGCCCCCAGGGCCTTCCCCAAGTGCAGATCTTGCCTTCCAAAGGCTAGGGGTTGGGCAGCAGAATGGAGAGGAAAGAGAAGCAGCCAGTCGTGCAAAAAGCTGGCAGCCAAGCTGTGAAGCAGAAAGAGATCTCCCACAGTTTGGAAAACAAGTCTCTAAGCTATAAAGCATAAAGAGGTATCCAGAATGTTACTAGTGCTCAGATCCAAAGCCCTGATCGTGCTCACAGGTATGGGAAGCCAGCATGAATGAAATCTAACGTTGCCACAAATCCCAGACCAAGCTCACTCAGACACACAAACTAGTGGGCTGACAGGAGAGAGTGTGCCCTTTTCTGGGGGTAAATGTTTTTACTTCAGTCTCCACTGTGCTTTCAAACACAGTGTTTGCTTTACAATCAAAATCAAAAAGACGTGCAACGAAGAAAGAAAATAGGATACATGGCCATGAAAGGACACGGTCAATAGAGTCAGTAGAATAGACATGCTGGATTTATCAGAGACTTTAAAATAGCTATGATAAATATGTTAAAGAATCTAGTTGGAAAGGTATACACCTTGCATGGAGAGATGAGGAATATCACAGAAAGGTAGAAACCACAAAAAAGAGCCAAATGGAAATGCTAGAAATGAAAACTACAGTCTTAAAAATTCCTCATGGTTTAATAGCAGACTGAATGCAGCAGGGAAAGGGTCAGTGAGTGAACTTGAAATCCAGTCAATAGAAATTATCCAGACTGAAACACAAGAGGAACAGGAATGAAAATAAAATGGGATAGCCTCTGAGATCTGTGGAATAGCAGGTTGTCTAACATGCATGTAATAGGAGTCCCAGAAGGAGGGGGTGAGAGAAAATGGGACAGAAGAACAATTTAAAGACCCAGCGGCCAAAACTGATGAGAGATATCAACACACAGATTCAAGAATCTCAGTGAACGCCAAGCACAGTAGCTTAAAAAAACACATCGTCACCAAAGTGCTGAAAGCCAACAGCAGAGACATTCTTAAAGCAGCTGCAAAATAAAGATGTATTATGTAAGGGGGACAATAATAAAAATGATGCTGAACTCTCATCAGATACAGGGGAAGCCGGAACACAGTGGGATGAGTGACCGGCAAGGTCAAATTTACAGTGTTTGGCATCCTATAAAAAATTACCAGGCAGGGACTTCCCTGGCGGTCCAGTGGTTAAGACTCTGCACTTCCACAGCAGGGGGCATGGGTTCGATCCCTGGTCGGTGAACTAATATCCCATATGCCACACAGTGCAACCAAAAAATATATATATTACCAGGCATACCAAGAAGCAGGTACAGATCCACAATGAGGAGAAATATTAGTCAATCAAAACTGAACCATACTGACACAGATGTTGAATTTATAGACAAGGACACCAAAAGTTATTTTAACTGTATTCCACATATTCAGAAAGTTAAGAAAAGACATGGAAAGTTTAAAAAAAATACTCAAATTGAACTTCTAGAAATGTAAACTATAATATGTGAGATGAAAAATACACTGGATGGAATCAATGGCAGAAGAAAAGATTAGTGAACTTGAACAGATAGAAACTTTCCAAAATGAAACATGAAAAAAGTATTTTTTAATGGAAAGTCCATCAGTGAAATCGGGGGAAACTTCAAGGGACTTAGTATACATATAATCGGAGTTCCCATGAAAGAGGAAAAAGAAGAGTACGGTCTAGAAAAACATACATGAAGAAATATATCAAATTTGATGGAACTATAAACCCACAAATCCCACTGCTCTAATGTAACATGAAGGAAACTCCTTAACTAAATTGCCCAAAACCAATGATACAGGGAAAAGCAGATGAAAAAAATCAAGTTACAGAGGAACAGTGATGCGAATGACATCAGACTTCTCATCAGAAATGTAAGCAAAGAGACAGTGGAAAACAGCTTTTAAATACTAAAAGAAAAATACTGTCAACCTAGAATTTCATAGTAGTCAATGGAAATATCTTTCAAGAGCAAACTTGAAATAAAAACTTTTTAGCCATACAAAAGCTGAGAATCAACTACTAGCAGGCCCACAGAGCAAGAAATATTAAAGGAAATCCTTTAGGCAGAAGGGAAATGATACCAGTTTGAAATCTGGGTCTATACAAAAGAATGAATAATGCTGGAAATGGCAAGTGCATAGGTAAACATATAAGATTTTTTTCCTATTAAGTCTCTTTAGAAGGTAATTGACTGCCTTTACAAAACTTGTAATATACTGTAGGGTTTATATCATCTATAAAAGTCAACTGATGACAGCAACTGCCCAGAGTTTGGGAGGGAAAAATGGAAGTATACTATCATAAGGTTCTTCCAACATGTGAATTGGTGTAATATCGCTTGAAGGTAGACTGGAAAATTAAAGATGTATGCTATAAGCCATAAAGTAACCACTAAAATTAGAAAAACAAAGAGTTGTAGCTAATAAGCCAACAGAGGAGAGAGAGTGGATCTATAAAAGAAGGCAGAGAAAAGGTGGGGGGATAGATGGGATGAATTATAAACAACAAAAAATAGATTTAAACATAATCACATCAATAATAAATATAAATCCTCTACCACTTCATTTAAGATGCAGAGATCATGAGGTTGGAGTTTAAAAAAGCAAGACCCAGTTATATATAGCCTAAAACAAACATGGTTTAAAAATAAAGACACAAATAGATTAAAGGTATAAGCATGGAAAAGTTACACCATACTAGTGCTTATCAAAAGAAAGCTAAAATCTCAGTTAAAATAGTGAAAACATCATTATTAATACACACATCTGCTAGGAGGACCAAAGAATGTGCCTTGGGGTCATGCAGGCAGAAACACTGCTTAAAGTTCAGGGGGGAAGAGCCCACTGATGAGCCACTTTGCTGTGCCCATACCCTGCTGGAATCCAGTCCTGCAGAGCTGCCTCCTGTGCCCCCAGTTATGGGAAGCTCCCTCAACTCCTCAAACACCAGCACAGTAGATATGCCCAGTATCAGTACTCTGGAACTGTGTCTTTATATCACGTTTCTGCTTAGAATTTGCTACTTAGGCTTAAGGAGTTATATGCTAATACTAGATTGTACTGATGCTATAGTATGTGAGTTGCTGAATAGAAAAGTACCACTCAGCCGAGGTGTTCAGATAAGTACTGTGTTGAATTGGCTGTGCTGTGTTTGGGATGTGAGTCTGTATATCTACAGCTGAGATTTAAATATAACTCATTTGTTCAGTAAGTGCTTAATACCTAACTGATACACTTTTATGACAATAAGAAATGATTTTTACTGTACGTCCATATGTAACTTTATTATACAACTGAACATTAAAGTTAATCCTCTTTTCTGATTAATATAACTTGCAATTTCAAACATGTTTCGACTTCATTTCTGATAAACTGTGGTTGGAATCGATAGCTTTGCTTTCTTGCTGGTCCCTGCTAGAAGTATTCCGTTATCTTTAAATACTTAGGAGCATACTCCTTAGTTAAAGGAACTCCAGCTTGCATTCTTTGGCAAAGTAAAGATTTTGTTAAATATGCACTCCCTACTATTTATCTTGAAATCTCAGAGTTTTCTACCTTAGGGTTTTTGAAACTTGGAAACACCTGTACATTAACTCTTTGTTCACGTCTCCCTCATTAGTCAGTAGACCGATTTTGCTCCAGGTGTTATCTCCTCCACGCATTTACAAGATAGGAAACTTGTTCCCAGTCATGTGTATTTTTCTTCTGAGATACTACTTTGAGCCATTATTTTTAAAAATTGTGAATTAGAATAATTTAGAGAGAGAACATGGACTTAGTTTTGTTCCAGTTAATGTTTGGGATTCAAAGAATCATGAGAGAAATTATTTAAATTATTGCATTCAGCTTGAAGAGACCCAGTGAAAGTCGTGTGTGCCTTCCAGGTGCACACACCTTTCCTGGCCCTCTTCTCTTTCCTGGAGTCCTGCCTCAGTTTTATAAAAATACAGATGCTGAGAGAAAGCAGTAGCCATGGTTACCACAGTGAAGGAAGTCTCAGAGAGAAGGATGGAATTGTAATTTTTATATCTGGAACCATTGCTTTTTTTTTTTTTTTTAAATAGACTTGCCTCCAAGTTGCGTGATGATAGTTTTTCAGTCTGGCCTTGTTTATTCACAAATTGCAGCCTCAGGAAACCTAGTGAAGAGCTCGCTCCTTCTTTGTTGCTGCTGCTGTTGTCTCTGGAGCCCACCTAGTGACTGATGAC
This sequence comes from Phocoena sinus, assembly GCF_008692025.1. Taxonomy (NCBI): domain Eukaryota; kingdom Metazoa; phylum Chordata; class Mammalia; order Artiodactyla; family Phocoenidae; genus Phocoena; species Phocoena sinus. Next base: position 29,835,242 of record NC_045764.1, read on the forward strand.
GGGGTCAGGACTGCGCCCAAGGGAGAACTTGGCCCTGTTCTAGTTTTCTAGGCGTGTTTGGGAAAGACACCGGTTCAGCCAGGGAATACACAACATCAGAGAAGTTTGCCCACGTTGCTTTCTGGAGTCTTTCCCCCGTGGGTATAGATGCTTTAACAGGGGTAGAGGTGGGCACCAAAACCGTGGAAGACAAGAGAGAAATGAAGGCAGCGTCTCTGAGGACAGAGCTGAGGGTGAAGCAGGGTGCTCACTGGGGGGGTCCCTCCCCGCACCGCTGAGCTAGACCACCTAGGAGCCCAAGGTTTGATTCACGCTTCACTCGTACTCTGACCTCTTTTCTTGTCCTAATCTTGTAGGTGAGTAGGGCTAGACACCCTGATTTTAGATCCACAAACTTCCAGGCTCCCCTTCATTGTTGTAGTAAGAAACTTGAAACTATTTCAATGAGGAACACTTGACAGATTTGGCCAATAAAATTCATACTCCCCACTTTCTCAGAAAAGAAAAGAAACTAGAGAAAGGTACCATAAAATCAAAACCCACTGACCATATGTATTAAAAGCAATTACTCAGGTCCACCTTCCCGTGGCTAGTCATCTGTTACTCTCCTCTGTTGCTCTGTGGATATGTGGACATCTTTTTAGATTTTTTTTAACCTTTAATGGTACAGTGATTGATGTTAACGACTTCCATATTTGACATTGTTTTTGATCTTCTTTTTACTTTGTTCCCTGCTTTTTGCATTTTCCTCCCCACCCCTCTCTCTTCTTCATCCCACTTTTATTGTTGGGTTGTGTTTTTATGTGTCTGTGTGTGTCCTGGATTTTCGGTGTCTGTTGGTCTGGTGTCCTCACCTCTCCTCTGCTCCCACCTCCTGCTGCTGTAGCCCCACCGGCTGTGGAAGCTGGCTGAGAAGGTAGGGATTTCCCGCTCATCCACACCAGTGCCTGCTAACCACCACCGTCTCGTCAGCTCCCAGCAGTGGGCAGACTAGGAGTTGAGTGCAGAGATGGGCTGGGCTTCTAGACCCGTGGTCAGGAGGGCTGACGGCCAGCGCGGTGTCACTTCTCAGATCTTGTCAGACGTCTCGCGTTTGTGACAAACGCTGTGCCTCCATTTATACCATCAGTTTGGGGTCATCTCCATTTTATTTCATTTTCCACTTCTAGTGACCTGTTTTCTGATTTGTTTGTTTTTAATTGGCCTCTTATGGTTATGTGCTTTGCATTACTCAGACCACAAACCGCTTCTCCACTCAGCGCTGGTCTGTAACACAGCTCCCCCAAGCAGTCACAGATCAGCGAGGGCGCCGTGGCCACACGGCAGTGCAGCTCCTCCTCCAGGCTTATTGCATGTGCTTTCTCTGTGGGGAGGATTATCGGGGGGTCCAGTATGGTACAACAAAGGTGTCTTTATTTTTATCTTTTTCTTATATTTAAACGTGCCTTTGGTATAAGATTAAGATTCTCTCGTGAAGAATTTTAGTGTAGTTCTTCAAATAAATTCTGAGAGGCTCCCTTATTTTTTGGCAGATTTTTCTTAGGTTCTGTCTTTTTCTACCCAAGGTATTGAATTACTTTCCCAAGAAATGTATGTAGGATTTTGGTTTGTAATGTAGCTTTAATGCCATTGCTCTTACATGAGCAGAGATCACTGTTCAGAAGTCAACTCAGCATATATTTTGAAGAGATTTATGATGCCAAGATAAGGTTTCTGGACCCTGTGTTAAATGAATAGTTCAGAACACAGGGTGCTGCCAAGATGACCAGTGGTAAACACACAACCTCCCTGACTTATGTCTTGGGCAGAAATGGCCTCCCACATTGGAGGAAAACCAAGGCACAATTAGAACTAGAAGGAACAAGGTCATTATCTTTTATCTCTTCTTCCTTCATCTGTCAGCTCATGTCACGTGTTCTGCTTCAATATCTTGAGCCCTAAAAATACACCTTTTGGGATGCATGTGGTGAAAATCTCTCAGCAAGTGATGCTTCACATCCTCAGTGACCTGCTTTTGCCAAAATGCTGCCTCTGTAGTTTCAGCCTTCTTTTATTTAGCAAGATGCCCCTTTTCTTTCTAATTTTCATAAATGTGATTGACAGTCAAGCTGTGTGAAAGTCCAGTATTATCTTAATAAGATGTTCCTTTCGGAGTTGGGTTATCAGTTGAGAGGTGTGGTTTTAGTGCTTTGGGGTTTTGTTCAGACTTTGCCATAGAAATGCTCCCTGGCCAGTAGGAAGCACAGACCCAGCTCCTCCAAAGCAAACTCGTGTTAACCTCACTGTGTCCTTGCTTGCAGGGGACCTCGGGGCCCGATCCGACCACCGTCTACGTGGACATGAGAGCTCTGAGACACGACAGGTATTGTGATTTTTGTCTTCTTGGTGCCTGGCGTGCAGGGTTCCTTCTAGAAGGAGTACAGAATCATCTGCTCCAAACAAGGTGGTTCATTGAGCGAGCTTTCACAACTCTCCACGTTTACTGTGTGAGGTACCCAGTGAGCAACGAAATTCTTGTGTTCAGACACAAATGACAATGGTTGGCCCAGAGCCGTTGCAACCAGAGTTGCTTTTTCTCACAGTCTGCCCAGAAGACTTGGTCCTTTACTTGAACACTCTAGTCAGGCACCATTTTGCACCTGATAAAATATCAACACTGCCCACGTTTCTTTACATGAATTGAAAATTTGTGTCAAGGCGTTTCCATGAAAAATATAAGTCAGGTGACCTTTCTGTGCAGCTTCCTAAGCAGCCTTGAGCAAGAACAAACGGGGGTGTTGCTGGTGAGTGCTTTTGAGTTCACCTTGAGGGAGGGAAGGTGGAGACAAGATGAGGAATCTTTAGCAGAACTTCTGCTCCCAAAGGGGTCCCTCCTGACATGCGTGAGGGGGAAGAGAGAATTCTATCATTTTCCTATAGACTTCCCCATTGATTAGGTCATTTCTTTGGGGGTAGTTGTGGAGATGCCCATTCATTGATGCTTCAATGACGTGTTAATAGTAAGCGTGAACTCTAGTAGAAGGTGTCCTTTTGTAAATTACTAGAGGTGCTTGTGGACGCGTTGTGAGGGCCAGATACCGTGCTGCTATCTGCATGTCCTCACGTGGTGCCTACTGACGTGTGCATTGTGCTCACAACACCTGGGAGAGCAGAGTGAAAGTTGTGGGTGGGAAACCAGGAGCCCCCAGCCTGGCCTGGCTGAGCATGTTCTTCCATGATACTGAGTCCTGTGTGTGAGTGAATGTGTCAGGGGCAGAGCTGCAGGGGCTGAGAAGGGGCCAGGTGTGCCATGCAGGCTCAGGTATCCTGGGGAATGCCAGCCCCCACTCACACCAGGGGTTCCCAGCCGGGTGCTTGTACCCCCAGCGGACGAGTTGCCATGTCTGTTTAGCATAATCTGGGGAGTGTTACTGCTGGTATGTGGGGGGGGCGGAGGCCAGGGATGCAGCCAAACATCCTACAGTGCGCAAGACAGACTCCTGCCGCACAGCAAATGAACAGCATGGCAGCAGTGCCGAGACTAAGAAATGCTGCATTCACCTAAACACATCACACTTAGAGGTGCTTCCCGGCCCTTGTACCCCTCATTTTAGACCGGGCTATTCACAGGGAATCACAGGATACAGCCCATCTGGTGGCAGAGAGAACCACTGGCCCACCAAGAGCATACCGGCCCACTAGAGCAGAGCTCCATCCAGAGCATTTTCAAAATGCAGACACTTAGCTCTGAAGAGATTAAGTAACAGTGTTTCAGGGGCATAAATTCCAAATACAACTTCTGGGCTTTAAAAAGAAATCTACTTTACTCCCTATAAAAATCATTTGAAAGAAACTTTATAACTTCAGAAGGTGAAAAACAGCTCATCAAAGAATCACCGTTAGAGTAATATTTATGCAGTTCTGTCTGTGACCTGACCCTCAAAACACATGAAGATCAAATTTGTAAGACCATTTAGGTAAAAACTGCTGATCTCTGGGGCCTGAGAGGGTAGGTTACAGTCTCAGACGGACTTACAAGAATAGTAATCAGGAAAGGACAGTTGGTCCCATTGTGTGTTACAAATCTCCTGGAGTACCAGGGATGGTTGGGAGTGGGTTTCAGGGAGTTTTCTTTCCTGGAAAAGGAAAGAAATCTAGAAACTCCTTTCTGACAGCTTTGTGACCTACCTTCATAACTGTCTTCAGTGTGGCAGATCTTCCTATTGAGAAAAGTTGTGATTTAGGAAAAGTGACATTGGAACCCGTACAATGTATCATGGTAAAGTAATAAAAGTCCAGTATCAGATTGATTTCACTGTTCTAGAAAGAGCCAGGAGACCTGAGTCATAGTAGGAGTTTCTTTTCCTAATCTTTTGACCTTGGGAAGTCTGTATCCTTTTAAGTGACACTTCTGTTCTAATCTGTAAAATAATCTCTTATACATACATTTCCTGACTTGGTCATTCAAAACAGAAGTAAAAGTGCTTTGTGAACTGGAAATTGCTATGCAGTCATACGTTAGTGACACTGTCAGGAATGTCATCGAGCTTTACAATTAAGGGTAACATTGCTCAGTGTCAGAGGGATCCCACACCCGCCCTGTCCAGGCCTCATGAGAAAGCCTCAGAGTCGTACCCGCCTCTGTCCCTGTAGCGCTCTCCAGGCTCGCATTTCACATTCTTAGCTCTGTCCTGTGTCAGAGGACAGGCATGGCTGGGAGCTGAGGGGCTGTCAGACACCAGAAACACGTGCACTGGACTTGTCCCTTCCTTGTCTTCGTCAGGGTTTGACTTAAGAAGCCAAAGCAAAGTCCTGCCCTTGAACACGGTTTTCTGCTGGTTTCTGTCCCTGGAGGCACCCTCTCGCAGTCACAGCAGGGAGCCTTGCTCCCTGGGCTGGCTTGGTGCTGCCACACGCAGCTCCTCCGGGCTGAGGTCCTGCCACACGCCCGGGCTCATCGCCGCTCTCTCCTGCTGGGCCCCTTCTTCTGAAGGGGGCAGAAACCCAAATAGGTGTCTTACGTTAAGGAATAATTACCGTGTCCCTTCCTGGAAGGCACTGTCCTCCCCCTGCTGCCCAGGGACATGGGAGACTCGGCCCAGGGCCACCCCGGACGCAGGAATGCCGTGCACACTTCGTCCTGGCCGCCCAGTGCATGCCGCTGGGCCCTGTCAGCTCCTCTTGCTGTGTGTCTGGACTGGCTGCTGGGCAGTCCGGCACCCCCGTCCTCTTGACCTGCTCTGTCAGGACGTACCCACGCTGGGCTCTTGTCCATGGTTCTGAAGTGACCGGCTCCTGACAGCAGCTGTGGCACTGCCAGCCCTCCTGTGGGGAAGGTGCTGTGGTTTCCTGATTGTGGCGCATCTCCAGAGCCACTGGGTTACGGTGTGTGGGCAGGCGCAGTCCCCGGAGGAGAGCCTCCCCTCCCCGTGGTGCCAGCCTGGGAAGGTCTCCTACTGAGTTTCCTGTATTTCTGTGAGTCACTCGCCCTCCTGTGTGTGCAGCTCCCAGCTCTTACAAAAGACACATCTCTGTCTCCTCCTATAAGGGGTGGTTTTCTCTTTGCTCTGTGGATATTTTCAAGTGGGGGAACGGCCACCCATGTGGCATTTGCTGGCAGGACAGGACCAGCCCTGAGTGATTCCAGTGCCCCCTTCCTGCTTGCCTGTGAATTGCTGACAGCACCGTTTCATACTCACCAGAGAAGAAATTCTTTGTTCTGTCCTTATGTTTGCCCTCCGTGCTTGCCCAGGTCCCTGCCACCACTCAGCAGCCCAGCCAGGAGGCCGCAAGGAAGTTCTTAGCGGTAGGGTTTCCCACATTTCAGGTGAGATCCTCAGGTGACATCCCATCTGCCTGCCTTCCTCAGAGGCTTCAGCTCAGCAGGGAGGGTCAGGAGACAAGATAAACTCCTAAACTCTGAGAGCAGGGGAGGCCTGCTGGCCAGAGAGGCAGAGGCCGACCAGTGTGTGTGGCCAGCAGTCCCACTGCTGAAGGAGGACCGGGCCATGGACTCCACTCCGCATGTTGGCGGGAACCTTGGGGTCTGAGAGCAGGAGAAGCACAATGTCTGGGCTCGAGTCGCAGGCCAGGGCACTTGCTCCCACTGTTGGCTCAAGTGGCCTGGTTTCATTCATGACACCAGGTGCCCCGCTCAGAAGTCATCCCTGTCATAGTGCCATGGCCAGAGCTACCTGAGTGGTGGCTGTGAGTGGACAAACAGCAGAGCGTAGCTTATCCAGAACAGCCCTCATTTTTGGCAAAGGTTTTGCTCCCTTCTCTTGCCTGATGGTCTAGCCTTTGTAGGACACCCAGCCTACTCGCTGGCCAGCTGCCCCACCCATAGCAGCAGCCAGACTAGGTGGGCTGAGCCAGCCGCTACCTCGGCCCCTTTCTCTTTCATTCTTTTCCTCTTTCCTCACCCCTGCTTCTGCCCACTCATAATCTTCCCAGCCAAATTGGGCCTCTTTCTTTATTGCTTCCTCCATCTGTAGCCAGTTGCCAATATTCACACTCCACAGTCGGCCAGCCAGCACTTGGACACAGGCTTCTTCACTTAACCTAACTACTTAAATTGGCCTAATTTAGTTCAGTGTAACGGGCTGCAGCCTCCTGACCCAGCAGGCTATAAAAAGTTATCATTCCCAGCACTGATATTTCCTGCAAGCATTGCATCTGTCTGAAAGCTGCTGCAGGTGAAGTTCCATAGATTCTTAGTGCTCTAATGGTAATTTTTAATTATAACCCACCCTAAATTAGCATAATGCTACCTGGGTCCTAGAAGAGTTTTAGTCCCTTTTAATTCTGTCTTAATGCAACCAGTAGTTTATTTTTGAAGGATGGCATACAGGCAGACCTCAGAGATTCTGTGGATTTGATTCCAGACCACCTCAGTAAAGGGAATATCACAGTAAAGCAAGTTGCACGAATTTTTTGGCTTCCCAGTGCATATAAAAGTTATGTTTACACTATACTGCAGTCGATTAAGTGTGCAATAGCATTATGTCTGAAAAAAACAAAGTATACATACCTTAATTTTAAAACATTTTGTTGCTAAAAAATGCTCACCGTCATCTGAGCCTTCAGTGGGTTATAATCTTTTTGCTGGTGGAGGGTCTCCCCTCAGTGTGGCTGGCTGCTGACTGAACAGGGTGGTCTTTACTGAAGGTTGGGGCGGCTGTGGCAGTTTCTTAAAATAGGACAGCCAGGAAGTTCACCACATTAACTGACTCTTCAGGAAGGATTTCTCTGTAACACGCAATGCTGATGACAGCATTTTACCCACAGCGGAACTTCTTTCAAAACTTGAATCAATCTTCTCCAACCCTGCCCCTGTTTTATCTACTAAGTTTATGCCATATTCTAAATCCTTTGTTGTCATTCCAGCAATCTTCACAGAACCTTCCCCAGCATAGATTCCATCTCAAGAAACCACTTTCTTTGCTCATCCATAAAGTAACTCTTCATCTGTCCAAGTTTTATCATGAGGTTGCAGAAATTCAGTCACATCTCAGGCTCCACTTCTAATTCTAGTTCTTTTACTGTTTCTACCACATCTGCAGTTACTTCTTCCGCTGAAGTCTTGAACCCCTCAAAGTCGTCCAGGAGGGTTGAAATCAGCTTCTTCTGAACTCCTGTTAATGTTGATATTTTGACCTCTTCCCATGAATCACAAATATTCTTAATGGCATCTAGAATAGTAAATCCTTTCCAGAAGGTTTTCAATTCCCTTTGCCCAGATCCATCAGGGAGATCACTATCTATGGCAGCTAAGCAGCCTTATAAAATGTATTTCTTAAATACTAAGAATTAAAAGTCAAAATTAGTACTTGATCCAGGGACTGCAGAATGGATATCGTGTTAGCAGACATGAAAACAACCTGTATCTCATTGTCCATTTCCATCAGAGCCCTTGGGTGACCAGAAGCATTGTCACTGAGCAGTAGTGTTTTGAAAGGAGTTTTTTTTCCTGAGCACATCTCAACAGTGGGCTTAAAATATTCAGTAAACCATGTTGTAACCAGATGTGCTGTCATCCAGGCTTTGTTGTTCCATTTACAGAGCACAGGCAGAGTAGATGTAGCATAATTCTTACAGGCCTTAGGATTTTCAGAATGGTAGATGACCGTTGGCTCAACTTCAAGTCACCAGGTGTTGTAGCCCCTAACAAGAGTCATCCTGTCCTTTGAAGCTTTGAAGCCAGGCATTGGCTTCTCCTCTCTTGCTATGAAAGTCCCAGATGGCATCTTCTTCCAATAGAAGGCTGTTCAATCTGCATTGAGAATCTTTTGTTCGGTGGAGCCTCCTTCATGAATGATCTTGGCCGGATCTTCTGGGTGACTTGCTGCAGCTTCTTCATCAGCACTTCTGCTTCACCTTGAACTTTTATCTTATAGAAATGCCTCCTTTCCTTAAACCTCATGAACCAACCTCTGCTAGCTTCTGACTTTCCTCTGCAGCTTCCGCACGTCTCTCAGCCTTCATAGAGTTCGAGAGAGTTAGGGCCTTGCTTTGGGTTAGGCTTTGGCTTAAGGAAATGTTGTGACTATTTTGATCTTCTACCCAGACCACTAAAACTTCCTCCATATCAGCAATAAGGCTGCTTCATATGTTCACTCTTAATTTCCTTCAGGAACGTTGCCTTGGCATATGCAACTTGGCTAACTATCTGGTGGTGCAAGAGGCCTCGCTTCCAGCCCATCTTAGCTTTGGACCTGCCTTCCTCACCAAGCTTAATCATTTCTCCCGTTTCATTTAAAGTGAGAAATGCGTGACGTCTCCTTGAGAAGAATGTCACTTGAACACTAAGGCCATTGTAGGGTTATTAATTGGCCTAATCTCAGTATCATTGTGTCTCAGGGAATGAGGAGGGGGAGAAAGACGGGGAGTGGCCAGTCAGTGGGGCAATCAGAACACATAGCATTTATTAAGTTCACCATCTTATAAGGGCAAATTCGTGGCACCCCAAAACAATTACAATAGTAACATCAAAGATCACAGGTCACCATAATAAATGCAATAGTAATAATGAAAAAGTTTGAAATATTATAAGAATTACTACCATAATGTGACAGAGACATGAAGTGAGCAAATGCTGTTGGAAAAATGGCACTGATAGACTTGCTTGATGCAGGGTTGCCACAAACCTTCAATTTGTAAAAAAAAAAAAAGAACACGGTATCTGCGAAGTGCAGTAAAGCAAACGAAGTGCAATAAAAGGAGGTGTGCCCACATTCTGGAAGGCTTAAGTAGTATAAGATCTACGTGGTTTTTCTTTGATAGCCCTCATCTCTTGCTGTCAGCATCAGGGTCTTCCTAGAGACAAGTACCGAAGCACGTGGTGGGTATCAAGTGATCCAGAATTGCTGCAGTGACTTCTTCCACTCATTACATCGTTGCTGCAGCTACTCAGATACCTCCAGCCCTCCCAGGGTCTCCTCTGCTCCTTTTGTCTGCAGCAACAAGAGACACCACACCAAAGGCTGGCTGGAAGGCAGGGCATCCTTTGCCTGAAAGTAAGGCTTTGCAGCCGCTTTTCAGAGGCCTGCAGCCCCAGGATGCCTGCCGGCATGGGAGCCCTACCCACACCCCTCTCTGTCGGGACCTTGTCTGTCTGCCCTCCTCCTGCTCATGTTGTCATCCGCGCCCTGGACCCTCACTCTGGGCGACCGGAACAGAGCCTGCGAAGGAGCCCCACCAAGCTGTGCCTCTCAGGGTCCTTCCTTCATTGCCCATCCCCCTTCAGCCACACTTATCAGTTGTGGGGGCAGATCTGTGCTGGTACAAAGAATGGGTCACGCTGGTGAATTTGACAATCCCGCGTTCCCTGGCCCCATCCTCCTGCTGACGCCCTCCTTGTTCTGCAGTCAGGCATCCCAGCAGGTTCCCCTTCACTCCGTTTTCCTTAAATAAAAGTTGTCTGTAGGTAGATGATCAGCATCACAGTCTCAAAGTAACATGGAGAGATGTAAAACCAGTCATAGAATAGTTAAAATAACGCAGCTGGGAAGGACTTAGCGAGCTCAGGTTGTGACTGGCACCAAGGTCCTCCACAGTTTTAAGATTAAATCACCAGTGAATAGTTTTTAAATGGAAAAGAGCTTCTTTTCTAAAAGGAGATTTTGCTGTGTGAACTGGCCGGTCCTCTCTCGTGTGCCTGTTTGAGGAGGTGGCTTCTGTGCTGCTGTGTCTGAGGCCCTGCCTGTGGTCTGCAGGGGCAGGGCCGTGAGTGTTTCAGGACCAGGCATCGCTGTCACAGGGGTGGCAGCTCATTGAGGAATGCAGTTCAATCCTTATTCTTTCCCTTTTCTGCAAGTGCTACGTCGACCCCCGGTTACTTTAAATGCAGAATCGTTCCCAGTCATTTTTTGGGTTGGTAGGTGGGACTGCATCTCCATTCTCCGTGGCCTGTGTGGTGGCCCTCGCCGTTTCCTCTCTACTATCGACTGCTTTTTCTTTGACTTCTAGACTATCTTTGCGTTGGGTAATGCTCATCGGCAGAGTTCATGTTCCCCGTCAAACTGCCAGGCATTGACCAAGTGCTGGATGTGGAGGAAGGGAACCGCTGGTACAGAAAACACAGTAACACCTTCTGTTTCTCTTTGTAGAGTCCGTTTAGTAGAAAGAGGATCTCCTCATAGTTTGCCCCTAATGGAATCAGGAAAAGTAAGTATTGAAGGAAGGTGTATGCATGTCCATATAAACATGAGTCTCAGTTTGTGGGCTTTGAAAATTCAAGAAATAGATGGTAGATTTTTTTTTTTCAAAAATGTTTTCTTGAATGTTGTATAACAGGACTGGTTTTGGCCATGAGCACAGAAACTCAAAATGGCAGTGTTTTAAATGAGTTAGGTTTTTTTTCTCATGTAGAAGAAACCACCAGGGACCGTGGCATCTTATGTCTTGGCCTCCCCTCCCAAGGGTGCCTCAGGGTCTAGAGTGGTTTTTCCAGCTCCAGCCTTCCTTTGCACATTCCAGCCAGAGGAGGAGAAGCAGAAAAAGGAGGAGGCCAAAGGTGCAGACTGTAAGGACAGCTCCTCAGCTGCCTCACTCACACTTAAGTATCACTGGGCATTGTCACCCACAGCTGAAAGGCAGGTTGGCAGCACTACATTGGTTTTGAATGTCTACGGGCCTGGCTAACAATCGGGGCTTGTTTACTGAGGAGCTGGACAAAGAATGGTTAGCAGGGGACAGCTAGTCGTTCCTGCAACGGTGGTTATCTTGTTTATAGAACTAAATGCAAGAAACATATTTAAACGTAATTGAAGACTTTTTCTTTTCTTTTTTGGCCCCAATCGTCAGATCGCTTCTCCATTTAACATAATTCTAAAAGCATATTGTTTTTGGACCTTTTACAGTCTGTGTCTACATGACTGCCCATTAGAATTCTTGGTACTAAGTTGGCTCTAAGGTGGGACACGGTGCTACCCACCCACCCAAGTCGGTCTGGCGGGCCGTTCATCAGACGTGTTCCAGGAGCGTTCACCACAGATGTGTTGCCTTATCTCAACCGCACAGCGTTAATTAGCTGAACTGAGACGGGTTCTGTTCTAAATTTCCAGAATCAGGTTTTGCTTCATTACGTGGTTTCAGTGGAATATGGAGCATTTCTGAGCTAAACGTCCATTAAGAAGGAGGTGCTTCATATCGACATGGTACTAGAAGGTGTTTACCAGCAGGAAAAGCGGGCGGTGTGGTGGAGGAGAGGGGCAGAGCCGCAGGCGCGGTGTCCTCGTGGCTCGGCAGACGCGTGGGTGGTGACGGCCGTCTCTTCTGGACACCACAAAGCAGCTCCACTAAATCATCTTTTGCAAGCATTGAGCCTGTTAAATTATATCATTTATCATGCTTTTGTTCCAGTTCTTAATTTTAGGGTCACTTAAACAGGCTTTGTCACTGTAGTAATTGCAGTGAAATGTAATTGCCGTGCTGTACTTACATAGTGAAGCCATTCACTTTCTAAACCATTTTAATCGGGAAAATAGGCATATGGCACGAAAGCAAGGTCAAGGTTGATGGTGAAGCATCTACCTGTCTGTCCGCTGATGAGACTCTTCTTTCCAACATAGATACTTCCAGGGGTTCGGATCATAATTGCCAATCCAGAAACAAAAGGACCGTTGGGAGACTCACACCTGGGTGAGGTGAGTTCTGGGGACTCACACCTGGGTGAGGTGAGGTACAGGGTGTCCATGAAAGTTCAGGATTACAAAGTAGGATTTCCTTAAGGGAGTATCGTAGATTCTCCTCAAAAGTTTAGAAGAGAGGAAACTTCATGTGAGTGGACTGAGTTTCCTTGTTTCCCAGCCCTTGGTTTGTCTGCCACGTGCCTGCTGCCTTCACAGCAGGGGAGTCCTTCATCAGGAACACGATGGAGAACGTGCAGAGGGAATCTTGCGAACCCCAGAATCATAACAGCACCAACAACCGTGGCAGGCAGGCTGGGGACACGACAGGTGTTCATCTGGGTCAGAAAGTCACTTCCGCTCCCTTGTGTTGACGGTGAACCTGGCCAGTGACTCCCCGCCTGCCCCCTCATCCTGCGCGCTGCTGGCTGCGTGTGGCTGCAGGAGACCCTTCCTGGGCCATCATCCCCGCAGCTTGCCCTGCTCGGCCGGCCAGGTGTGCCCGCTTCTGCCTTACACTGTCCTTCTCTCTCCCTGATGGACTTGTTTCTTCTGACATGTCTGCCTCCCCTCCCCACCCCACCCCCGTTTTCCTCTCCAAGGCCAAGCCCACAGTGACCCTGTCCTGCCCTCTAGGACCCTCTTGCAGGTGCCGCCCACTGTTCGGTCAGCTTCCCCCCCTTCCTCTGACCCATTCTGGCCGCACACAAAAGGCTGCCACAGCTGGCACCCGACCAGCACAACAGCCCCGCCACTCTCCTGGGGTGGTGCCCTGGGCACGTGTGTACCTCGTAAAGGGGTGAATAGTGATGAGGCGTGAGTCCCAACCACTGCTCACTCCCCAAACCCTTTTTGTTCTTGGACGGTTTTTTGGCCCCTCACTCATCTCTCTCTATGTGAAGATCAGAACTAGTCTGTGAGCTGCGCTATATTTTAGGGATTTCCTTTAAATATATGTCTAGGAATGAAATTGGGATGTAGCACCCGCCATCTCGGGCACCTGGAGATGCTCCCGGCGGGTGCTGTCCTCACAGCGGGCAGCCTTGCTTGGAGCTGAGCGGGTGCGCTGGGCGGAGGGGCAGGGACCACTGCACCCTGATGTTCTACTGGGAACGTGTCTTAACAGAGATGGTTTTCCTTCCCCTCGCTCGACGGGGTGCCCTCCGTCTCTGGTCTGCTTCCTCGTTGCTCAGCAGGCACGACTGAGGGCCGCTGGCTAGACCTCGGCTCCTCCGGGCCTTATCTGTGCGGACTTGATGGGCTCCTCTGCCTTGTCCCTGGCTCTGCTCAGCCCACGTAGTCGGCACCGTGTCAGCAGGTCTTTCCTTCCCATTTCCACACTCAGGCACTTTTCTCCCCCATTTTTTGTTACAGTGCCTTTCCCTGCTAGAGTTTGTTTTGTGTTGTGTTGTTTTATTACAATGTAATATTCCCAAAAGTATGCAAGCCAAGTGAAAGGGAAAATAAATCACAAAGCTTTTTAACATTTTTCCAGCTTGCTTTTTAGAAACAGTCGGTACATTTGAATAAATATAAGGAAACTCATACAACCTCGTTCATTTGATGTTTATTTCAAAAGCCCTCAATCCATCTGCTTTAATAGAATTCTCAACAGATGATGGCTTGGTTGTTTGCTCAGCCATGAGCTTGCTGTCATGCCTTCATTTCAATAAACTTTGTGGCATCTGTGTCTCCCCAGAAACTGGAGTCGTCTTGTTTTTGCAGGGCAAGGACAGTTTCAGTAGCACGGAATATAATCTATTGAATTGTAAAAGCAGCTTCTGCCCTGGAGATCATCTCAAGTTAACTTATCCAGTTATATTTTGCTTCCTTAACAGATCTGGGTTCACAGTGCCCACAATGCCAGTGGTTATTTCACTATTTACGGAGATGAATCCCTCCAGTCAGATCACTTCAACTCAAGATTAAGTTTTGGAGACACACAGACCATCTGGGCACGAACAGGCTATTTGGGGTTCCTGCGGAGAACTGAACTCACTGATGCAAACGGAGGTGAGAGTCCCAACAGGTGGCACGAAGGTCCTCAGACCCCGGAAACCCATCTGGGGTTTGGGATCCCAATCCCGGGAGAATGTGCATGCGTGCGTGCTTGTGGCAAGCCAGCCTGAAAACAGCCGAGGGTGAGAGAGCGCCAACTCAGGGCAAGTGCATCCAGCAGTGGAGGCTGCATGTCACGTGCTCTGTGCTCCCATGTGAGCCAGGAACACATTTAAAACCAGAGGCAAGAGCCAGGTGCCGTGTTGTCCACAACAAGTGCCTGTAAGTGCAGCTCACGGACTTGTCGCCAGTCCTGGAGCCACCAGCCCAGCCCAGGCCCTCCTAAAGCCCTGCTGCTCTCTTCCAGGGCAGGAGGCGCTGGCCTCGGGTGCTCTGCATTTCTGCACCTGTCCAGCAGGCCTGGTGCCACAAGGTGCCTGAGGGGAGCAGCAGCTCTGAGGGGCTGGCGCTGGACGTGGGTGTCACGCAGAACTAACACGTTAAGAGCCTGCCTGCTCTTCAGGTCTTTGCTGATCCTGGAATCCTTTCTCCACTCTTTATTTCACTAAAAACAGAGACAGGACTTGGGTATTGCATAGAGATGGGGCCTGAGCTTTCTTGGTGAGATCCTGCCAGACTCAAAGCCAGAAGCCAGCGAGCCTTCCTGACCCACCTGTCTGATGGGAGCTGTGCCAACCTGGCGGAACCAGCATGAATTTAGGGGAAAAGTACAAGATTTTTTGGTGTTGCATTTTCAATTTGGGAAAATCATAGACTGTTTTACTTGAGGGTGCTATCTGGGGTTCCTTGAAGAACTAAGCAACACCCAGACCTCCCAGGAGGCAGGGCAGGTCCCATCCTGCGGAGCCCGGGGGCTGGGACAGTGGGATACCCCACGGCAGCTGTGGTTAGAAGCCAGCAAGTAACTGCCTCCATCTCATCTGACTTAAACTGGAAAAGATTTATTTTCTAGTATTTTATATGTCAGTCACTTCTCTCAAACTCACCGTGATGTATTTGCTAGTCTAAAGGTTAAAGATGTCTCCTTGTTTTTAAGGAAAGATGGACAGACTGCATGTTGTCATTATCCCAAGGTTTGCACAGCTGATGACAATAAATTTAACAGTTACACGAGCTAAGGAAATTTTTGTTCATGAACATTCTCAGAAACTATGCTTCCTCTTCCCGCTCAGATGTGCAGTAATAAGAGAGTTAAGAACTCATATGCTGGCACCATAGGGAACTGGGCATAACTTGGGCTGTGCTGGGTCCTCACCATGTGACTCCAGGGAGCAGGTCTGCTGGCCCGTGTCCCGGTGGTGCTGATGCTGCTGAGGGCTGTGTGATAACGCACTTGACGGCGTGTGGAGGCTACTCCTGTGGGATGAGGGGAGGGACGTGCAGGCGTGCGGCCAGCGCTGAGCCAGGCAGCACTTCCGCCTGCACCTTCTCCCTGAAAGCCTCGGGCTGCAGAGTTTCCCTGGTAGAAGGGAGACAGCATCCCTTGCTCAGTGATCTTTTCTTTGCATCTCTTTCGCATTCAGGGGTAGTGTTTTTTATTTTTTAAGCGGCTTGAGCGGCATTGCGGTGAAGCTCACACAGTTTCCATTCCCTGTACAGAGCGCCACGACGCCCTCTACGTGGTGGGGGCCCTAGATGAGGCCATGGAGCTGCGCGGCATGAGGTATCACCCGATAGACATCGAGACCTCCGTCATCAGAGCCCACAAAAGCGTCACGGAATGGTGAGGAGGGGGCGGCAGCCCGAGGGCACGGGGTCCTGGGCAGAGTCAGCTTTCCAGGGTGAATCTGAACCTCTGAAGAGCACTCCTAGTGCGGAGTTGTTGCTTTTCCCGAGAGTGACATACAGGCGGCTGGGCAGTGTTTCCAGGGAGCCGTTTATTTGGTTTTTTGTTAAGGAAGGCGTGACGTAGGGGAAATAGACTGTCCGCGGGAGCCTAAACGCAGCATGCCTGTGGGAAGACCTTAGGCTCCAGGAGAGGCCGCGTTTGCCAGCGTCACTGGGTTGTCAGTGACAAGTCACCCACCCCAGCCATCCTTGGGGGTGAGGAGCCTTGCAGGCCATGCTTCTCCCTGGCTGTTTGGTTGTCTGTGATGTGTGAGTGTGCCCAGGTCACCACCTGGCCCGGGGACTGCAGCGCTGACCACCTCCTCAGGGCCTTTACGTGGCATTTGAGAGCGAAAAGCGGCTTCAGCACCATTGGCTGCAGGTCTGCTCATTCCCTTAGTCCCTGAACTGGCAGAGGCCTGATGGAGCCGGTCTGCAAGCTCTGGGCAGGAGCCCCAGGGGAGGCTTGTTCCAAAACCTCTCGGGAGCAGTTTTCTCGGCAGGTGGGTTGGTCTGAGATTGTCGGCTGCCTCTTGTTAGCTGACGCAGGCTGGTGTTCTTGGCCACGCACTGCACCGCACAGAGGACTTGGCAGACAGAAGAGTCGGGTGGACGGGAGCGCCTCGTCCCCACTTGGTGCCGCGTTTCAGGGCGAGCAGTGACGGAGCCCGTCTGGAGCACAAGTCCTCCGCCTGCCAAAGCTGCCTGTCCACTCGTGTGTCGAGGAGGGCAGGGCAGAAACCCCAGAAAGGTATCAGCGCAGAAACTGGCAGGGGCCCACCTCAGTTTCCATCTGAATAGCTATAAATACCAATCACAGCCTTCAGTTTTTGTACTTTTAAGAAAATAATTTTGACTGGCTTGTATTGCCTCCCTCGAGTGTCTTCTATCTAGCTGAAAAGGTGCCGTTTCCACCTAAAAGTGTGTGGCAGGGGTGCCCCTCGTAGGTTTCTCCTTTCTGTTCTGAGCATTGCTTAGATGCCGTGGCGTGGAATAAAGCTGCATTTTATTCCGAAGGGTTTCTCTCTGTTGGAGTCTGTGCAGCACAACTGTTCTGTTATTTCCCTCTCCCTTGCCTGTGGCCCCCCCCACAGGGTGCCCCCATCAGTCACTTTCATGCAGAGAAAGAAGGATGTGATGCCACGTCACATCTGTGACTGCCTCACTGAGTACAGTCCGGCCCCCCGACCCTCTCAGCCACTGCGGCCCCCAGGAGAGCTCCGGCGGAAGGAGAGTAGCCGGCAGCAGCCCGCGGCCTCCTGGCAAACCCCCTCCCCAGCTAACTGTGGAGTCTGAGCTGGTCCTGATGCTGCGCCATCGATTTCAAATGCCAGGATAAGATTGTCCCCAGCATACATCAGAGTAGTCACATGTGATTCATGGACTCAAGGCGCGGCCCTTGTGGAGCAGTGCCTGGTGCCTGGGAGTTGTGCCCTGGGCCTCGGCACTGGCACTTCTTCTCGGGAACAGCTCCCCACAAGGTTGTTCCCTTAGGTGTACACGTTCGTCACAAAGCAAAATCCAGAAGGAGGGGTCTGCTGAACACATTCTCCAATGTTTCCTTTTCATTTTCATGTATTCATTGGCCATACTGAACAAAATATTCATTTTTTCCTAATAGGCATACTCTATGCTTTCAGGAAACAATAGTGAATGTTCCCAGATACTTCCTGCCTCACAAGTGAGATAGAACCTTCTCTGTGTCTGGCAAGAGAAAGATCCCCACAGCCCACTGCAGGGCCCCAGAGCCTGGCCTGTCCTCCACGCGGCTCTGGTGGCCAAGGGCAGTGTGTGTTAAGGTTCTTAAACAACCACGTTTTAAAAGCCCAACTATATGATGTTAAAGTGGCTTAAAGTGTAAAACACTGTTCTTAGGCTCCTACAAATTGGGCAGACAAAATACTCTGGGTGGCACTCCTGTTGAAAGATCCAAAATAAGACACTTCTGGGTACATCTCTGGAGTTCTCCAGGAATTACCCCACATGAGTCAGGTCTCACTGCATTGCCCTCATCCTAAACTCAGTACTTCAAACAGGAATCAGTTAATGTGCCCTGGGTCTGCAGTTGACCGCTGAGGTATCTGACCCCAGCGTGGCTGGAGCCCACGGGTCAGCCGGGCCAGGGGCTGGCAACTCTTCTGCACATGTTTTTCATCCCCCTGGTGGCAGAGGCAAGTCAGGACCAGCCCCAGTGCCCCCGCTGTCCTAGCCTCAGCAACAAGCCCACAGACCATGTTGCAGGCTGACCCAATCACCTGGCGGGACAGACTCCACCCTTAGGGGTGTGTGGATCCAGGGAGGGCAGGGGCGGGGCCGCCACCGCGAGAGCAGGTCGGTAGGAGGTGCGCATGATGGGAGTGTGAGAGCCGGTCAAGGACCAACAGGCCTGAGGAGGCTTAGCGCCCAGGCAGGTCCACAAAGAACCCAGTGGAACGTCTGGAAAAGAAAACAGGATCGTTAAGTTCAAGCCCTGCTGTACAGTGATGCTTCTCTCTCTTCCAGTGCTGTGTTCACCTGGACAAACTTGCTGGTGGTTGTGGTTGAGCTCGACGGGTCTGAGCAGGAAGCCCTGGACCTGGTCCCCCTGGTGACCAACGTGGTCCTGGAGGAGCACTACCTGGTGGTGGGGGTGGTGGTGGTGGTGGACATCGGCGTCATCCCCATCAACTCCCGGGGGGAGAAGCAGCGCATGCACCTCCGCGATGGCTTCCTGGCCGACCAGCTGGACCCCATTTACGTGGCCTACAACATGTAGACACTCCCAGAGGCGGGCCATCTGCTCAGTGTCGCGAGTGTGCAGACGCCAGGGCGAGTTCCCGAGCGGAGCTTTTGCCAAGTGGTGGGGAGGAGACTTTCCACTCGTCCAGATCGGCACGGGGATGAGACGAGAAATGTGAAGTTTGCTCAGAAGGACTTTGCGTTACTGCCTTCAGTTTATTGGAAAAGCCCATTTCAAAAACTTTTTCTTTTTTTTTAATTATTGGATAATAAGTGCTTTCTTCGTAAATGTGGTATTTTGTTAAGCCAAAATAGCAATTAAAAAAATATTCTGCCCTCCAGATGGGTTCTTTTAAACAATTTATGTAGTGTGACAAAGAATTGTTTTCTCTGTTTTAATGTGTCATGAAATCTTAATGCCATGGACCTGCTACTAATTTAAGCCATTGCTGGAGCTCATCCTTTTAGGACAGTTTGTTGAGGTACGAGAAAACCTTCCAAATAGCACCTTCCAATTAGATTTTAGCAGCTTTCTTTGTCAGAAATGTGCTGAAGAAACAGGCTAATAATCGGCCTTTGAATTTTAGCATGGAATGAGAAGAAATTATAAATAAGGTGTATTTCGGCAATTACCTTGCAGATATCTTTGTACTAAACTAAAATGATAAAATAAGTTAACTTCTTATGTAATTATGTACAAAACGTTTAATTTATTTTGATCTCTTTAGAAGTATAACAGAGAAAACATTCAAGAATATTAAAGTCTTGTAATGTTTGCTAATATAAAAAGTGTTGTATTATCTTGCGTGGATAGCATCACAACAAATATATATATATGAAATATAAATTCACTAAGAACAAAGGAGATTTTAAAGTTTAAAACGCAGAACCTGTCACTTGCATGGCGTCCCCTCCACTGCACTGTAGATAGACTCTCGCCCGTTGCTGGTGTGCGCGGCCAGACAGCCAGCAGCACCGTCGGAACCTTTCCTCTGGAACCAGAGACCAGCAAGTGGCGCTGTCGCCTCACAGGTGGCGGATCGGAGCTGGACGTGCACTTTTCCCTCTGCTGCGGGGTCTCAATGGATTGTCAGTGCCGCCTGCCCACCGCACTGCACGGCCTGGGGAGCAGCTGGCCCACAGCACGCGCTCTCTCGGCCACAAGAGATCATTGCACAATGTTGCCATCATTTTTGTTTGTGTCACCTTTTTTCGGTCCTCGGTATGAAAGGAATGTCATTCTGTGGTCATTTGCAGCGGGTTGTGCTGACTCCCTCAGCGGCTTTAAGGGAAGAGACTCACCAGGAGGGGGTCGTGCCTGGGGAACCGCCCCCGCTGCCAGGACAACAGAGCCACTGGCTGGGGTAGGAGGCCCCCCCACCCCCACCACCCCCCCCACCCCCGTCACCGCACCTCCTGCGAGGACACACTTCTGATTTCCATCTCTTGCTGCTGCTGCTGCTGCCGCCTCACACGCCTTGGAACTTTCAGAGCTCCTCGCACACTCCCGGACTGAATCAGCCCGTCTGCCTCCAGCCAGGAAGAAGTATCAGCTGTCCGAGCAAGATTCACTTTGTAATTGCCCCAGTGCGCCCCACGGGGGCTGTGTCAGGTCTGCATGACTAAGATTGCTGCTGGCGAGACTGAGACCCTTTCTGTGAGGTTGTCTTATCTGCCTTTGCTCTGTGTGCTGGCAGTGAGCCCTTTGCTACAAGAGAGTTTTGTTTGACTTCTGAGATCCAAGGCTAATTGCTGTTAAAATTTTAAGTGGCATTTTAAAAAAATCTGTCTGCATGTGGGGTGCATTGTTCCATCTCCACAAGTTATTTGATTTTTAAAATATTGTTTGACTTCATTGCTGTGTATGAATATTTCTCTACATGCTTCAGATACACATTCCCACAGTCTTTCGCTTCCTAAGGGGGAAAAAACCCCACCACACACAGAAAAGACACACATGCCCACCTTGTGTAGGGGGAGGGGTTTAAGGTTTCGGGTCCGACACTGATGAGGAAGCGGGACTGCAGGTGGCTCGCGAGGCCCAGCGAGGTGGGGTGAGGTCGGTCCTGCTGTCCTGTGTCAGCGTCAAGGTCCAGAGGGCTCAGGGCTGGGATCCAAGTTCTGTTGTGCAAGAAAAAGGAAAGGAGACACTAAGTACCACCCGTTTAGCAATAAAGGAAGATCGTTCTGTACTAGGAATTGTGCTGTGGATGAGTCATTCATGAGAACGTAACCAGTGTTTGTCTTGTGACCTTGTGCTTTTGAAGTCAGACGAAACCGTGTGATCACCTTGCACACAGGAGGGTACACAGTGATCACTGAGACTCAGACCAACCCGACAGGGCGGCTTCCTCATGGTGCTTGTTTATTATATCTATTTAATCCTGCTTGACACTTTACCCAAGGGAAACGGTCCCTTTTACCAGTTGGATGCTAGCAGCGTTATTTCATAGTGTGGTGACTGGTTAGAGAAATTCATGTACTCAACCAATCACGGTTTCAAACAAAATTTTTATGTGCAAAGGATGGCAACCTTCTCGTATGTTTAAACCACCAGTAAGCTTTGTACATCTGTGATAACGCCTGTTTTATATTCAAATGAACAAATAAAAGCTTTTATTTTTGTTGCTCTGAAAATAGCAGTTTCTTAATTGGTCCCCTGGAAAACTGGGCCAGCTTCCATCCTAGGAAGGAAGTGACTCCTACCAGGAATGTATCTGACTCTGTTTACATAATTTGTTGCATTACTTATCAGTATAGATAATCATACTTTGAACAATGTTTAAATTTTGATGTGGGCATTTATTGCTAAAAATATTCCTATGGCAACAAATGTTTTGTGAAATGTTTTTTTTAATTCTTTTAAATATATCTAAATATATTTGTTCATATTTTGCTCCAAGTGTACAGATTATTGGTAACTTTTAGGAACAAGGAGTGTGCGTCTGTGTGCACATACTCTCTGCTGCTCCTCGGCAGGAAGCTTTGCCAGGACATAGGTCTCGCTGACGATTCCAACCCAGATTATCTTTGTTTTGATCTTGGCTTCATCTCTTGGAAAGAGCGGGATACTCCAATAAAGATGTTTAAAAAAAAAAAAAAAAAGTAGTAGCGGGTTAACTGACCACCAGCCTAATGGTTACAAAAGCTTAAGTTTAATACACGTGAAAATCAGTAGAACTGATTCTGCACACAGATCAACAGGCTTCACCCGAGTGCCTTTGTGTTAGAATTCCACTTGTACCAGGACCGTCCCGTGCTAATTGGAGGTATAAAAGTGGGTGGCTGGTGCAGACCACCTGCATTGGGTGACTCAGAACGTTGCTGACACAGAACCGCCCTGTGTGGCCGTGCTTTGTGCAGAGTGTGTGTTCCTGTGCGTGCGTAGAGTTTCTTCTGGTGCCGCGTTCTGCGTCCTCCAGCACGATGCTGAGGTCTGGGGACACAGTCAGGAGTTTGATCAGCTGGTCAGTCATCATTCTGGGTCTTACCGTCCTCGTTGTCTCGGTGTCCCGCGTCGGGTGGTGTGTCCACCTCAAGGAACGTGGTGTCACTGCTTCCGAGGAGAGAGGTTCCGTTTCCTTGACACCCACGTCTTTTGTGACTTATAGTCTCGACTTACGACATCTTCGCAGCAGAACCCACAGCCCCCGTCCCCACCGGTGGGCCAGCCCTTTCTCTCCTGCCGGCCCGCAGGCGGGCGCTGGGTCCCGAGAGGGCATCTTTCCCGTCACGGCCGCTCTGGCTCCAGTACAGTGGGCTCCTCAGTTCACCTCTTACTGTCTTTCCGTTTTTAAGGTTAATCCATGAACAAAATAGCTGGGCAAGACCAAGTCAGTACGATACCTTAGCGAGAGACTTGGGTTGGCCGTGCTGCCTCGGGCGGTGGTTGGCGGTGGTGACCCCTCGAGGTGGTCCACGCATCAGCTCCTCTGGCTGGGGTGGATCCCCCGTGTCT
The DNA here is from genome assembly GCF_008692025.1 of Phocoena sinus. NCBI lineage: Eukaryota > Metazoa > Chordata > Mammalia > Artiodactyla > Phocoenidae > Phocoena > Phocoena sinus. The sequence goes on from NC_045764.1 coordinate 29,857,871, forward strand.
CGGTGACCCCTCGGCTCCCCCTTCTGTCCTGCACATCACTGTCACCCCCGACTCGGTCATTCATGGGGGGGAGTCGGAGGCCCACCCAGGGCTGGCACAGAGGCCTCTAGCAGATGGACGGCATCTGCGGCCGGGCCAGTCGTGCTGGTCGTCGGGACAGGAGGCCAGCAGGTGTCTCGACTCCGCGGCTCCTCACTCGTCACCTGTGAAGAGAGCGCGGGGCCCCACGTGGGGCTGTCGGGCTCGGGGGACAGACTGACCAGGGGAAAAGCAAAGGAACAGAAATGGAAAGTGAGAAGGAGGAAGGGAAGCCCGGCAGTGCGGGCGCAGAGGATCCAGGCTTGGCCTCAGCTCCCCTCGTGTTGCTTCGTTTCCCTACCTCGTGTTGGTGTTGACACGTGTTGACAGATATCTCTGGGCCTGTCCAGCTTCCCTGGGGGGACCAGGGCATGTGTTCTCTGCGGGCCAGACCAGCCCGAGCAGACGTTCAGGAGATGCGGGGGAGCCGCTGAGGGGCAGAGGTCTGCTAACTTGATGCGTCCCCGCTCTGCTGACCGTCAGGAGGACGAGGACCGCATCGGGACCCGCACTTCGGCGGAGCCCGGGACGGAGCAGTGAGGTGAGGGCCACATGGGGCCAGAGCTGCCCCCCTCCCTGCCTTCCCGTGGGACTTTTTCCGAGGGACCGGATGCACCCACGCGTCTTGTCAAGTCACCCTTGGCGGTCCCTGAGCCCTGTCCATGCTCCCTGAACCTGGGGGGCAAGGGGCAGCATTGCTGTGCATCCCATTCCTCAGCCTCCCATGAGAGGGCAGAGGCCACCTGTCCTGACCACTGTCCAATGGGCTTTCCCACAGGTCAGGCAGCGTCAAAAGCATCCGAAGCTGAGAGCCATGGGGTGAATCCTCAAAGACAGACGCTCTCCGCACGGAGCAAAGCTCCTAGCCACCAAGGGGGCAGCACGGCTTTCAGGTCAGCGTCACCTGGACAATGGCTGCAGGGTGTCCTAGCTGGGAAGTGGCGGCAGCGCGTCACCGGCTGGGGTTCCTGGAGGTAGGAGTGGGCTGTGAGGTGAGTCGGCCGGTGTTGACGGGTCTTAGGGATGCTTTTGGTTAAGGTTAAACCGTTGGCTGTCAGTGGGCAGTTACACCTGGACGGGCAACGGCACCCTGATTGTGCTGCATCCTGGCAACAGCTCCAGTGAGGGTTGAACCGGATCCTCACCAGCCTGCTGAGGCTGGGGTGGCGGACATGTTTGTAAAGGGCCAGGTGGCTTCTGTCTGAACCACTCAAGTCCTGATGTGGTGACCCAGGTGCAGCCCTCAGATCTGTGGGAAAGGATCCGGTCCGACAGAACTGTATTTAAGAACACAGAAACGGAAACTTCATATCATTCTCCCATCGTGAAATATTATTCTGTGGATTTTTTCCAAGTGTAAATGCTACTTTTAGCTTGTGAGCCCTACAAAAATAGATAGTAGCTGGATTTGGCCAGATTTGGGGTGGTAGTTTGCTGATTCCTCTTGTAAGACACACGAGTAATAAGGCAAACTTTTGAGAATGAACTTCTGATTCTGGTTTTTCTTTCAAAAGCAGTAAGTTTCTGAGTCTGATAGTTTGGGCTTTAAATGTTTTAATTTTCCAACTTCTGTCTCTTTCACTTATTCAGTCAATAAACATTTGAGCACCAACCATGGGTTGTTGCTGGGCTGAAGTCGGGGAGGAGCCCACCCTCCTCCAAGTCTGTGTCCAGCAGGGACAGCAAGGCCTGAGCCAGAGACTGAGGGTCAGTCTTGGCTCTGCCAACACAGGGGATCACATAATCTTTCCCGTCTTTACAAAGAAGGGTGAGACTAGATGGTCTTGAAGATCCTGTTTCCCTTACACACACTCTTCTTCAGACTAATCCTCTAACCAAAACACGGTGATGAGGCCAGCGCCTCGTCTCACCATCAAGCAGCTGGTGCTCCTCGGAACTAACCTGCTTCAGCCGGGACTGCACAGGGAGGAAGGGACTCGTGTGTTTCTCAGAGTAGAGCCAGGGTGAACTGGCCACATGCCTCAGGGTGTCTGGGGGCGTCGTCGTGCCGATACGCCCTGTCGGCAAGTAATACCAGAGCGGCCTCTCCCGCCTCCCTTCGTCGTATAGGAGTTAGGGCGCCTGGTATCCTGCACTGAACAACAGGGAAGTCCCTGAGATGTCAGGATTCTTTTTAAACAGCCAAGTTCAGAATTTTATATCTCAGTGCCTGATTGATAATCTATCAGCAGAGGCTAACACTTTGCTCTTAGTTTCTAACTCTATCAAATGTTTCAGGATATAAGGAGAAACATTTGAGAAGCTGTTTACAGAGACCCCATGGTCCTTTGTAATGTGAACAATTAAAGCCTCCATTTGGTCTGCTTAAAATTCAAGTCAAATATTCAAGTTTTCCCATGTTAAATATTTTGTTTAGTCATGCGAGAGGGTGGTCTGTGGAGGATAATTTGCTGCAGGAAGGTCCTTCTCCCCATGGGCACCTCTCTGCTTTTCCAGCCTGTCCTTCCTCCAGACATCTCTGCTACATAATCCTCGATTCATTCAGCCGTGGGCTCCCGTGGCTCCTTGAGGTTCAGGGAACAAGGACAATAAGTCAGTTTAATGGCTGTAAGGAGCTCCTACTCTGTTTAAAGCACTTAATGAGGATAAGGGAGGAGGTTCCAGGAGGCACGAGATCATCAGGGGCAACAGTCTAGTTGTGGAAAATGAAGCTAGAAAGCACGAGTGGGCAGGCGCAGTGTGTGTGAAGGTGGCCAGACCTCTCCAGTTAGACACAATGCAGTTAGACAAGAGGAAAAAGAGAAAAATATCACTGTTACCTGCCATCACCACCTCACCATTTACAGCCTGGGCTGTTAGGAAAACCCAAATCGTCATTTTGAAAAAAATGGTAACATTTTGAATAGGTAATCCAGTCACATGGTCCAAATATGGAAACTACAGGAAGAGGTTCAGTCTTGTCCTGGCAACCCCACTCCACACAGTCCATGACAGGTGGCCATGTATACTCGTTTCTGGTGTATCATTTCTGTGTTTCTTTATGTGAATACAAGTCAGTTATGAATACATATCCTATCATCCCTTGGTTCTAACCCAAAGGTAGTCTGCCATACACTCTGCTCTGTAATGTTGGCACCAAGAGCTGCTGTTTTCAAAAAGTGTCACAGCATTCCATCTTCCCTAATTCCATTCCTGTCAGTGGACACTTAGCCTTTTCCAATCAACTTTTGTTATGACAAAAACAGTTGATTTTACGTGTAGGCAAGCGTATCTGATGGGTAGATTTCTGGACATAGGATTGATGAGTCATCGGGTAAATGCATCTGTAACTTTGACGGATGTTGCCAGAGAGCCCCATAGTGGTTTCACTTTGATATTTCACTTTCACCAGCAACTCTTCAAGACAGAAAGTATCGATTTAATTAGCATTTATCTCATTATAAGTAAGTTGGAATATTTTAAAAATATCTTAAAGGCTACTTGTATTTCTCTTTCTGTGGACTGTTTGTTCATGTCCCTTGGACTACTAACTTGTCAGGAAATATTGTGAAAGTTTTTAAAAGGCAAAAAAAAAAAAAAAAAAAATTATTGGAAGTCCTGTCTAACTCACCTATCCAGGTTCTCTGCCTTTTACTGTCTTTGAGCTACTTTACAATCTGTAAATTGTGGAAGACTGATAATAATACTAATTATTCTTGTCCATAGAAAGGCAGATTGTGTCCCTGTAGACAGACGTGTTTCACATCTATTTGTGAATTCTGAAGTGAATCTGTTTCTGTGGCGTTCTTGGAATCCTCCTTTGAACCAGTTGTAAAATCTTTGATACGTGTTTATATCGGCACGGGAGTCGGACTGTTCCTCTTTACCGTTGTCCTTGTACACACTTTTTCCTCTTGATTGCTGTGAGTTTATGTGGTTGAATTTATCCACCTTGTGTGACTTTGGAGTTTGTTGTGCTTGAGCACATGACGCTTTCAGTCCATGTTACTTCTCCTGCTTAGTTGGTTTTCTCCACGAGGCTCACTCGTCTTAGGCTCCAGACTTTCTGGAGCCTAAGACGAGTGAGGGCCTGGAGATAGTCATTCTGATAAGTGTATGTTGCTACCGATCAGGCACTTTCCTTGTACTTCTTAATATTACAAGACCAGAAAAGATTCCACTTTGCATTCCAATTGTGCATAAACTTATTTACTTTAAAAAAATCTCATCTCTTATTGTATGCTCTCAAATAGAATTCCGGAGGAACCAGCCGCTTTCTGGGAGACCAGAGGAATGTGTATAGCGTCAAGATACTATGCCATTTCTGCGGATAAAAGGAACCAGTCCTAATTATTACATCACACCTGAGGGAAAGGACTGATTTGCAAAGAAAAGTTCGGTATGGGACGTGAGCTGGATGCTTAAAAAAAGAAAAAAAAAATGCATGTGGACAGGTAGGCGCTTGGAGACATCTGTTACTCCCAGAGCTGCAGGAAGGGTTTCAGAGACAGAGGTAAAGGATGCAAAGACAGACCTGGGGGGAAAGGTAGCTTCCACACGGATAAGGGACCTGAAACAGCAGGTCTCACCGACAGCTGCTCTCCCAAGGGGCACGGTTAGCACAAAAGGTGGTGAGACGTAACTTGTACGTGGACCTTCTGCCAGGTAAACTTCCCCTCCCGCCTTTCCACTCTTCCCTCATCCTTTTTTCTGAGCCCTTCTTAATTATGTATTTTCTCTGTTCAGACCCAGGCTCAGGGCAGCCAGGATAAGGACCAAGAGCAGAGCAGATGCAGCTCTCGGCCCAAAGGCCGGGTGAGGAGCACCCCACACAGGCCCAGGTGAGGATTTCCCCCCCGCCCAGTGTGGGGGACATGTCACAGCCACTCTCCAAGAAGGTGCCTGGGTCTGGGGAGGCCCTCTGGGATTCTCGGGCAGTGCCTAAGACCGTTCTTTATGCTTCTGAAAAACTTACTGCAAACTCTTGTAAAATCCAGAATAAAATGCTTGGAAGTGATTTATTCACAAGAAGAGCTCCCACTCGCTGGCCTAAAGATCAACAGCAGAAAGAAACTGAACACAAATCGCAGGATTTAAACTGGAGACAAACAAATGGAGAAGGTGTGCTCCATGGCACGTCTTCACTCTCCAGCAGCAGGTACTCGGTGGCTGGAATTACCAGAAGGTTATAAGAATTATAGCTTGATCTTTCTTAATCTTTATGATCCTCTTTAAAATGAATTAGAAAAGAGTAGATTGTCATTCCTTTTTTTTTTTTTTTAAACAAAGAATGTGTAATAATTTGTTTTGTTTAAACCTAATCTTGCCTACTACCTGAGACCTCACTCACTGAACAGACCTGGTTCAAAGGAAAGCTTGATCTAAACTGATTATAGAATTGGTCCTCTCAGGTCATGTGCAGTCTCTCGTGGACAAGAACACTGGGTCTTTGAGCTAACTTCCCGTCTCCTGCTCTTCCCCTCAGGAGTTTTTAGAGTAGGGGGAGAAGTGTGTCTTCTGCAGGTGGATAAAGGTGAGGGGTCTTTGGATCCATGCAGTGACCTTTGTCTTCTGATCTCTCAATGACATGCCTTGCTGCCTGGTTTCTGGATGTCCCCTTGGCCTTCAGAGTTGAAATTTTGAGCTTCAGGAACTCAGGGTCTGTTACTGGGGCATTGCTCCCTATCTACCGTGACTGACACTACTCGGATGTCTCTGACGTCTGACTGCCTTTTGTTACCCATTTGGTTATTGATGGACATTTGTGTTGCTTACATGTTTTAGCTATTGTTGAATAATGCTGCTATGAACATGGGTGTACAAATATCTCTTCAAGACACTGCTTTCAGTTCTTTTGGGTTTATACCCAGAGAGGAATTGCTGGGTCATATGAAAATTCTGCTTTTAATTTTTAGGGGGAACCACGATACTGTTTTCCACAGTGGCTGCACCATTTTACATTCCCACCAACAGTGCACAAGAGTTCTGATTTCTCCACATCCTTACCAACACTTATTTTCTGTTTTGTTTTGTTTTGATAGTAGCCATTCTAATAGATGTAAGGTTGTATCTCATAGGTTTGATTTGCATTTCCCCAATAACTAGTGATGCTGAACATCTTTTCATGTGATTATTGACAGTCTGTAGCTCTTCATTGGAGATATGTCTGTTCAAGTCCTTTGCCCACTTTTGAATTGTTTGTTTGTTTTGAGTTTTAGGAGTTCTCTGTGTATTCTGGATATAAATCCCTTATCAGATACATGGTTTGCAGATATATTCTCGCATTCTGTGGGTTGCCTTCTGTAGATAGTGTCTTTCGATGCACAAAATTTTAAAATTTTCATGAAGCCAAGTTTTTCTACTTGTTTTTCTGGTTGCCTGTGCCTTTGGTGTCATATTTAAGAAGTCATTGTCAAATATAATACAGGAAGTTTTGGCCCTATGTTTTCTTCTAAGAGTTTTATAGAGTTAGGGCTTATGTTGAGGTCTTTGATCCATTTTGAGGTATTTTTTGTATATGGTGTTGGCAAGGCTCCAACTTCATTCTTTTGCATGTGGATATCATTTTCTAGCACCATTTGTTGAACAACCTGTCCTATCTGCATTGAATGCTCTTGACACCATTGTCAAAAACTATTTGAAACTATATGCTAAGGTTTATTACTGGGCTCTCTATGTGATTCCTATGTCAGTATTATGTCAATACCATGTCATTTTGATTACTGTAGCTTTGTAGTAGGTTTTAAAATCAGGAAGTGCAAATCCTTCCACTTTAATCTTCTTTTTCAAGGTTGTTTTGGATATTTGAGGTCCTTTAAGGTTTCATATGAATTTTAGGATGGGGTTTTCTTTTTGTGCAAAAACATCTTTGGAATTTGGATAGGTATTACTTTGGATCTGTAGATCACTTTGGGTATAATGAAAACTATAAAGCATTGCTGAAAGAAATTGAAGAAGATATAAGTAAAAGAAAATGCATCCTATGTTCATAGATTTGAAGACAGTATTGCTACTTTGTTGATGCTCTTGTTAGTAAACTAGGAACAGAGGATAATTTCTTCAACTTGATAAAGAACATCTACAAAAAACCTACAGCTGAAATCATACTTCATGGTGAGAAACTCAAAGCTTCCCCACTAAGATTAGGCACAATGCAGAGACATTCCCCTCTCACCACTCCTTTTCTACATTGTACTGGAAGTACTTGCTAATGCAACAACGCAGGAAAAGGTAATAAAAGATACATAGATTAGGAAGGAAGACATAAAACTGCTTTGTTTGTAGATGACATGATTGTCTATGGAGAAAATCCAAAAGAATCAGTTGAAACAACTGGGCCTAATAAGTGACTACAGCAGGGTTGCAGGATACAAGGTTAACGTACAAAAGCCAATCATTTGGGCTTCCCTGGTGGCGCAGTGGTTGAGAGTCCACCTGCCAAGGCAGGGGACGTGGGTTCGTGCCCCAGTCCAAGAAGATCCCACATGCCACAGAGCGGCTGGGCCCGTGAGCCGTGGACACTGAGCCTGCATGTCCGGAGCCTGTGCTCCACAACGGGAGAGGCCACAACAGTGAGAGGCCCGCATACCGCAAAAAGAAAAAAAGCCAATCATTTTCCTATATACCAGTAATGAGCAAGTGGAATTTGAAATTAAAAGCACAATGCCATTTACTTTAGCACTCCCAAAATGAAATACTCAGGTATAAATCTAAAATACATATAAAACTACATGAGAACTATACAACTCTGATGAACAAAATCAAAGAATAAATGGAGGGATATTCCTTATTCATGGGTAGGAAGACTTAATATTATCAAGATGTCAATTCCTCCTACCTTGACTCAATGCAGTCCCAATAAGATCCCAGCAAATTATTTTGTAGATATTGACAAACTGATTCTAAAATTTATATGGAGAGTCATAAGACCCAGAATAGCCAACACAGTATTGAAGGAGAAGAACAAATTTGGAGGACTTATGCACCTTGACTTTAAGACTTACTGTAAACCCTTGGTAATCAAGACAGTGTGGTATTGGAAAAAGAATAGATAATAGATCAGTGGGACAGAGTAGAGAGGCAAGAAATAGGTCCTCATAAATATAGCCAACTGATCTTTTACAAAGGAACAAAAGCAATACAATGGAGCAAAGATAGTATCTTCAACAAATGGTGCTGAAATGACTAGACATCCACATGCAAGAATATGAATCTAGACACAGACCTTAACACCCTTCACTAAAATTAACTCAAAATGATCTTATACCAAAGTGTAAAACACAAAACTGTAAAACTCCTAAAAGGTAACATAGGGGAAAACATAGATGATCTTCAGTATGGTGATGCCTTTTTAGATATAACATTAAAGGCATGGTCCATGAAAAAAATTGATAAACTGGACTTCATTAAAATTAAAAACTTCTCTGTGAAAGACAGTGTTAAGAGAATGAAATGACAAGCCACAGACTGGGAGAAAATATTTGCAAAAGACACATCTGATAAAGGACTCTTATCTAAAATATACAAAGAATTATTAAAAATCAGGAATAAGAAAATGGACAACCCAAATAGAAGGAGGGCCAATGGCCTGATTAGATATGCCACCAAAGAAGATATACAGATGGCAATTAAGCATATGAAAAGATGTTCCACATCATATTTCATCGGGAAAATGAAAATTAAAACAGCAATGAGATAACACTACACAACTTACTTAGAATGATCAAAAACCAAAGCACTGATAACACCAAATGCCAGCGAGGATGGGAAGCAACAAAAACTCTCATACGTTGCTGGTGGGAATGCAAAATGATGCAACCTTTGGAAGACAATTTGGTAGTTTCTTACGAAGTGAAACGTACTCTTACCATACAATCCAACAATCACATTCCTTGGTGTTTACCCAAAGGAAAACTTATGTCCATACAGAAACCTCCACACAGATGTTTATAGCAGCTTGCTTCATAGTTGCCTTCAGTAGGTGAGTGGATAAATAAACTGAAGTATATCCAGACAGTGGAATATTCAGTGCTAAAGAAATAAGCTCTCAGATAATGAGAAGACATGGAAGAATCTTAAATGATAAATTACAAAGTGAAAGAAGCCAATCGAAAAAAGCTAAATACTGTATGATTCCACCAATATGACATTCAGGAAAAGACAAATCTATGGAGACAATTTAAAGATTAGTGGTTACCAGGGATGGTGGTGGAGAGAGATGACTAGACAGAGCACAGAGGATTTTTAGGATAATGAAAACATTCTATATGATACTGTGATGGATATATGTCATTACACATTTGTGCAAACCCTTAGAATGTACACCACCAAGAGTGAACTCTGATGTCAACTACGAACTTTAGGTGATTAATGTGTTCACGTAGGCTCATCCTTGGTAAAAAATTTTTAAAACTTCTGGTGAGTGATGTCTATAATGGGTGAGGCTGTGTATGTGTGGTGGAAGGGGACATATGGGAAATCTTGGTCCCTGCTTCTCAATTTTGTTGTAAAACTAAAATTGTTCTAAAAATATTTTTAAATGCAAAAAAAACATTTTTTAAGATAGCTGGTTCAGTGGAATAAAAGTTCTTTGGCTAAAAGAATAAAGAAAAAAAGAGCTGTGTGGTGAATATACAGAAACTCTTACGAAGTTATATTCCATAAATAATAGAATTCGGACCACAGTCTATAGTCAGATGTTGTACTATTATCATAATTGCTATTTAATAATTATTTTTGAACCACCAAAAAGAGCTAAACAAAAGATAATTTTAAAAAATTCTACATTGTAGAAGACTCGCACCTTTGCTCTCTCAATCAGCTCTCCTTGTTAAATTATAAATGTATTCTTCTTTTTTAAAATTTATTTTTATTGAGATATAATTGGCATATAACATGGTATAAGTTTAAGGTGTGCAACATGTTGATTTAGTACATCTGTATATTGCAATATGAGTACCATTGTAGTGTTAGCTAACACCTCCATCATATCACATAATTGTGGTGGAAATTAAGACCTAGTCTCTTAGCAAAAGTTTATAATATAGTATTGTTGTCTGTAATCACTATGTTGCGTACTAGTTTTCCAAAACTTATTTGCCTATTGGTTGCAAGTTTCTTCCCAGCTCCCCCACCCCTCAGTCCCTGGTGACCACCATTCTACTGCCTGTTTTTATGAGTTTGGCTCTTTTAGATTCCACATTTAAATGAGATCATGCAGTATTTGTCTTTCTCTGTCTGACTTATCTCACTTAGCATAGTGACCGCAAGGTCCATCCATGTTGTCACAAATGTCAGCATTTCCTTCTTTCTCATGGCTAAATAATATTGCATTGTATATAAGTACCACAACTTCTTTATCCATCCGTCCATCCACTGACAGACACCTAGGTAGTTTCCATATCTTGGCTGTTGTGAATACTGCAGTAAACATGGGAATGCATATATCTCTTTGATATCCTGTTTTCGCTTCCTTTGGCTATATACCAGGAGTGGAATTGCTGGATCAGATGGTAGTTCTATTTTTAATTTGGGGGGAACCTCCCTACTGTCTTCCATAGTAGCTAAACCAATTTACATTTCCAACAAGAGTACATAAGTGTTCCCTTTCTCCACATCCTGGTCAACACTTATTTTCTTGTGTCTTTTTGATGCCATTCTAATGGTGTGAGGTGACATTTCATTGTGGGTTTGATTTGCATTTCCTGGTGACTGATGATGTTGAGCATGTTTTCATGTACCTGTTAGCCAGCCACCTGCATGTCTTTGAAAAAAATTTTTATTTGGTTCCTCTGCTCATTTTTAAATCAGATTGTTTGCTTTTATGTTATTGAGTTGTATGAGTTGTTTATATTTTGGATATTAAATCCTTATCCAATATGTGTTTTGCAAATATTTTTCCCTATTTCATAGTTTGCCTTTTCATTTTTTATTGGCTCTTCTGCTGTGCAGAAGCTTTTTAGTTTGATGTAGTCCCACTTGTTGAATTTTGCTTTTGTTGCTTGTGCATTTGGTGTCGTATCTAGAAAATCACTGCCCAGATTAATGTTAAGGAGTTTCTTTCCTATGTTTTCGTCTAGGAGTTTTATCATCAGGTCTCATGCTTACGTCTTTAATCCACTTCAAGTTAATTTATGTAAGTGGTGTAAGATAGGGGTCCAATTTCATTACTCTTTGTGTGGTTATTCAAGCTTTCCCAGCTCCATTTGTGGAAGAGACTGTCCTTTTCCCACTGAGTGTTCTTGGCTCTCTAGTCAAATATTGGTTGACCGTAAATTGGTTGACCATAAATTACAAACTTACTCTAACTTTGTAATATAGATTGAAATCAGGAAGTGTGATACCTCTGTCTTTGTTATTCTTTCTTACGATTGATTTGGCTATTAAGGGTCTTTGTGGTTCCAGACAAATTTTAGAATTGTTTTTTTCTTTTTCTTTCTTTTTTCTTGTTGAATGAAAGATTCTTTAAATTCTATAATGCTTTACAGTTTTCAAAAGTTTTATACACATGATTTCATGTATTCCATAATAACCCTTTTTTCCCCCTTCACTCTCCCTACTGGTAACCACCAGTTTGTTCTCTGTATCTGTGAGTCTGCTTCAGTGTTGACTATTGATTCAATCTCCTTACTCGTTACTAGTCTGTTCAGATTCTCTATTTATTCCTGATTCAGTCTTGACAGGTTGTATGTTTCTAGGAATTTATCCACTTCTGAGTTATCTAATTTACTGGTGTATAATTGTTTATGATAGTTTCATGATCCTTTGTATTTCTGTAGTACCAGTTGTAACCTCTTCCCTTTCATTTTTGATTTTATTTATTTATGTATTCATTCTGTTTTTCTTGTTAGTCTCAATAAAGATTTGTAGATTTAGTTTATCTTTTCAAAAAAACAGCTCTGAGTTTCATTGATTTTTTTTCTATTGCTTTTCTTGTCTCTATTTCATTTATTACAGCTCTGATCTTTATTTCCTTTCACTAAATTTGGGGTTCATTTTTCCTTCTTTTTCTTGTTCCTTGAGGTGTAAAGTTATGTTGTTTATTTGAGATCTTCCCATTTTCTTAATATATGCATTTATTGGTATAAAATTCTCTCTCAGAACTGCATTTGCAGCATCCCATAGGTTTTGGTATGTTTTGTTTCCATTTTCATTTGTTTTGCTGTATTTTCTCATTTCTCTTTTGATTTCTTCTTTGACCCATTGGTGATTCTGGAGTGTGTTAATTTCCACATATTTGTAGATTTTTCATCATTCCTCTGTTATTGATCTCTAGTTTCATATTATTGTGGTTAGAAAAGATACTTGCTATGATTTCTATCTTTTAAATTTGCTGAGACATTTTTTGTGTCATATCATATGATCTATCCTGGAGAATGTTCTGTATGCACTTGAGAAGAATGTGTATTCTCCTTCTGTTGGATGGAATGTCTAAAAATGCCCATTAGTTCAGTTTAGTCTAATGTATGGTTCAAACTCAACATTTCCTGGTATTTTCTGTCCAGATAATCTAACAATTGCTTGAATTGCTCTTGTATTTTTCTCCATTTTTTCCCTTCAGTTCTGTTACTATTGCTTAATATATTTAGGTGCTGTGATGTTGGATGCATATATATTTTATACTTTATAGTTGTTTTTATCTTCCTGATGAATTGACCCCTTTATCATTAAATATTGACTTTCTTGTTACTGTTTTTGGCTTAAAGTCTATTTTGTCTGATATAAGTATAGCTATCCCTGCTCTTTTTTTTTTGCTTCCACTTGCATGCAGTATCTTTTTCTGTCCCTTCACTTTGAGTTTATGTGTCTTTAAACCTGAAGCGGGTCTTTTGTAGGCAGCATATTGTTGGGTCTTGTGTGGCTTCTTTTTTTTTTTTTTCAATCCATCTATAGCCACTCTAGCTTTTGATTGATGAGTTCAACCCATTTACATTTAGCGTCAAGGACTTACTAATGTCATCCTACTAATTATTTTCTGGTTGTTTTGCATTTCCAATGTTTCCTTTCCCTCTGTTTCTGCCCACCTTCGTAAATTTGTGGTTTTTTTGTGGTGGTGCTCTCTGTTTCCCCCTTTTTAATCTACTCTAGATTTTTGCTTTGTGATTCCCGTGAGGTTTACATAAGAATTCTCATAGATAAAACAGTCCATTTTAAGTTGATAGCAACTTAACTTTGATCAGCTATAAAATCTTATTGACTCCTTTTAAAATTTTGTATGTCATTATTTAACTCTTTTATATTGTGTATGCAGTAACAAGTTGTAGTATCTATAATTATTTTAATACCTTTCCTTTGATCTTAACTACAGTTAAATGATTAACATACCATCTTATTACAGAATTAGAGTTTTCTAAGTCTGACTATATATTTGCCTTAACCAGTATGTTGTATATTTTCTTATGTTTTCATGTCACTGATTAGCATCTTTTCATTTCAGCTGGAGGAACTCCTTTCAGCATTTCTTGAAATGCAGATCTGGGATGATGAACTCCCTCTGCTTTTGTTTGTCTACAAAGATCTTTATTTTTCCTTCATATCTGAGGGGTAACTTGGCCTGAGAGAGCATTTTTGGCTGGCAGCGTTGTTTTTTTTCCCAAAAACTCTGAATATGTTATTCCACTCTCTCCTGACCAATAAGGTTTCTTCTGAGAAATCTGCTGATAGCCTAATGAGAATTCCTTTGTAGATTATAGTCTTTTTTTCCTTTGGCTGCTTTTAGAATTCTTTATCTTTGATTTTTGATAGTTTTGTTATAATGTGTCTTGAAGAAGGTCTTTTTTGCGCTGAGAAAATAGGGTGATCTATTAACTTTGTGAATTTAGACTTCCAGTTCATTCCCTCCCCAGGTTTGGGAAGTTCTCAACTATTATTTCTTTAAATAAACTTTCTGCCCCCTTCTCCCTCTCCTCCTTCTGAAACCCCAATTATTCTATTTGTTCTTTTGATGGAATCCTATAGGTCATGTAGGTTTTCTTCACTCTTCTTCATTCTTTCTCTTTTTCTTTGTTCTCCTCTAACTGAATTATTTCAAATTCCCATCACCTAACACACTTATTCTGTCTCCCCTTTGCCGGACTCCACCGCAGATGCTCTCTGCTGCATTTTTCATTTCATTCATTGAGTTATTCAGCTCCGGAATTTCTCCTCGGTTCTTTTTTATAATTTCTATTTCTTTAGTAAATATCATTTTGAACCAGTATTTTTCTTTTCATGATTTCATTGAATTGTCATTCTGAACTTATAGCTTGTTGAGTTTCTTCAAAACAGCTATTTTGAATTCTTTATCAACTAGATCACAAAATTCCATGACATTAAGCTTGGTTATTGGAGAATTACTATCTTTCAGCGATGACGTGGTTCCTTGATTTTTCATGTTCCTTGTAGTTTTGTGTTGCTGCTGTTGCATTTGAAGTAGCAGACACCTCCTCAGATCTTTGCTAGTTGTCTTCAAATGGGGCATTCTGTTTGTTGGTATTGTCATTAATTCTGCCTTTTTCTGGATACCCTTGTTTCACTCTGCTTGTTCCCTTTTGTGGCAAACTCTTAAAGCTTTTGTATCTTTTTTTGTTCTTACAACTCTCCAGACTGGCCACTGGCTTCTTTGTTTTCGAGAAGGTGATGCTACAGCCCAAGTTTCTGGCTTCTCCTTTGCCCACAGACGCTGGCCAGTTCTCTGATCACACGCTCTGTCTACTGGAGCTTGCTTTTGCTGCTGCACTCAGGAGCCATGCACAAGATGCTGGCTGCAGAGTGGGGGAGAGTGTGAGCTTAGCTCTTAGGGCACTGGGGATGCCCATGGACCTGGTAAGGGGATCCCCAGGAGTGGCACTCCCAGAGGCTCATGGGTGAACTTCTTGCTGAGTTCAGTTAGCAGGAACTGCATCCCTTTAAAGACCTTCGATATTTTTATCTGCTTCTTTCCTGATCTCCTCCCTCTTGGCAGTCATGGAAGTCCTGCATCAGTACTCTGGGTGCTGCTGGAGAGAAACAGGTTCTCCAGCTGCTTCACACACCACTGGCTAGCTAGGTACTCACTCATTGCTCTCCTTGTCTCTTGTGAAAGAGGTCACCACTGTCAGATAGATCCTCTGTATGCAGTGATCCCTTGGGGGGTGGGGAGGGGGTGGGGTGCAGTGCTGAGAAAGTTCTCCTAGATCCACTGCATCCAGACTTTCTCCCTCTCCAATGACATGCTGGAATCTCGCCTAGGAAAGGCTGGATTTCTGCAACTTCTCTATCTTCTGTGGGTGTCTGCCCAGGTCAACACTCTTCAGGCTTTTTCCCAACTGCAGCCAGAAGGGTCAGGCAAGTTTATTGCCCCATGGGCTCCACAGCCCATATCAAGGTCTAACCCTAACCCTATTACCAGATGCAGAGGTGGGCAAGACCCCTTACAGGTACCCTGGCATATGGTGCTGGTTCCTGCAGCAACCACAGAGGTCCTTGTGTTCATGAAAGATGCCCTAATTCTTTGTTGAAAAAGGACAAAAGGAGGAACACCCTGCACCACTGTGATGCTGATATCACTTGTTTATGCCTCTTCTTGTCCTAAACATAATTTCCCACCCATTCACGAGCAGTCTTCAAGAGTAAGCTTCTCTCATCTTCACTTTATCATCTGTCGTTTCGAACCACCTCGTCTTCCGCAGTCACTGTGAGGTTACCCTCTAGTTATTCTCTCGTGGCATCACCCTCATTCCTGCTTCCTGTCTGATGGCTTCCTTAACCATGTCAAATCTCTCTCATTGCTTGAAAAGAATTACTCTCCTGTAACCTTTAACCCTGCAGACCGCTCTAGCCAAGAATTTTGTTTCTTCTGTAACTTTTTTTCCTGGTTTTAAAAGTTATGTTCATAGTAAAAATATGAAGGAAAAAAATGAAGCATCCAAAATCAATGTTGGATCCTCTGGAATGCCTTTTTTCTCCAGCAAACTCCTGCTCACCTTTCAAGGTCGAGCTTCCGTACAGGTTTTTTTAAGCCTTCCCTAATTCTTTCCCCTCCTGTTGTGCTTTCTCTGTATCCTATAGTCCCATATTTTTTCTTCATTGCACCCAACTCTGGGTTATGATTAAAGTTGTACTTATTTGATTGATGCCCTCACTAGAATATAAGCTACACAGAGACAGGAAATGTGTCTGTTCTGCTCATTACCATACACTTAGCATCTACCACAAATGCTGTAGGGGCTCAAGTATTTATTAAATGAATGAGTAATATTTACACTGTCTTCTAAATTTCCTTAGCAGTCTATACCTCCAGTTATACTCTTTCCTGTTCCTGGAGGTAGGGATTATTTATCACTGCACGACTTTATTAAGCCACAGACTGTCTTCATGGGGCTGTAGAACAGGAGGTATGATGTCAGGAACCTGGTTCCTGACTTCGAGCAGCTCTGGGTCTCGGCTTTCTCTCCAGTATGAGGTTAAGGAGTTGGAGTAGATAAAGGTTTTCAAACTGCCCTGTAGAGCCATAGGGATCCTTAGGTAACTTTCCAGGGCTGCCTACTTGCAATGTCAGTTTAGAGGTTGTTGGAAGATTTTTAAGCTCTCAAATCTCAGACTCTGAAAGACTAAGCCTACCCTCAGAGAGGTCAAATTCTGTTGAAAATTGATTAATTTTTTTCTTGTCAGCTCCTAGGTTTCAAGGAGGACCTCTACTAAACATTTGCTAAATGCATATTGACTACAGGTCAGGTGCTGATGGGGGCCCTTACTTGGTAAGACAAAGCTCTTGTTTTTAGGTTGCTCTGTCCAACATGGGTAGTCATCAGCCACACGTGAATAAACTGTGGCTAGTCCGAATGGAGATGTGCTGAAAGCATGCCAACACAGACTGGGTTTTGAAGACTTAGTATAAAACAAGAATATAAAATGTCTCATTGTTATATTAATTAAATATTGAAATATTTTGGATATACTAGGTTAAGTAGGATATATTATTAAAATTAACCTGTTCCTTCTTAATACGGTTAAATATTTAATATGGTTATTTAATGGTTTAATATTTAGTATGGTTACTAGAAAATTTTAAATTTCTTAGGTACCTCACGTTACATAATTTCACTTGACAGCATTGTTTTATAGTTTATAATTTAGTGTGGTAGTAGTAGTTGCACTTCTGAGCACTTACATATCCTTTAAGACCTAGCCTCTCAGGTGTGATCCCTGGCCAGTACAAGCAGTTATCACTTGGAAGCTTATGAGAAAGGGCAGAGTCACCAGCTCCACCCCCCCACCAGACCATCTAAGTCAGAGTCTGCATTTTAACTAGAGCCCCAGGCGATTTGTGTACACATGAACATTTGAGAGGCTCTGATCTAGACCACAGTAACAGGACTCTTGCTACCTCTCCTATTTTTGCTTCTCTAATCTCACTGGATCCGGGATTCTTAACATGAGGGACCTGGATCCTTATGGGGGTGGGAAGTCTACAGATGGGCCCTAGGACTCTGTAAAATACTGAAACTTTATGTATATTGTTCATGAAAGGGTCTGTTTTTATTTTCATCATCAGTAAAGCAGTGGTTATGAAAGGATGCCCTCGTCAGCAACACTTGGGAACTTGTCTGCAATGAAAATGCCGGGGGTGGGGACCAGCAGTGTTTGAACAAGCCCTCTTGTGATCCTGATGTCAAAAGTTTAAGAACCACTGAATTAGCGAGGAAGGCAAAGAAGAGGGTCGAGCCACTTACTGCATGACAGTCTGGTCAGGAGGGTGACGCTGGCTTGAATTGAGGTTGGCATCATGTGAATTGGTTGGAGGAGTGCAGTGATGCAAGGTGAGATGATGGATGTGATTCTAGATGCGTTGAAATTGATATCGACTACTTTCAAATGTTCACTGAATAATTTTCTATCTATCTTTATGTTCAGCCTAGCATAAGTTTACCCAGAAAAGGGGCTTTGTAGTCAAACAAACCTGAACTTGACAACTGGTAAAAGTAAGTTCAACTTCAACAAATGTTTAAGTAAATTATTTTTAACACACTGATTTTATATAAAGTTAAAGTCACCAATGGATAGCCCACAGTATATGATTACCATGTGATACAGTTGTGTTTGTTTTGGTTTAGGGGAATGGACTAAATCAACAATTTATTAAAGGCAGTTTTTTTTAAATACATTTATTAACCAATGTTAACACATTAAATGAACCTATATATTGCTAGTCAGAGCAGCTTACAAAATGCCAGAATGCATCATAGAACTGGACAGCCACGATGAATAATTACAATGTGCATAGTGGCTAAGCGCAACACCTTGATATAGCTTTATGATTGCAGAAAATTTTTAATAATGATTCCTAAAACAATCAATTGTAATTTTACCTAAAACTTTTACAAAACCAGGCCACAATCTTTTTTTAATTTTGTTTTTTTTTTTTTTTTTAACACACAGTTTTCACACTGTAGTAACTTGGAAATGTGCAACCGTGTCAACGGAGACAAAAAAGCCAAAGTAACACGAATCTTACTTTCATGCAGCTATCGGTAAATAGTACACACTCTGGAATGATTTTACACCAAAAATAGTTCCACAATAACTTGCTCTCATAGGGGTGGATCGAAGTTTTAAAACTTGAAAAACAATCAGAGAAGGTTAAGTGTTCATGGTTACGTCGTCTCGCTCAGACCACGGCACCGTGGCAACACTGACAAATCACACAGCAACAAGGAGGGACCGAGAGTGCCGAGTCCCTGCGTAATCCAGGTACGGTGCTGAAATGGGGCTACTGGGCAGGTCCTACAAGCCATTGGGCGCCACTGGGCAGTAGCTTGTCGATTAACTTGTGTCACCACCATCTGTAACAGCATCAGGACTGGATGGATGATTATTTCACAGAAGGCTCTTTAGAGTGACCCTGACAAACCTGGAGAAAACTTTTTAAAAGGTTTTTCTCCTGATTCTCTCACTTACATGGTGTGTAATTGCTTTAATAAATATCAAAGGTCTAAATAAATATTTACAAATTATTTCTCTAACCTTAAAAATAAATGATAAATGGGAATTTATTTTGACTTGGTCTAAGATCAGTCTTTGAAAAAACATAAATTGTGAGGTTTTTTTTTTTTTTGTAAAAAGTAATTTAAGTTTTCCTGGCTGTATTTTATATGTCTATGTATAAAAAAAATCATTATTCAACTATCGATCCATTCCTATCGGTAATGCTTCTTAATCCAGACATTCCGCAAAATACAGACTTTTTACAAATCACGGCATCTTTAATACAAGAAAATTAACATGCATTATTCTTCATTCTGTGTACAGTGGTGGAGTTCATTAGTAGGCAATGACCCACTACTACAAACATAACGGCTTCTGTGAAACTTAAGTGCTTTCTTTCCTTTCAGAATTAACTTACAATGTAAGAGGTGACACCAGATAATAGGCAATCAATCAATCAATCAGATGATATTTGGGGAGGGAAGGGAAGCATTAGAGAAATTTGTATGCCTCATCTATAATTCCGTGTATGGATAAAGGTAGTTTTTGGCTTTTTATTTTATTTTTGTTTATTTTGTTACAAGCACTCATGTTAGGACAAAGATGAAATGTGCAAACTTTAAAATTTAAATATTCATTTTCTCTAAGATCCAGCTCAGTAAAAGATTACCCCAGTTCCCTGCAATTTTAAACTACAAGATCAAAGCTAATAATTTGTTATAAAAGTTATATATTGAAAAGAAATAATGAAAAACACAATTGGGAAATATTTAAGAAAAAATATGCAGGACTAGCACCTGCTGTGTCAACCCTGTTCCCTAAATTCAATCAATCATATACCCACTGGCATAACCAATAGATAATGCCTTTAAACAGTAAATTAAGCTGAACAAAACCAGCTCAACAAGGTTAAGAAATAAATTTCACATCAAGGTAGTATGCTTTATTTCTGAAACAGTTCTGTAGTTCTTACATTCAGATCTATTTTAAATGTTTCTTTGTTAAACTCACTTGTATTCACCTGCTGTTTTTTTTTAAAGATCTGTTGTTTGTTTAAAGGTTAAAATCTCTGTAAAACCTAAAAATGTTTTAAAATTTGCTGAAAATGCAACAAACTCTCAATTAAAATTTATTTAAAATAATACCCTCCACTGATGTTACTTTTACCCCCTGAAAAACTCCAGAGGAGCATTAACAAAAGATTTAACTACTGTGCAAAATTTCTTCACGAAAAGTGTTTAAAGGCTGGTGCAAAATGGGAAGCAAATTCTAAACAATTTTGGCTTCTTGGAAACAAAAACCGCTGTGTCTGAGAAGAATAATCGTCAGTGATTCTCCAGAAAGAACCAGCCTTCATCTTTTCCGGCGACAGGTGCGCTTGTGTTCCGCATGCCAGTGCTCCTGCTGACACTTGATTGAGCAGTAGGATGTGTTCCAGCAGCAGTGGTACATGGCCTCCTCCTCACAGTTGTAGCACTGCAGGCAAGAAACCATAACCAGCAGTTAAACGTGGGATGAAATGCATAGGAAGCTGGGTACAGTGATTGATTGACAGACTTTTGAAACTGTGCTTTTAAAGCTCTTTCTGGCTCAAGCTTAAACTAGTACCACCAAGAACATGTTTTCTGTCCTGAGCAGGATGGCCGGAAACAATGGGATGGACGGCTGAGGCTCGGCACGCAGTCCTTTGTCAGCAAGCTCACGCTGACTCGGGCACAGCACCAACTTTTTCATCTCCACTAGGTCATTCCCGTCAGCACACAAGCGTAAGTAATTTCTATTTTCTTAAAAAGGTCCTGAGATTCTGGAACGATGACAGAGCAGAAGCACCAGGATCCACCTTCCCACCTGGACAACAGCTGTACTGTAGAATCTGTCTGAAGTAACTGTTTTGGAACTCTGAAGTCTACTGAAGGCTTGAACAGTAAGTTATGGTTAATTTTGGTCAATTTCGGCTCTTAGCACAGTAACAGCTACCTCTTCCCTATTCTCCACCCAAGCAGCTGTGAATGGAGCACCTTGTGGGAGCCAGGGTGGGCAAAAAAGATGCGCTTCTGGTCACAGAAATGGGCAGCCATTGCTGTTCCACCCCCCGCCCCCGCTGTCACAACTCCTCCAGCTGAAGTGACTTTCCGAAGAGTTAAAGGGCCACTGCCCTTTTATTCCCCCTTTTGCAAGCCAGACATTCAAAATCAACTGCATATACAGGAGAAATTAGAAAGTGAATGTGCATACCCAAGGAGAGGCTCAGAAAAGACCTAAGAAGGCATTTAGTTTACACCTCAATCTGATCTTTGGCACAGAAAGAGACAGCCTACAACCATCAAAGAAACAAAAACAGCAAACTCTGAGAAGGAGGAGAAAATGAGTTCCAGTTACCATATTACTAGATTCAGATGTCTAGTGTTCAACAAAAAAACCACAAGGCATACAAAGAAGCAGAAAAGTATGACTATTCAAAGGAAAAAAAAAAAAAAAAGCCAAGTCAACAGAAACTGGCCATGAAAAAGACCTACTGGCAGATATATTAGACAAAGACTTTAGCACAACTATTAAAGAAGGTCAAAGAACTAAAGGAAAATATGGAGAAAGTCAAGAAAATGATGTTTCCAGTTCATACATCAATAAAAAGATAGAAACCAAAAAGAAAACGTGGAGCTGAGAAGTCATTAACTGAAGTGAAAAGCTGACTTCAGGGATTCAAAGGCAGATTTGAGCAGAGAGAAGACAGGACAATGGAAATTAACAAGAGAGGTGAAAAGACTAGAGAGCAAACAGAGCCTAAAAAGACCTGTGGTACATCAGCCAATGGACCAAGATATGCATCATGGGCGTCCCAGAAGGAGGGGAGAGAGAAATGAGCAGAGAGAATACTGGGGAAGTTTTTAGCCAGTATTCCTTCAATCTGATGAAAGATATGAATATAAATATTCAGTAACTCCAAGTCAGATGAACTCAGAGAGCCACACTGAAACATGTTGTAACCAAACTTCTGAAACTCCTGAGAGCAGCAAGAAAGAGGGGAGCTGTCGCACACAAAGGATCATCAATATGTTATCAGCAGATTTCTCATTAGAAATTCTGGAGGCCAAAAGACCTGATATAGTCAGAGTGCTAAAAGAAGAAAAAAACCTGTCAGTGGAGAATCCTATATGCAGCAAAACTCTCCTTTGTACCTGCAAGAAGTACTCAGGGGGTCCTGCAGTTGAAATGAAAGGACACTAGACAGTGAACTGGAGCCATGTGGAGAAACAGAAGATCTCAACTGTGGTAAACACATGGGCAATTATAAGAGCCAGTACTATGGCTTATGATGGCTTGTAACTGTACTTTTTCTTTTCTACGATTTAAGAAACCAAGATTTAAAGAAAAAAAGTTATTAGTATAAAAGCTAGTATTACTGTAAATTAGTTTGTAACCCCAAATCTTTTTTCTACATAATTTAGGAGACTAATACATTTAAAAGAATTTTTTTTTTTTTTTTTTTTTGCGGTACACAGGCCTCTCACTGTTGTGGCCTCTCCCGTTGCAGAGCACAGGCTCCAGATGCGCAGGCTCAGCGGCCATTGCTCACGGGCCCAGCCGCTCCGTGGCATGTGGGATCTTCCTGGACCAGGGCACGAACCCACGTCCCCTGCATTGGCAGGCGGACTCTCAACCACTGCACCACCAGGGAAGCCCCTAAAAGAATTTTTAATTTATGTTTTTGGGCACACAACGTATGACGATGTGATCTTATAACATCAGCAATCGAAAAGCGTTGAGATGCAGCTGTAAAGGAACAGAGATTTTATATATGTTATTAAACTAAAATTGCTATAAATTCAAATTAGAGTCTCATAACTTTAGGCTGTTAAATGTAATTCCCATGGTAACCACAAAGAAAAATGCTATAGCATATAAACAAAAGGAAAGGAACTTAAAAATTTCCCTACAAAAAATCAACTAAACACAAAAACAAGAATGCAGGAAATGAGGGTCAAAAAAGTTATGGGGCTTTAAATTTACACAGATTAAACTCTCCAATCAAAAGACACAGATTGGCAAGAGGGAAGACATATGGGAACATATGTATATGTATAGCTGATTCACTTTGTTGTAAAGCAGAAACTAACACACCATTGTAAAGCAATTATACCCCAATAAAGATGTTTAAAAAAAAAAAAAAAAAAAAAAAAAAAAAAAAAAAAAAAACAAGGTACGCCTATAAAAAAAAAAAAAAAAAAAAGACACAGATTGGCAGAATGGCTAAAAACACATCTATAATATGCTGTCTATAAGAGACTCACTTAAGACCTAAAGACACAAATGGGCTGAAAGTGAAAGGATGGAAAAAGATATTCCATGCACACTGGAGCCAAAAGAGAGCAAGGTAGCTATACTAATTTCACATAAAATTGACTTTAAATCAAAAAAAGTTTACAACAGACAAAGAAGGACACTATATATTAATAAAAGGTTCAATACAGCAAGAAGCCATAATAATTATAAATATTTACACATTAATGACCACTAAAACATAAGAAGCAAAAACAGACAGTTCTACAATAATAGAGACTTCAACATCCCACTCACACTAAGGGATAGAACCACCAGACATAGGTAAGGAAAGGGAGGGTATAACACAATAAACCAACTAGATCTAACAGATATACACAGAGCACTCTACCCAACAACAAGAGCACACATTCTTCAAGTGCATGTGGGACACTTTACAAATTAAGTCTCAACATATTTTAAAAGGTAGATATCATACTAAGTATCTTTTTTGACCACAATGGGGTAAAATAAGAAAGCAAAAACAAAAGTAAAACTGGAAAATTCAAAGTTGTGGAAATTTAAAAAAACTTTTAAACAACCAATGGATCAAAGAAAAATTTAGGTTATGCAGTGAGGCAGTGCTCAGAGGGAAATTTATAGCTGTAATATCTACCTGAAGAAATATCTCAGATCAGTAGCCAAAAAGTCCACCTTAAGGAATTAGTAAAAAAGCAAGCTAAAGCAAAAGTTAGCAGGAGGAAGAAAAAAAAAAAAATTAGCACAGAGGTCAACAAAATACAGAAGAGGAAAATAATAAAGAAAAATCAACAAAACCAAAAGTTGGTTCTTTGAAAAGATAAACAAAATTGATAAACCTTTAGCTAGATGGACCAAGAAGAAAAGAGAGGACTCAAGTTACTAAATGAAAAATAAAAGTGGGGACCTTACTACTGATTCTACAAAAATAAAAAGAATTGTAACAATGCACTATTAACAATTATACACAACAAACTGGATAACCTAGATGAGATGGACAAATTCCTACAAACCCAAAACTTACCAAGACTAAATCTTGAAAAAATCTGAATAGACCCATAACTAATAAGCAGATTGACCTATAATCAATCAAAAATCTCCCAATAAATAAAGCCCTGGACCTGATGGCTTCTCTAGTAAATTCTACCAAACATTTAAAGAGCTGTCAAACCTTCTCATACTTTTCCCAAAGATGGAAGAGGAGGGAATGTTTCCTAACTCACTCTGTGAGTCCAGAATAACCCTGATACCAAGCCAAAGACACTACAAGAAAAGAAAACTACAGATCCACATGCCTTATGACCACTGAGATAAAATCCTCAACAAAATACTAGCAAATGGAATTCGGCAGCATATTAAAAGAATTATACACCAATGATGTGATGCGATATATAAGAATCAATCAATGTAATATGCCACATCAACATAATGAAGGAAAAACCACATGGTCACCTCAGTCAGTGAAGAAAAACATCTGACAAAATTCAGCATGCATTCATGATAAAAACACTCAACAAACAGGAACAGAAGGAAACTACCTACCTCCACATAATAAAAGCCACATATGAAAAACCCACAGCAAACATCATACTCAAAGATCAGGAACAACGCAAAGATGCCCACTTTCACCACTTCTATTCAATATAGTACTAGAAGTCCTAGCCAGAGCACTTAGGCAAACAAGAAATCAAAGGTATGCTAACTGTAAAGGAAGAAGTAAAATTATCTTTGCATACGATATGATCTTATATGTAGAAACCCTGAAGACTCCAGAACGAAGCTGCTAGAACTAAAAGAGGAATTTGGCAAAGTAGCAGGATACAAAGTCGATACACTAAAATCAACTGCATTTCTATACACAAACAATGAACAATCTCAAGAGCACATTACGAAAACAATTCTATTTAAAACAGCCTAAAAAAACCAAAAACTTATGAATTAACTTAAACCAAGGAGATGAAAGACTTATACAATGAGAATTAAAAGAAATTAAAGACAACATAAATAAATGGAAACACATGCCACGTTCATGGATTAGAAGACTTAATATTGTTAAAATGTCAATACTACTGAAAGTGATCTGAAGATTCAATGCAATCCCTATCAAAATCCCAGTGGCATTTTTAGTAGAAATTGAAAAACCCACCCACATTTTCATATGGAACCTCAAGGGACCCCAAATAGCCAAAACAATCTTGAAAAAATAAAACAAATCTGGAGGAATTATAATCCTGATTTCAATACTTACTACAAATCTACATTAATCCAACCTGTGAAGTACTGGCATAAAGACAGACATACAGACCAATGAAACAGAATAGAGAGCACAGAAATAAACATATATATGGTCAGTTGTTTTTTGATGAGGGTGCCAAGACCGTTTAATGAGGAACAGATAGTCTCTTCAACGAAGGATGCTGGAAAATCTGGATATCCACATACAAAAGAATGAAGTTGGACCCTTACCTAACACCATATACAAAAATTAATTCAAAATGCGTCAAGGACATAATTCTAAGATCTTATTGTAAGAGCTAAGACAATAAATCTCTTAGAAGAAAACGAAGGACAAAAACTTCATGACACTGGATTTGGCAATGAATTTTTGGATATGACACCAAAGGCACAGTTAACAAAAAAATAGACAAATGGCACTTTATGAAAATTATCCATGGAATAAAAAAGCAACCCACAGAATGGGAGAAAATATTTGCAAATCATGTATCTGAAAAGGGATTAATATCCAGAATATATGGAGAACTCCTACGACTCAACTCAAAAAATGCGCAAAGGACTTGAATAGACATTTATCAAATGGAATGCCAATAATCACATGAAAAGATGCTCAACATCACCAGTCATTAGGGAAATGCAAATCAAAACTACAGTGAAACACCACCTCACACCTATTTGTATGAGTACTATCAAAATAAAACAAGAGTTGGTGGGGATGTAGAGAAATTGGAACCCTGGTGCACTGTCATGTGGGAATGTAAAATGGTACAACTGCTGTGGAAAACAGCATGGTGGTTCCTCAAAAAATTTAAAACGTAATTACCATATAACCAGGCAATTCCACTCTGGGTATACGCCCAGAAGAACTGAAAGCAGGATCTCAAAGAGATATTTGTACACCCATGTTTATAGAAGCATTATTCACAAGAGCTAAACCATGGAAGTAACCCAAGTGACCATCCGTGGGTAAATGGATAAGCAAAAACGTGGTATATACATGCACTGGAGTACTATTCAGCCTTAAAAGGGGAGAAACTTCTGCAATGTACTGCAACACGGATGAAACTCGGTGCCATTATGCTAAGTTAAACCAGCCAGTCCTAAAAAGACTGTGTGATCCACTTATAAGAGGTGCCAACAGTAGTCACAGTCACAGATACAATGTGGAATGGTAGTTACCAGGGGCTGGGGGCGGGGGGAGGGGGGAGAACAGGGAGTGACTGTTGAATAGGTAAAGAGTTTCCATTTTACAGGGTGAAAGAAGTTATGGGAATAAGATGGCAGTGACGTTGCACAACATGAATGATTTAACAGCACTGAACTGTAAACTTAAAAGTGATTAAGATAGTAAATTTGTTTTACCACAGTTTTTTAAAAAGGCTCACCTCATATTTCTTTCCATCTACCACCCCCATTTTTCTGCTCCCCTTCCCAAACATCTTGGAAGAATTACCTACACTTGTTATTTCAGAGTATTCTCTTCCCCTCTTTTTTAAGCCCACTGCAGTCTTTCACCCGTGCCTTGCCACTGAATACGCTATTATCAAGGTCACTGATGGTCTAAAACCAGTGGTTAATTCTCAGCCTTCATCTTGTGGGGCAACGTGTGGAGCAGTTTTGACTGTCGTCACTCGGGGTGGGGACAGAGGCGTAGCTGCTGCTAAACCTCCTACAGTGCACAGGAGTGTCCCTCATTTTCTGGTCCAGATGTCAGTAGTACTCTGGTATATTTCCTGTGATTTTACTATGTCAGCAATTGTGACTTCAGTGAGGTTACTATTTAAAAAGTGTGGATAGCAAGTAGCTGTAATAGTCAGATTTGGGTTTGAATCTTAGATCTGTGCTAATTAATCAAGTGAGTTGAGACCACGTTTATTTAACTTCTTAGTTTCCTCATCCTCAGATAATACTTCAGGCAGCACCATCCCTTCTATTACTTAATGCATTCATTTTGTATTGCTGCCTTTCTTTGTGAATATATTTAAAGGATGTATCATTCTTACTATGTTTCTCTTGATTGTATGCCATCTTAACATCCACTTTTTGGGTATCTGGTTTACCTACATACTCTCTCGTCCTACAGTACTGTACTGCTTCTTACAATAATGTAAGATTTAACTATAATACAAGAATAACGATAATACAAGAATAACGATAATACAAGAATACTTCTAAATCTTTTACCAGTCTACGAGAATCGATATACGAGCAGAAGTAGCTTAGGAGGGTGAGTCCCAGCTCTACCGACCAGGTTTCGAGTCACTCTGTTTAATCTCATAAGCCTCAAATTCCTTATCTAAAAAAATGGGTATAAATAAAAGCAGTATGGTTTGGCATAAAAACAGACACATAGATTCAGTTTTAGGCAGAAACTGGGTGAGGTACAATCCAGGGCCTAAGCATTTTAAAGCCTAGTTATTCAGAAGTGGGGGGGTTCCAGGAAGATGGCGGAAGAGTAAGACACGGAGATCAGCTTCCTCCCGACAGATACACCAGAAATACATCTACACGTGGAACAACTCCTACAGAACACCTACTGAACGCTGGCAGAAGACCTCAGACCTCCCAAAAGGCAAGGAAACCCCCCCCCCCCCACGTACCTGGGTAGGGCAAAAGAAAAAAGAACAAACAGAGACAAAAGGATAGGGACAGGACCTGCAGTGGGAGGGAGCCGAGAAGGAGGAAAGGTTTGCGCACACTAGGAAGCCCCTTTGCGGGCAGAGACTGCAGGTGGCGCAGGGGTAAAGCTTCGAAGCCGCGGAGGAGAGCGCAGCAACAGGGGTGCAGAGGGCAAAGCGGAGAGATTGCCGCACAGAGGATCAGGGCCGACCGGCACTCACCAGCTCGAGAGGCTTGTCCGCTCACCCACCGCGGAGGGCGGGGCTGGGAGCTGAGGCTCGGGCTTCGGTTGAAGCGCCGGGAGAGGACTGGGGTTGGCGGCGTGAACACAGCCTGCAGGGGGCTAGTGCGCCACGGCTAGCCGGGAGGGAGTCCGGGGAAAAGTCTGGACCTGCCGAAGAGGCAGGAGAATTTTTCTTCCCTCTTTGTTTCCTGGTGCGCGAGGAGAGGGGATTAAGAGCGCTGCTTAAAGGAGCTCCAAAGACGGGCGTGAGACGCTAAGGCTGCTGCTGCCGCCACCAAGAAGCCTGTGTGTGAGTACAGGTCACTATCCACACCCCGCTTCCGGGGAGGCTGTGCAGGCTGCCACTGCCAGGGTCCCGAGAACGCACAGCGTGCCTCAGGCTGGTGCAACATAACGCCGGCCTCTGCCGCCGGCGCAGACTCGCCCCGCACTCCATGCCCCTCCCTCCCTCCCCCCCCCCCCCGCCGGAGTGAGCCAGAGTCCCCGAAGCAGCTGCTCCTTTAACCCCGTCCTGTCTGTCTGAGCGAAGAACAGACGCCCTCCGGAGACCTATACGCAGAGGCGGGGCCAACTCCAAGCTGAGCCCCTGGGAGCTGTGAGAACAGAGAAAGGGAAATCATTCCCAGTAGCCTCAGGAGCAGCGGATTAAAGCTCCACAATCAACTTGATGTACCCTGCATCTGAGGAATACATAAATAGCGAATCATCCCAAACTGAGGAGGTGCCCTTTGAGAGCAAGATTTATGATTTTTTCCCTTTTTCCTCTTTCTGTGTGTATGTGTATGCTTCTGTGTGAGATTTTGTCTGTATAGCTTTGCTCCCACCATTTGTCCTAGGGTTATATCTGTCCGTTTTTTATTCTTAATAATTATTTTTTTATTTTAATGACTTTATATTTTATCTTTATTTTATTTTACTTTATCTTTTTTTCCTTCCTCCCCTCCTTCCTTCCTTCCTCCCTCCTTTCTTTCTTTCTTTCTACTTCTACTAATTCTTTCTTCCTACTTTTTCTCCCTTTTATTCTGAGCCATGTGGATGAAAGGCTCTTGGTGCTGGAGCCAGGAATCAGTGCTGTGCCTCTGAGGTGGGACAGCCAGCTTCAGGACACTGGTCCACAAGAGACCTCCCAGCTCCACATAATATCAAACGGCAAAAATCTCCCAGAGATCTCCATCTCAACACTAGCACCCAGCTTCACTCAACGACCAAAGCTACAGTGCTGGACATCCTATGCCAAACAGCTAGCAAGACAGGAACACACCCCCACCCGTTAGCAGAGAGGCTGCCTAAAATCATAATAAGTCCACAGACACCCGAAAACACACCACCAGACGTGGACCTGCCCACCAGAAAGACAAGATCCAGCCTCATCCACCAGAACACAGGCACTAGTCCCCTCTACCAGGAAGCCTACACAACCCACTGAACCAACCTTAACCACTGGGAACAGACACCAAAAACAACGGGAATTACGAACCTGCAGCCTGCAAAAAGGAGACCCCAAACACAGTAAGATAAGCAAAATGAGAAGACAGAAAAAAACACAGCAGATGAAGGAGCAAGATAAAAACCCACCAGACCTAACAAATGAAGAGGAAATAGGCAGTCTACCTGAAAAAGAATTCAGAATAATGATAGTAAAGATGATCCAAAATCTTGGAAATAGAATGGACAGAATGCAAGAGACATTTAAAAGGACCTAGAAGAACTAAAGATGAAACAAACAACGATGAACAACACAATAAATGAAATGAAATGGGATCAAGAGCAGAATAACTGAGGCAGAAAAACGGATAAGTGACCTGGAAGATAAAATACTGGAAATAACTACTGCAGAGCAGAATAAAGAAAAAAGAATGAAAAGAACTGAGGACAGCCTCAGAGACCTCTGGGACACACTAAACACACCAACATTCGAATTATAGGGGTTCCAGAAGAAGAAGAGAAAAAGAAAGGGATTGAGAAAATATTTGCAGAGATTATAGTTGAAAACTTCCCTAATATGGGAAAGGAAAAAGTTAATCAAGTCCAGGAAGCACAGAGAGTCCCATACAGGATAAATCCAAGGAGAAATACGCCAAGACACATGTTAATCAAACTGTCGAAAATTAAATACAAAGAAAACATATTAAAAGCAGCAAGGGCAAAACAAATAACACACAAGGGAATCCCCATAAGGTTAACCACTGATCTTTCAGCAGAAACTCTGCAAGCCAGAAGGGACTGGCAGGACATATTTAAAGTGATGAAGGAGAAAAACCCGCAACCAAGATTACTCTACCCAGCAAGGACCTCATTCAGATTTGATGGAGCAATTAAAACCTTTACAGACAAGCAGAAGCTGAGAGAGTTCAGCACCACCAAACCAGCTTTACAACAAATGCTAAAGGAACTTCTCTAGGCAAGAAACACAAGGAAAAGACCTACAATAACGAACCCAGAACAATTAAGAAAATGGGAATAGGAACATACATATCAATAATTACCTTAAATGTAAATGGACTAAATGCTCCCACCAAAAGACACATATTGGCTGAATGGATACAAAAACAAGACCCATATATATGCTGTCTACATGAGACCCACTTCAGACCTAGAGACACATACAGACTGAAAGTAAGGCGATGGAAAAAGATATTCCATGCAAATGGAAACCAAAAGAAAGCTGGAGTAGCAATTCTCGTATCAGACAAAATAGACTTTAAAATAAAGACTATTAGAAGAGACAAAGAAGGACACTACATAATGATCAAGGGATCAATCCAAGGAGAAGATATAACAATTGTAAATATTTATGCATCCTACATAGGAGCACCTCAATACATAAGGCAAATACTAACAGCCATAAAAGGGGAAATCGACAGTAACACATTCATAGTAGGGGACTTTAACACCCCACTTTCACCAATGGACAGATCATCCAAAATGAAAATAAATAAGGAAACACAAGCTTTAAATGATACATTAAAC
Organism: Phocoena sinus; assembly: GCF_008692025.1. Lineage (NCBI taxonomy): Eukaryota > Metazoa > Chordata > Mammalia > Artiodactyla > Phocoenidae > Phocoena > Phocoena sinus. The sequence goes on from NC_045764.1 coordinate 29,889,195, forward strand.
AAGATGGACTTAATTGATATTTATAGGACATTCCATCCAAAAACAACAGAATACACATTCTTCTCAAGTGCTCATGGAACATTCTCCAGGATAGATCATATCTTGGATCACAAGTCAAGCCTTGGTCAATTTAAGAAAATTGAAATTGTTTCAATTATCTTTTCCGACCACAATGCTATAAGACTACATATCAATTACAGGAAAAGATCTGTAAAAAATACAAACACATGGAGGCTAAACAATACACTACTTAATAACGAAGTGATCACTGAAGAAATCAAAGAGGAAACCAAAAAATACCTAGAAACAAATGACAATGGAGACACGACGACCCAAAACCTATGGGATGCAGCAAAAGCAGTTCTAAGGGGGAAGTTTATAGCAACACAATCCTACCTTAAGAAACAGGAAACATCTCAAATAAACAACCTAACCTTGCACCTAAAGCAATTAGAGAAAGAAGAAGAAAAAAATCCCAAAGTTAGCAGAAGGAAAGAAATCATAAAAATCAGATCAGAAATAAATGAAAAAGAAATGAAGGAAACGATAGCAAAGATCAATAAAACTAAAAGCTGGTTCTTCGAGAAGATAAACAAAATTGATAAACCATTAGCCAGACTCATCAAGGAAAAAAGGGAGAAGACTCAAATCAATAGAATTAGAAATGAAAAAGGAGAAGTAACAACTGGCACTGCAGAAATACAAAAGATAATGAGAGATTACTACAAGCAACTCTATGCCAATAAAATGGACAACCTGGAAGAAATGGACAAATTCTTAGAAATGCACAACCTGCCAAGACTGAATCAGGAAGAAATAGAAAATATGAACAGACCAATCACAAGCACTGAAATTGAAACTGTGATTAAAAATCTTCCAACAAACAAAAGCCCAGGACCAGATGACTTCACAGGAGAATTCTATCAAACATTTAGAGAAGAGCTAACACCTATCCTTCTCAAACTCTTCCAAAATATAGCAGAGGGAGGAACATTCCCAAACTCATTCTACGAGGCCACCATCACCTTGATACCAAAACCAGACAAGGATGTCACAAAGAAAGAAAACTACAGGCCAATATCACAGATGCAAAAATCCTCAACAAAATACTAGCAAACAGAATCCAACAACACATTAAAAGGATCATACACCATGCTAAGTGGGGTTTATTCCAGGAATGCAAGGATTCTTCAATATATGCAAATCAGTCAACATGATACACCATATTAACAAATTGAAGGAGAAAAACCATATGATCATCTCAACAGATGCAGAGAAAGCTTTCGACAAAATTCAACACCCGTTTATGATAAAAACCCTGCAGAAAGTAGGCATAGAGGGAACTTTCCTCAACATAATAAAGGCCATATATGACAAACCCACAGCCAACATCGTCCTCAATGGTGAAAAACTGAAAGCATTTCCACTAAGATCAGGAACAAGACAAGGTTGCCCACTCTCACCACTCTTACGCAACATAGTTTTAGAAGTTTTAGCCACATCAATCAGAGAAGAAAAGGAAATAAAAGGAATCCAAATCGGAAAAGAAGAAGTAAAGCTGTCACTGTTTGCAGATGGCATGATACTATACATAGAGAATCCTAAAGATGCTACCAGAAAACTACGAGAGCTAATCAATGAATTTGGTAAAGTAGCAGGATACAAAATTAATGCACAGAAATCTCTGGCATTCCTATACACTAATGATGAAAAATCTGAAAGTGAAATCAAGAAAACACTCCCATTTACCATTGCAACAAAAAGAATAAAATATCTAGGAATAAACCTACCTAAAGAGACAAAAGACCTGTATGCAGAAAATTATAAGACACTGATGAAAGAAATTAAAGATGATACAAATAGATGGAGAGATATACCATGTTCTTGGATTGGCAGAATCAACATTGTGAAAATGACTCTACTACCCAAAGCAATCTACAGATTCAATGCAATCCCTATCAAACTACCACTGGCATTTTTCACAGAACTAAAACAAAAAACTTCACAATCTGTATGGAAACACAAAAGACCCCAAATAGCCACTGCAATCTTGAGAATGAAAAACCGAGCTGGAGGAATCAGGCTCCCTGACTTCAGACTATACTACAAAGCTACAGTAACCAAGACAGTATGGTAATCGCACAAAAACAGAAATATAGATCAATGGAACAGGATAGAAAGCCCAGAGATAAACCCACACACATATGGTCACCTTATCTTTGATAAAGGAGGCAGGAGTGTACAGTGGAGAAAGGACAGCCTCTTCAATAAATGGTGCTGGGAAAACTGGACAGGTACATGTAAAAGTATGAGATTAGATCACTCCCTAACACCATACACAAAAATAAGCTCAAAATGGATTAAAGACCTAAATGTAAGGCCAGAAACTATCAAACTCTTAGAGGAAAACATAGGCAGAACACTCTATGACATACATCACAGCAAGATCCTTTCTGACCCACCTCCTAGAGAAATGGAAATAAAAACAAAAATAAACAAATGGGACCTAATGAAACTTCAAAGCTTTTGCATAGCAAAGGAAACCATAAACAAGACCAAAAGACAACCCTCAGAATGGGAGAAAATATTTGCAAATGAAGCAACTGACAAAGGATTCATCTCCAAAATTTATAAGCAGCTCATGCAGCTCAATAACAAAAAAACAAACAACCCAGTCCAAAAATGGACAGAAGACCTAAATAGACAGTTCTCCAAAGAAGATATACAGACTGCCAACAAACACATGAAAGAATGCTCAACTTCATTAATCATTAGAGAAATGCAAATCAAAACTACAATGAGATATCATCTTACACCAGTCAGAATGGCCATCATCAAAACATCTAGAAACAATAAATGCTGGAGAGGGTATGGAGAAAAGCGAACCCTCTTGCACTGTTGGTGGGAATGTGAATTGATACAGCCACTGTGGAGAACAATATGGAAGTTCCTTAAAAAACTACAAAGAGAACTACCATATGACCCAGCAATCCCACTACTGGGCATATACCCTGAGAAAACCATAATTCAAAAAGAGTCATGTACCAAAATGTTCATTGTAGCTCTATTTACAATAGCCCGGAGATGGAAACAACCTAAGTGTCCATCATCGGATGAATGGAAAAAGAAGATGTGGCATATATATATACAATGGAATATTACTCAGCCATAAAAAGAAACAAAATTGAGCTATTTATAATGAGGTGGATAGACCTAGAGTCTGTCATAAAGAGTGAAGTAAGTCAGAAAGAGAAAGACAAATACCGTATGCTAACACATATATATGGAATTTAAGAAAAAAAAATGTCATGAAGAACCTAGGGGTAAGACAGGAATAAACACACAGACCTACTAGAGAATGGACTTGAGGATATGGGGAGGGGGAAGGGTAAGCTGTGACAAAGCGAGAGAGAGGCATGGACATATATACACTACCGAACGTAAGGTAGATGGCTAGTGGGAAGCAAGTAGATAGCACAGGGAGATCAGCTTGGTGCTTCGTGACTGCCTGGAGGGGTTCGATAGGGAGGGTGGGAGGGAGGGAGATGTAAGAGGGAAGAGATATGGGAACATATGTATATGTATAACTGATTCACTTTGTTACAAAGCAGAAACTAACACACCATTGTAAAGCAATTATACTCCAATAAAGATGTAAAAAACAAACCAAAAAAAACAGCCACATAGATTAATGGAATAGAGAGCCCAGAAATAAACCTATGCAAACATGGTCTATTAATTTATGACAAAGGAGCCAAGAGTATACAATGGGGAAAGGATAGTCTCTTCAATGAGTGGTATTGAGAAAACTTGGGCAATGACGTGGAAAAGAATGAAACTGGACCACTATCTTACACCATACACAAAAATCAACTCAAAATGGATTGAAGACTTTAACGCAAGACCTGAAACCATAAAACTCCTAGAAGAAAACATAGGGGGTAAGCTCCTGGACATTGGTCTCGGCAATGATTTTTTTTTTTGTTTGACACCAAAAGCAAAGGCCACAAAAGTAAAAATAAAAAGTGGGGCTACATCAAACTAAAAAGCTTCCGCACAGCAAAGAGAACCATCAACAAAATAAAACAGCAACCTTGGAATAGGAAAAAATATTTGCAAACCACATATCCCATAAGAGATTAATATCCAAAATACATAAAGAACTCATACAACTCAGTGGGAAAAAAAAACTCCCAATAACCCAATCAAAAAATAGGCAGAGACGTGGCGCAGTTGTTGAGGGTCTGCCTGCCGATGCAGGGGACACGGGTTCGTGCCCCGGTCCGGGAAGATCCCACATGCCATGGAGCGGCTGTGCCCGTGAGCCATGGCCGCTGAGCCTGCGCATCCGGAGCCTGTGCTCCGCGGCGGGAGAGGCTGCAACAGTGAGAGGCCTGCGTACCACAAAAAAAAAAAAAAAAAAAAAAAGGCAGAGGACCTGAATTGATATTTTTCCAAGGAAGATATACAAATGGCCAACAGATACATAAAAACAGCTCAACATCACCAATCACCAGGGAAATGCTAATCAGTATCAGTGATGTATCACCTCACACCTGTTAGAATGGCCATCATAAAAAAAGACAAGTGTTGGTGAGGATGTGGAGAAAAGGGAACTCTTGTGCACTGTTGGTGGGAATGTAAACTGGTGCAGCCATGATGGAAAATAGTATGGAGGTTCCTCAAAAAGTTAAAAATAAAACTACCATACTATCCAGCAATTCCATTTCTGGGTATTTACCCAAAGGAAATGAAAACAGGGTATCGAAAAGATATCTGTGCTCCAACGTTCACTGAAGCATATTCACAATAGGCAAGATATCTATATACAACCTACATGTCCATCGATGGATGAACAGATTAAGGAAAACGTAGTGTGATGTATGTATATATACTACTACACTCACACTCACACGTACACACACACACACACACACTGGAAGGTTATTCAGCCACGAGTTAGGAAGGAAATGCTGCCCTTTGGGACAACATGGATGGGCCTCAAGGGTATTACGCTAAGTAAAATAAGTCAAATATCGCATGGTATCATTTATATGTGGAATCAAATAGGTATAATAAGTCAGCTGTTTCATCAACGGTAAAATGTTATAAAAAGCAGTATTATAATTCTTTACTTTAGCCACCTCTTCCCATTTCCTTGATTCATGAGTAAACTTATGGGAACTTCCCCTTACAAGTCTAGTGTCTACTTTCTAGCTTTCTCTCATCTTTGCATGAAGACAGAATTATAGACATGGTGTTGGGGCATTCTGCTTGATAAGATCTTGAGCACACCTTAATAATTCGATCTAGTGATATTTATATTTCATCATTCATCTGTTTTTCCTTCTACGTTATCTTCATATGTTCTTCTAAGTTATACGTTTCTCTTTTCCTTCCTTTCCTTCTTCATCAAAAATTTTAAAATGTTTATTTTCCCTCATGAAACATTTACATATATTTAAAGACTCTTTTCAGAATGTAGTCTGGATCAAATGAAGAATCACAAAACTTCATACAGTAATTCATCAAAATTAAAAGCAAGCTATGAGCTTTTGGGAACAAAACTTTGTTCACATAGCTCAGTCATTTGGCAGAGAAACATCTGTGTGCTCAGAAGCTGCTGATCTGAGCGGAAGACAGGAGTCACAAACAGGACATAAAAAATGAACATTTGTCAGTTAAGTTAGAGACCCGTGAGATGTTACTATCATAAAGTAAAAGTAATCGATTTCTTTACTAGAATCTAATGTATAAATGTTAAGTGCAGTAAAATCTGAAAATCCTTATTTGCTATTACGACACTTACATTTACAATTTTACAAGTTAGATATTACCTGTCAGGAGTTACCAGCAAAAGTCAGGGCCAGCCCACTTATCAAAATAAAATACTTGCATAGATGGAAAAGTTATATAAATCAGTTATACTAAATATGTTATGTCCCAAAGTATCATAATCTCAATTTAACAAAATAATCCTGAGCAATACTCAGTAATGTGGGATCTGGAGCTTTAAAAAAATTTTTTTAGTTAATTAAAGTTGACAATTTCACATCAGAACTTATTTCAGGAGTAATTTTTGCATATGCCATATATATCTTTCTGAATTAATTTTCATCATACCTATGGTATATTTTTTAGAAATCAGATTCTAAGAAAATAGTGGTATTTACCCACTGCTTCTTCTTGGTCTGAGAAATTAGTTGTTTGTGCTGGGTTGCTAGCTTCTTGATTTCTTCTACAAATTCTTCTTTACACTTTTCCTTTACTTGCTTACATTTTCTGTCTATCTCACCCTGCATATTTGCTACAGCTTTATTTACAGCTTGTCTTTTTTCTTCTTCCATTTCAGAACGCAGCTGAAATGAAAAAAAAAGTTAACCCACAATATGTCAGCTCATAATTTACACAGACCATTAAGCAAAACCTTAATACATAGTTTCTACTTAACTGATGTACCTCTTCCCTTTATTTCATTAAGGGCTATAAAATATTTTAGATGAGAAAAGTGCTACTTTAATTAAAATATTATAAAAAGATATTTTATTATAGTCCTAGTTTTAAAAAGCAGCTACCTGGTTGATGCCTAAGTGACAGAAGCTAAACCACAATAGGAAGACTATTCACTTATCCTGCCCAGATGTCTGAAGGCAACACTGGCGGTGGAGGCTGCGTTACCTTTTCTAGAGCTTCTCGTACAACTCTTTCAGTTTCTCGCTTGTGATCAGACTTCATTCGGTCTTTAAAGTCATTGAAAATTTTGGTGTATTTGTCGTGGCACATGCTTTGACACACTCCGTCACTGGTGGTCTGGGTGCTTCGATGCAGCATTCTTGGTGAAGAGGCACTTAACTTCTTGGTCTGAGTTGATACAGAAACTTTTTCGATTGGCTGAGGCATCGTGGGGATTTCCTGGCTGGAACTTACTGCTTCTGTTTCAGGTTCTGGTTCCTAAAGGATAAGGAAAGTGCTATACAATTCACTAGTTCAAGAGCAAGCTCTATTAGGAGAAAAACAGAGTGATATACATAAACAGCCATATAAAAAACTGCAGTTCAAAAACCATGTAAGAAAATGGAAAATTGTTTTGTGTATTTTACAATTAAAAATGAATTAATTAAAAAAAATTTAAAACACATGCAATTAGTAGGTACAATAATTCTAAACAGGAACTTCTTCATTTACAATTACATATCAATATTATGGTTTTTCTTTTCAAAACAGACTAAAAAAAATTATCGTACAAAATCATTATCAATTTATAGTCACTTCTTTGGTTTAGATTCTTTAACAAATACCCTAGACCACTTCTCACTGAATATGTGTTAGGATTTTGCCCATATTTACACCTGATTTTAAAATATGCATGGATTATATAATTTTAAAAGGCTGAGCTCAGCCATAGTTTCCTCCAGTTTTTAAATGTTGGCCTCATTGATATGTTGGATAAACACTTTGTTTTTTATTAGTACTATGAGAAAATATCAGAGTTCTAGAAAATACAGCAAAGTGCCCTCCCACTTAGCCAGCCGTGGTCACTGCTGTTTAACTGGTAAGGAGACTTGCAGCTCCCGTGTGTTACTCTATGACGGGAACAGTGGGAAGACTGAGTCCAACTTGGTTGCTACAGGTTGACTAACGGCAATGCTTTTCGCAAGGACCTGTGAGGAGCACTGCCTTGATCACAACTGTGAAAATATTTCCTGTTTCAATTGCCACCTGGACACTGCAAGGCAGGCAACTTACTTCTTTTTTGGGTTCCACACTTTGATTACGTCGTCCTTTCTTTGTTCTCGGTTCTTGAGTGACCTTTAGCTGTGGGCATCATAAAAGTAACAGCACATTATTCCCGACACTATGAAACACTTCTCTGCTGCTAAGACTAGCCAGGGACCCACAGGTCAGGGGTGAGCACTTGTTCCCTTTCGCATTAGCTCTTTCAGGACCACGTGGTTGGCACTCACAGAATGATTCCTCTGGGCCGAGGGCTTGAAAGAGCTAATGTGCTGGTAGTGTCAGGATCAGGGTTGGTGGTGGCTTCCGTGTATTGGAACTGGTTCTGGTTTCTTTCGCAGAGCACTTTACAAATGTTACACGAAAGGAAGAAGAAAAGTCAGAATCTGCTCATTCCAGTGAGGAGTGTGCGCTGACACCTGCACATTCAGAACAAGAACCGACAGGCTCTCACTGGCGCCTCTCACCTGCTCATTACTGGTAGAGGAGATGCTGGATTCTGCCTCCTCCTCCCCTCGGTCCTCATTCTTAGACTTCCAAAACCTCCCTTCACGAAGGAAGCGCTGATGCAGCTCCAGCTCATCACAGGCCTTCTTCCAGCCCATACTGCGCTTAACATGCAGCCGGTGAACGTTGACTGTGATGTCCTGTATGTTTTCAGAAGGAATCCAGGCCCTGTGAACAACATTGAAAGGGATGGTTAGAAATTTCCAAAATGGGAGGGACTTCCCTGGCCGTCCAGTGGTTGAGACTTCGCCTTCCAACACACGGGGAGCTAAGATTCCACATGCCTCGTGGCCAAAAACCCAAAACATAAAACGGAAGCAATACTGTAACAAATTCGATAAAGACTTTAAAAATGGTCCACATCAAAAAAAAAAGAAGAGGAAGAAATTTCCAAAATGGTAGAAACACTACCAATTGTAAAGTACAATTTGTGGCTTGAATAAAAACTCTTACCAAGTAGAAAATAGGTGAAGTGACATTTGTTTTTCACAGTCATCAAAGCAAAGTTCTCAGAATGGGAGTGATTTACAGCTCTTTTTAAAACGTTCAATACCTCATTGTTTTGAATACTGTAAATTATTCAAAATCTAGCTATTTGCATGTTAGAACTATAGAATCATTTGTAAATGCCGAGAGATTTTCATGAGACACTTACATACAAAATGAGGGCATCTAACAACTATTATCTAGTAAGTCATCACATCCCTATTCATCAGATGAACCATGACTAACAAATGGAAAACTGTTTGTACCATTCAGCAACCAAGTACTCAACTGCGAACACATAAGTTGATCTAAAACTACATTTCGTTCTATTGGGAAGAATACTAGAAGTTTACAAAAATTTTCCTGGGTGCTAATTGCTTGACTGGACTTAAATTAGTATCCAACTCAACCAGGGCTTACCATGTGCCAGTGGAAGGTACCACAAAGCATACAGTGCATGGGACCTATGACTGTTCCCACCTCATTTGACAGCTGGCAGAGGTGCTGCCAAAATGGGGTTAAGGAAAGCTATTAATTAGCAGCTGGAACCCAGTGAGGGTCCTCACTGCGTGTAATTTATTAGGTTGGCACTTCTATATACATTGCCACTGCCTTTAACTGAGAAACAATGATAAAACAGTGCAGCACAGAGTTGAGGTGACTCTGGGGTACTCTGGAGAGGAAGAGGGTTTCATTTGGCTGTGAGTGGTCACAGGTTTCATTTGAGCTCCATCTTGAAGGAGGAGTAAGATTTAAACAGGGGACCATATGAGGGGAGGACTTCTAGGCAGAAGGGATGTCACAAATGAAATAAGAAAATATAAGGACATGTGAGGCACAGTTAGTATGACATTTTCTAGAGCACAGGGTACAAGTTGGGATCCAGCACTATGAATACACAGATTTGCTCTTTTCAGTCGTATTAGGAGTTTCAGAAATACTAGACCTATGACTGCTCTGAAGGGATCTTACTGGATCTTACTGGATTCCTTGAAGGAATCCCGGCACATATGCCTAAAGCCAAAAATGTAGACTTCTAATTTGCTTGTACAAACTAAGCTGTTTGCTTTAGAATTTAAAAGCACATTTTAAATATATAATAATCCATAGTTATACGGTAATGGTAACTGAAATTGTTAAATTTGAACTTATTTATAAATATTACATTAACAGTATCATCTGACAGTGCTTTACTAGAAACCAAAGTAAACTACACTTTGAAAAAGAGTGCAAATAAAATTTTGCTTGTGGAAGAGTTCCTTGCCATTAGATCTTGTATTTATATTATATTTACTCTTTCAGTCAACAAACATTTATTGAGCACCTATTATTATACCAGTCAACCAATAAAAGTGTTAAAACACTTTTTAAAACCAGTATGTTTTTTGAGAGAGATTTCTGTTATAAGCAGTGCTGACTACCTGGAATCAACTTGTGACCTAGGAGAGAATCTTATCCCCTTGGATATATTTAGTCTATTGAATCTATTTAATCTATTGAATTTATTCAATTTATCTACTACCAGCTGGAACCCAGTGAGGGTCCTCACTGTGCCTAATTATTAGGTTGGCACTTCTACATATATGGCCACTGCCTTTAATCTACTGAATTTAATCTACTGATTTAAGCAACGGAATCTATTCTTAACATGAGACTTAAGTCTCAATGCAATTCATAAAAACATTCCTATTCTCTCTTAATCATCTCCATTATTGTAGATAATCAGATTTCAGTTTTAAAGAGTATCACTGAGCATGCAATCTGACCTACACTAAAAATAAAAGGCAAACTGCACCCCACAATTTACAGTAAGTTTAATAAAAAGAGGTAAAATCGAATCTGGCTATACCTACACATCTGTCAATCCGGAATTCTCTGAATATATGCACAATGAAATGGCTCAGTGATATGATGGCAAACGAACCCAAAATGTCCCCTTTCTTTCTTCCCTGTGCCATTGCTCCCTCCAACTACAGGCAGCAGAAAGATTTAGCCCTGCTGACAGTCAGACCCTATCAGCTACTTTTTTTCCTCTGACAGGCAGAACCCTGCATACCCTATGAAAACCCTGCCTGTACTTACCAGGACCACAGGCATCTGCTCCCTGAACGTTACAACCTGCTCAGGGTTCAGGGTCTAGGGAGGGAGCAGCATGTTCTGGTGTGAGCATACAGAGGGACTAGTCCAAAATCATTTATTTGCTTAAATTTTTTTTCTCCCACCTAAGTGTAGAGACATGATTGATAAAATGGCTAAAGAATATTTATTGTATTTATTCGTGGTGATCTCTGCATAACAATGTCGTATTTAATACCACTGAATGGCACACTAAAAAATGTTTACAATAGTTTTTAAAAAGTATTTATTAATGAAAACTTGTAGCTGGGGGCCCTTCTAGGCCATCTCTACTTGGTATATAACATGTTGCTTAAGTAATTAAAACTATTATTTTTATCTATCAATTATTCTAACATGATAGAGTATCATTTTTAAGGTATGTCCCCATCGTTCACTTGAAATATCTTGCTGGTATACTGTAACCAGGAAAAGCAAATGAAAAAGATTCATAGTAAAACTGTGTTTATAGTAAAATTGTAGATCTTTTATTTTCTAAAATAAAGTCCTTAGGGTCTCATCAGTCCGTAATTTTTTTAGATAAAATTTTCCAAGAAATAAGAAGTCTGGGGGAAAAAGACTCTGGAAATGTAATTTTCTGTTTTAATTCCCTCTTCAGATGACAAACTTACTCTAGGGACCCAAGTAAATCAGCTCAAATATTCTTTTAAAATATTTTCTGCACAGTATATACTGAATGATATAAAACAAACTCACTCATATTATTAATAAAATACCACTCATGGTTGAAGATACTATAAAGTTGTTTTAAAATTAGTGAAAAAAGAAAATATAGGAAAATTCTGATTATCAGATTGTTCTCATCTAGTAGTATGGTTTTTAAAAATAACTGAATTCTTCATTTTTCTAAATTAACTGTTTATTTAATGAAATTCAAAGAACTAAATCAAATTTTTCCCTCATGTACATTCTTAGATCATAACATCAACACTCTCCTGTACTCCTGAGTTGATTATTTTTGTCTATGGCTTTGACAGAACCTTGAAAGTACGGTTGAAACTACTGTAATGATATTACAATTCTATGAAATGAACACATCCTGAGAAGCCTTCCGCTTAACTCCTAATATGGATTCAGTCCCACCATTAACATGCTTCTGAACTCAACAGTGTCAACTATTGGAACTGTCCTGTTTAGTAACCATTACCTGAAATACACCTAGAAATACCATGTATAGAAAGCACTGTTAGGTGCCCAGTCAAGTTATGTGCTGATTTGTTTTTTAATTTAAAATACACTTCAGGGCTTCCCTGGTGGCACAGTGGTTAAGAATCCACCTGCCAACGCAGGGGACATGGGCTTGAGCCCTGGTCCGGGAAGATCCCACGTGACGTGGAGCAACTGAGCCCGTGCACCATAACTACTGAGCCCGCATGCCACAACTACTGAGCCCGTGAGCCACAACTACTGAGCCCGTGAGCCACAACTACTGAAGCCCGCACGCCTAGGGTCTGTGCTCTGCAACAAGAGAAGCCACCGCAATGAGAAGCCCATGCACCGAAACAAAGAGTAGCCCCCCTCGCTGCAACTAGAGAAAGCCTGCACACAGCAACAAAGACCCAACGCAGCCAAAACTAAATAAATACAATAAATAAATTTATAAAAAAATAAAATGAAATACAGTCCACACAGTTTCTAATGGCAAAGCCCACAGAGCACTGGTAAAGCAGGACTGGGCACCCCCCACGACTCCTGGAGGCCCAGGGGTGATGGCTGCACATGATTACCTCTGGTGGTGGTGACCGAAGAAGCGGACGTCAACCTGATTGTCCTCTTTCTGCATGACTTTGGCCGGCCAGAATCCAAAACCTTTCATTTTAGCCCAAACCAGTTCATGATTAGGTATCTGGAAATAAAATGTTTTACCTTGTCATACTACTTTTAAAGTATTAAATACAAGAATATCATTAATACTGAACTACTCAGTCAAGCATAATCCATAATTTTGAAAATATTGTTTTTTCTAACTCCTAAGCACACAGAACTTACCCCCACCCCAGGATTGACTGATTTTGCCTCCAAGAAAAACACCAAAAAAATTAAAATTTGCATAAGCAATGTGGACCTTCATTTCGCAGAAAAGACAGTGAAAAGAATCTCTTGATAGCCTGTGGCATCTGGAATGAAGCCAACAGTGTAACAGTGGCAAACAGAACACCCTAACTTTGCTTCATGAAATACAGTCCAACCCTGGGAGCCTATAGGAAATGGGAGAATTTTAGGCCTTCCTCCCGATCTATCAAGTCGGAGATGCAAATTTTAATGAGACCCTCAAGTGACTGAGGAGCACACTAATATCTCGGAGAATAGGGGCTCTCAGGCAGGCTCCTACACCATGGCCAGGGGTAGGCGACTGCCCCCGGAACACTCCTTGAAATCATGCCATTTTAGGGGAAATCACACAGCTGTAAGTATATATAAAGACTTAGATTTCTTGTGAGAGAATGAGAGGAAAAGCAAATTTTTACTTTATGTATTAAGGGATTCAATGTTTATTCCTACTCTTGAGGGTCCTCATTTTAAAGTCAGAAATGGATACTGATCCCAAGCTGTTTCCCCCATGTTTCAGTTTTCATACTCATTAAAACCATACATACTATGACACAAAGAAAAATATTTAGAAGGATTATAATCTTCAAGCAAATTGGAAATAAACTTCCTTAGAGTAAGACATCAGACACTTAAGAAATCTCAAAATTTTACATACACAAGGATAGCAGAACCAATTGTCAGGACGTGCATTTGATAAATAGAAGCAATTCTTGCAAAGTTGTAATTCATCCAGCTGAAAAAGAAAATCAACTATTTAGCCTACATAAAATACACACATGCATAGAACTATATAAAATAGATCCATGCAAATTAACATTCTCTTTCATGTATACAGTCTCCAGTTTTGTTCCTTAAGCTTAAAATTCTAATTTTCCAATGAATAATACCAGAAGAGCCTGCCACTTTCTTCTTGGAACCTCCCGAAGGTCCCAGATTGCACTTGGAATAGAGGACAGATTCCTTAGGGGGCCACTGCATCTGACCTCTGCTTCCCCAGCCTCACTGATACCTTTCCAGTTCAGCACTCATATTAAAGGCTATTTCCTCAGAAATGTCTCTTGATCTACCCATATAAAATATCCGCTACCAATAAAAGCAGTCCCTACTTTGCCTCATTCTCTGTCTTAGTGTTATTTTCTTTCATAACATTTTTTTATAACTTGTAAAGAAACCTATTTTGTCCGTCCTTTTCTTGAGTCTCCCTCTTCAGAATACAACTGTATGAGCAGGAAGCCAGCATCCTGATCCCCATTTTATTCCTCCTAACACAGCACATAGTAGACACTCAATAAACATGTTTAACGAATTTTTAAAAAGTCATATGTGAAATGGAATCAAGAAACAAAACTTTTTATATAAATTGAGATGCTTTTGCAAAGATAGTATGGTTATAGATGAGTGTTTCAAATAAGAAAGACCACCCAAAAAATCCTTCCCTAAATATATATTTCATTTATTGTATAAATATGCATGCTGTTGTTTGGATGCTTTTTTGCCTGTGTAGTGTAGTAAGAACTCAAATTTGAACCTTTCATTCGCAGAGGGTAATGTTTATTGAGTGCCTGCCCAGTGCAGCACATTTACATGTAGTTATATAACTAATACTCTTTAGGGTAGTTAAAGAGGAGAAAACAAAGTTTCCTTTTCTTCTAACTAGTAGAAGTTACTTAGTAACTAAATCTAACTCCCAGGATTTCTCTGAAAATAGTTCTGCCAGAATTCTTCCCCCTCTGTTTGCGTTATTTCCCATGTATGTCATACATGGAAATAAAATTATATCTAAAGAAAATGGCAAAATTAAAACGTACATATCAGAGTGGAATTCTGAAATAGATTAGTGTGGAATATAGCAAGAGTTTAGTTATTAGGCATGGATAGTACCTCATGACATGTGTCTTTATAGAGCATCCTTGCTATGTCAGCTTGCTCACTGTCTGCTGTAATTAAAGACAGGTATCTATTACCAGTGATCTAGAAACACAAGACTATCAAAATTAATACAGCCGTTTAAATTTTCTTTCATTTTTAACAAAAGTGGACACATACCATTTAAAACAAAAACGTATATTTAAAATAAAATTAAGGCAGTAAAAGAAAACGCTATCAGCAGCTTTAATTTTATATCCAATATAACATAATACTCTAGGTACAGAGGGACCTCTTTCATTACTTTTGAATGAGGGGATATTAATGCGGAAAATCAAAAGTAATCAAAGTGCTTATAAAAAGCCTTTCAACTAAGTTTATATATAAAACTATGAATATTACCTAGTGTAACTAGAGTTCTTCTTTTGGCCAGTCAATTCTATAAGCTATAACTCCATTACCAAACATTTTTAAGTTTAAACCCTAACATTATTACTTACAGATTCATTCAGGTATTGTTTTAATGTAATATTTTATAAAAGATATTTCTCGACATGGAATGTAAATGGTATGAAGTTTAAAAAACTACACAAAAGAAAAAATATTCAACCTCCATAGAAAATCACTGTGTTGTGGAGAAGCAACTGAGCATCAGCTTTGAACTCTTCGTAACTTCGGTACTTCCCTTCGTTCACTTTCTGCAGAGGGAAAACAACAAAATGGCAAAGGGTTAATGGTGAGAACACCTGTCAGCATTACAGCGTTAGAGTGTAGGAAACAGGCGAATTCTCCAGAATGGCATTACGACTACTCCTGTGTCCCATGGTACTGACAGAATGTGCGTAAAAGAAACCCACAACTCCGTCTGCAGTTAGACTATTACAGGATGGTGAAGTGTGCAGAGCCCACATCCTGCAGCCACGTTGTCCCCGATACTTATTTACTAGTATGAACTCTGCAGCATGAACACCTCATTCTGTAATAACAAAAGCTGCTGCTAAGCACTGTAAATAACGAAAGCTTTGGTCAGTGGGGTTGATGAGACCCTAACTACATATCTACTATTTTTACAACTCAAGAGAATAAAAATTGAAAGAAGAAAGAGCCGTTAGCCTCTGTGACAGTTTACCGTTATCACAAAGAAGATACGGTTATAATTCTGAATTGGGATTAGGTGCTGATGTATAAACAATTTTAAAGTCCTAGGAGGTCCTCTATGCACCAAGTCAAATGATGGCTCTGTTTGGCATCAAGGGTCACGGGGCACTTTTATGAATATTGATATCTGAACTCCACCCTGAACTTCTCATGGCCTTGGGCTCGCAGGTGCTCAGGCCTTGGCATTGTGCAGCGCTCCCAGGCTACCTGCCTATACCCAGGTGGGGACAACCAGACCCCACAGCCCCCAAGCACCATCATAGCTCGTATTGTGGTCTGGACTGTAAGCTCCTGAAAGCATGAAAACCATGTCTTCCTCTTCATTTTCTTTATGGTGCTTCTGCTCATGGTCAGCACTTGCTAACAAGGCACCATCAGCCCAGCCAGTGTGCTCCATGGACCCAACAGGATCAGACTGCAGAACGTGGGGAGGGGCCACACAGGGAGAGGGCAGGAAGGGCAGCGGAGTTCTTCACTGTTCTCAGAGGCTCAGAGTCAGGAAAAGAGGCTATGCCTGAAGCCACACAATCTAGGGGTAGGAGGTGAAATTTAAATGGCTCGTTTTTATGAACAACCTTCATTTATCCCTTTCTTCCACTGAAATAATACACCTTCATTCTTCCTCAGCTATTAAGCAGATTAAGAAAGGAGTAAGATGATTTTAAATTATTCCTATGGTCTCCCTGTTATGGCCAGCCATAAGATTTTAAAACTTCAAAGTGATACATAGGTACAGAATTAATAAATCTGCAAAGCTAACTGGAAACAGGTCAAAGTGTTCATTGGATTTTACTACAATTTGTAATTAAGTATTAACAAACCCATTAACGATCCTCAGCTAGAGTAGGTAAAAATAAGAACTTCATTAAAGAAGGATAAAGTTTTCTAGTTAAAACTTTGTTTTGTTCAAGTGCATGTCATTGTGTTTCCCAAGATCCTAGATCAGTTCTATGTTCTAATCTTCCCTTGAGAGAAACTCCTAAGTACTGCTTCTGAAACTAGGAAACCACATCCACATGTTAATTACATCTGGAACATTACACTGACCAGGCTACAATACATTTTCTTTAAGCAGCAAGTGTCAAGAATCAACAGGCTGCTGAAAACCAAGCCTCTTAAAAGATGACCCCTAAAGAGCACTAGAGGGAGTGCATGCCATTCACAAGGGCAGCTGCTCAGGCAGGAGGGCGGCAGGTGCACGACCAGGGCTGTGCTGTCAGGGAGCTTTACCTCCTGAATGGCAGGGACGTCGACCGCCGAGTGCACCAGCCGCCGGTACATGGGGTGTTTGTTGTCCTTCCCCTTTTTATTAAGGTCAATAGCCTGAAAGGTCATGAGACACATCAGTTTAAACGTGGCTAGAGAGAGGGGTAAAACATCAATTTCTAAACAACAAGTACTTTAGAACTTAATGAAAAATGTACATGCACTATAGTTTAATGTGGCATTCCTTAAGGTTTGAATAGAAAGAACAGTTATTTTGGAAAATTCAATTTCACTTTAAACACTATCAATGAAAATGTTCATTCTGATAAATGGAATTTTAAAATATACATGTGTCTAATCTAATACAGCTAAAGAAACGCCTGAGTTGAAAACAAAGACAAAACAAATTTTAAAGCCTTTTATAGAACTATTTACTGCACAAAAGAAACGGGACAGCAGTGGTTTCCACCCCTCATACTGCTCTATGCATATTTGTTCCTTGTCAGTCACTAACTTTTAAGGAGTAAGCCAGAGTGAAATATATTCTGGGCGATTCTGAGAGTCCCCCTTACAGGACTCACCCTCTCCTTCATGCGGGAGACGATGAACCTCAGGTACGTACTCATCTCCTGCTTGTTCGTATTTTTCTTCTTGATGCTCTGTTGAAGATAGAAAAGGCCAAGATAAAATCTGATCATTTATAAGTCTATATTCTTGTAAAAGATGTCTCTTATATAAAAGATTATAGTGTGCAAAGATTTTCTTAAAAGATGTACTATTTCCAACATTATCTGATGCCGAGAAATCTTCAAAGTTTGCATACCAAAAACAGCATTTAACAAGGTAAGAATTGGAAAATATTATACTGTCCTTGACATAATAACTTAGAGAACTATGCATTTTTTTCTTTTCTTGATGTTTAAAACTTCAACCAATTTTCAGATGAAAAGAAATAATGACAATAACAATAATGATACAATAATGATATAATGTAGAATCACTTATTTTATTTAAAAAAATTAATGGCTGAAATCCTTTAGGGAATATTTTAAAATAGCAATAGTGAATGATGAATTTCAACATAACATTATTCTCTGTTAAAAAGATTATTAAATGTCTGTGTCACAAAGGAATTACATACACTGCAGCACACACATCTACGTAACTATTCTGAAGTGTCACGGATCTCTTCAGTAATAACTCCAATTTCTGTTAGTCTTGCCTAAAAGCTAATTAGGTTCCTTAATTTATCTCAGAAAATTAACTTTACATGAAGAAAAAAAGACAGGATTTTTTAACTTTTATGTCATTTCTAGACAGCTAGGAAACAAGGACCAATGTTCCCGTTTCCCTAGTCAAGGTTAATATACCATGACAGACACTGGGCCATAAGTAGACTGCACTGCAGAGGACTGAGTAGGTTTGGGCCACTATTTAATAGACACTAACTTTTTCAGGCCGCTACATTATGAGTCTCTGGTATTATTACTTACTCCCAAAAGAATTTTATACACAGGAAGTCATCTCAATATCCTAAGTACAATGGAAGAAGGAGCAAAAATTTCTCATGTAAATGAGAAACCTTAGCTATGGCTTAAGCAAACTGATTATACATACACAACATTAAAATATCTGCATAAAAAGTGGAAAACTGTTTTCTGAGCTGGAGACTTACTTTCATACACTTCATGTTTGACATGATCCCCTCCCTTCCTCCTCACCTGGATTCTTTGGCAATGCAGTCAGTGCTCTCCTTACTCAGCTTTATTCTATGACCTGTGCAGTTTTATTATGGAGCAGTTTTTCTCAACCCCGGCCATACCTCAGATACACTGGTGGACTCCCATAAAATGCAGTTGGGCTCCACCCCTGAGCATCTGAATTGGAATTTCTAAGGGAAAGTTCATTCATTCACTGTTAGTTCCTCAGGTGGTTGTGACATCTGGCCAAGACCAAGTACCAGTGGTGTAGATGTGGAGTTTAAAATGCAGTGACATTTCCTGAACCCCAGGTTTTATAATCTCTGGGGAAAGGGACTTTGATGTAGCTTGTAAGTTCTCATTTTAAACAAAATCCCCAGTGAGTCCCAGGCACACAAACACATGAGAACTATTAACTGCTCCCTCCTGTAAGCCACAGTAAAACAGTAGATCTGAAACACAATCAGCTATTAATGCTTTTGCATAAACATTCTTGCTAGCACGGCCATCCCTCCAAGTACTGCTTTCTATACTAAACAGCTTGATGAGCTATTGGATATAGGGAAGAAAGGGTAAGAAGGCCAAGAAGGCTTTTTCCTCACCTCCTGGGAAACCTATATTCCCTTAAAAAGAGAGGAGAATAAAAACAAATGCTTCCAGGGAGTTTCCTGGTGGCCTAATGGTTAGGATTCCGGGCTTTCACTGCCGTGGCCCGGGTTCAATCCGTGGTTGGGGAACTGAGATCCTGCAAGCCGCATGGCATGGCCGAAAACAAACAAACAAAAAAGCCAAATGCTTCCAACTGCATGCTCTATCATGCCAACTCTGAAATATTTTGGGAGGACTACCAACACTGCAGATCCCAAATATCATTCTGGTCATTAAATCACACAATTGTGTATAAACTCAGGTATAACAGCAACCTACATCAGATTAGAAGTCTTGTAATACTATCTGTGGGGTCATGGTTCTTTTAATAGGTAACATATTATTCCGGTGAAATATACAACCAGCACTGAAATATTACTTTAATGCTCACTAAAAATTGTGCCAAACTAAGCAGGGTGGGAACACTCTCCTCTCTGGGTCTCCCATTGAATACCTCGAGCTCAACCAGGCAATGAGTGCTCTTGAAGCCGATGTCCACTAGTGCTGGGACGTCTGCAGTCACTTGAGAGGCGACGGTGGGGATGGGTGCTCACTGCATCCCCTGTCTCCAGGGCTGCTGTGTATTCTACACATGCACAGTAATATTTTTTTCCCATTTCTGCACTCTCAACATCAACCTATGAAGTACTTCACTGTTAGTTAGAATCCAACTCCTTTTGGTTTTAGAGCCTTAGAAAATAAAGCAATTCAATGTTTCTCTGTGGGTGAAATTTATGCAGTGCTAGAATCAGAATCTCTCTACAGGCATACCTCATTTTACTGCACTTCGCAGATACTGTGATTTTTACAAATTGAAGGTTTGCGGCAACCCTGCACTGAGCAAGTCTATCGGTGCCCTTTTTCCAACAGCATTCGCTCACCTAGTGTCACTAGGTCACATGCAGTAATTCTCATAGTATTTCAGGCTTTTTCAATATTACTATATTATTATATTTGTTACAGTGATCTTTGATCAATGATCTTTGATGTTACTATTACAAAACGATTACGACTCACTGAAGGCTCAGACGATGGTTAGCATTTTTTAGCGATGAAGTACTTTTTAATTAAGGTAGGTACCTTTTTTGACATAATGCTATTGCATACTTACTAGTTTAAACATAACTTTTGTGCAAGTTAGTTTGTGCAACTAACTTGATTGTGATGTTTGCTTTACCGTTGTGGTCTGGAACCAAATCTGCAATACCTCCGAGGTATGCCTGTATAGCTAAAATATCCTAACCAACTGGTTCTTTCTTTGAAATAAAAAAATATTGAAACTTTTTGAAACAGTAGGGAAAACCCTATTTTACTTTGCTTAAGTTTAGGTAACTGTGCATTACATTGTTCATGTAATTCCCCTGTTTAAATGAAGGTCTATTTTCAGTTCCTATTTCCTTTCCATAAAGAATCTACAAAATACATGGGTATTACGTGCTCTCAGAATGCTTTTACTTTGGTTTCACCTGTTTAAACATTTTTAGATTAATTGCTAATTTAGCATAACCATGTGCAGCAGCATTTCTTTCTGGGAAGACTCCAAATGTACAGAGTTCAGGCCGAGGGCCTTAATTTTACAAAACTATAATAAATGATAAATTAGAGGATAAAAATCTGATTTTGTATCATGTTTAAATTTGCTTAGAGTAAGGTGCTAGAGTATCTCTCCTCTTCGGTGTGCAATTGAAAGTGGTGATATACGCTTAGGAAAGTGACTATATTTCAGCAAAATGTAAAAGGAAACAAGGGGGATGGATGACTTTCTGTGGCTAAATGGATGTGACCCACCCCCACCCTTCACAGCTCCAACTCTGGCAAAATATTACTACCTAGAAAGTCCCCTACACATTTTATAAAGTGCCACCCAGATTTAGGCATCCCACTTCAGTGCTGATCACCTCTGGTTGTGCATTAGAACCGCCTGGGAAAGCCTTTAAAAAAACACCAATGTCCATTTATACAAAGTTCTGGAACAGGAACAACTTATCTGATGGACACTAATGACAGTGACGCCCATCTAGTATGGGGTGGGATTCAATGGTCATGTCGGTGGGACTTGGGTACAGAGCTATGTGTGCATTTGTCTATTTCTCAAGTGGCATATTCAAGACTTGTGCAAATCACCGCAATGTAAATTTTACCTCCAAGGAAAAAGCCACCACTGTCTAGATGCCACCCAGAGATGGTGCTGACACTGGTTTACAGAGGAGCATGGGCACTGGCAGTCCTAACACCCCAGGTATTTCTCACAGGCAGTCCCGACTGAGAACCACTGCACAGCAACATAAGAGAGGCTGTTTCCTTACACAAACACATGCAGTGGGCCAACTCACCTCTGCTGCTGTCCCAAGAAGAGTCAAGAGGCAGAGCTGCGAAGCTGGCTTCTGAAGTGACACCAGATCTAGAAGCCTCTCTGTCTACTTGCTCACACTAACAGAAAGGCACCTTTCTTACGTTTCAACTATTTGTTGGTTCTCTTCAGTTAACATATTAAAACTTCAATCATTCTGGCTGTATAGGAGTCACCAAAAGAAGTTTCCTATCCAAGGAGGATTATTTTTTTGAAAGCCTCTATGTTACTTGTTTATTTTTTTTACTTGCTGCCCAATACAACTTTTCTGGTGGCAGATATGGGATTCTACCGAAGATGTAGGGCAAGAACTGAAGTGCGTGTGAACACTCCAGTTGGTAGGTGTATTCAGGAGGCTGAGGGAGCCCACTTCCCACACGTGCAGGCTGAGGCACTTGCTCAGAGAAGGGAAGCAAACAAAAGAGAAGACCCTGAACAGATGCAAAATCTCTTCCAGCAATTTGTAGGGACGAAGCACTTGTTATAAGATGCTTTCACATTTGCTAAACTTGTGGGCTTTCTTTTTAACACTTTCTGGTTATGATTTAGAGAGCTGGTATTTCACAAAGGAAATCAACAGAGCACACAGCTCCATCCAGGGCTGCACCCTAAGACTTCTAAGGACATCTTAGTTAGCATGTTGTGAGCTGCCTTATGTGACAGTCACAGCAGAGTTAGTGCCTGTTGGCCAAACCAGGACATTGGCGTGGCTTGAAAAAAGCCACTATAAGAGAAATGAAAGAGGTAGCTTCTAAGGTAAACACCATTCTGCTTGTAACATAACTAAGCAGATAGCTCTTGACAACAAGGTAAGAAAAAGAGAAAAATAGTGCTGTATAAAATCTGCAGATTATTGCAGATCCAATTCTTTCTCAGACTTTGAAGAACTGCTTTGCAGACCTCAGAACTCCTCAGTAAAGGCCTTTTTGTAAGAGTGACAGCTCAGGATCCACCAGAATGAAGCCCAGTAAGTGTTGGTAACTGTCCATATCACCTGGCAGCATACAGGAGTGACTTTGGTCAATATCTACAAATAATAAAGAGCAAAACTTCCTATTACATGCCCAAAGTTGCTGCAACCATTGTTAGACAACAGAAATCACATGGCCGAAGCTGTGTTACAGAGGTGGATAAGACATCCACTAACCTAAGATGCACTTAGGTATATTACAGATAACCGAGGGGCTGCTTCCCTTTAAGGGAAAAATAATAGAAAATCTTGAATACCTTCTTGAGTAAGGAATTCTTAAGCCAGTTACAATAATGGCTGGATTACAGCAAATCAAATGAGTCTAGGTAGATACCACAAGACAAAACATGAATAAAGTAATTCAGCCATGCTCAGTGCCTTACAGTGTTTTTTGGCTGGAAGCAGGTAGGAACAAGTTTTGATCCTGTCAAGGTTTATCCACAGCTGATTATTGATAATGATGCCCAAGCACCATTATTTGAAGGAACATTCAGGACTGAATAGTCTGGAATTTTCAATGTGCCCTAGAAACATAGGGCACTTCAGTTGTAGAAACATATTTTAGCAGAGAATTAACTTCTGGAAATACCACTTCTATACACCAAGTATCCAAAAGAAAAAAAGAAGTGTAAAATCAGAAATCCAGGGGTCTTTTCCTTAGATAATATATCTGTGCTCACCTCGCCAAATCCAAGCTCCCAAGTCTGTTATTAACAAGGGCTTCCCACTTTCTTGGGGATTCCCAACACCCAAAATGTTCTTCCCACAGCAGGCTGGACCAGAGGCAGGCAAACTTCTGTGAAGGGCCAGATGGTAACTATTTTAGGCTTTGAGGACATTCAGTTAGTGGCTGTCTCGACTACTCAGCCCTGCCATTGTGGTGAGAAGACAGCTATAAATAATGCATGCGTTACATGAACAGGGCTGTGTTCCAATAAAACGTGTAGATATTGAAATTTTAATTTCTTATAACCTTCACATGTCACAAAATATTATTTCTCTTTTTCTTCAACCATTTGAAAGTATAAAACCCGCCCTCAGCTCATGAGCAGTACAAAAACAGGTGGTGGGCTTGATTTGGCCCATGGGTCGTAGTTTGCCAACCCCTGGACTATAAGTTCTATGACAGCAGGGTCCATGATGGTCTAGTTCAGTGTTCTTTTGCCAGGGCCTCGTACAGTAACTGTCAAATAGTAAATACTCAATAAATACTAGTTGAATTGAACTAATGGCAGTCATTAACTAACCAACTTCATTGCCTACTAGAAAAAAACATTCCATGTAGTTGAACTCAACAATACAACATCCTTCCAAAATGTGAAATACTTATTCACACCCAAGCTGTGTTAGCACATTCAAGCCACTATAAACCATTGTTAATGTACCATTTCACTGTCAGATGACACCTGAACATGGCTGATGTCCTCTAACGATCAGAGGCTCACTTGATGTTAGTGAGCGTGCAGGACTCCTGAGCCTCAACCCCAAGGATGTGTTCTAAACAAGCACATCCAGTAATTCTGCTACAGATGGTCTCTGGGGCTTATTGGAGAAACACTAGTCTGCATATAAATTACCTATATTGTCAGAGGAACCAGGAAGCTCCAAGCTCTCCTCCATAACTATCTGTAATCAAAGAATAGAAATGAATCCCAATGCATTTTAGCTGCACATAAATTGCCTATGTTAAGGAAATCAGGGGCTCTGCGATATTCTCTATAACCACTTGTAATGCTGGAATACAAAGGAATCAAAGAATTTATAAGAAACCCAATATCTGAGATTTTAACAGTAGAGCTGGTCTGGTGGGAGTGGCCCCAAGCCCTACTATTTCTCCTCTGTACCACTGGGACCCCAGCAGCCCCTCAATGACAATCACTTTCTAGCACAGTCTTCTAAAAATATACCAATGTTCAGTCTTGTTCACCCCCAGCACTGACACACTGAAATTAAGTCTCCTCTACAAGAGCAGAAGAACAGAACACCACACCTGCTGCCAGCACCAGCGTAGGAACTTGGTTAAACACTTCTGCATTCGGAGTGCATGACTCCCTATAGCTCCATCCTACATCTCCCACAGTCAGTCCAGCAACAATCATTTTCCCTTGAGTTTCTGGCACTAGTTTTTTGGGTTTTTTTTTTTTAACTTAAGTTAAAGAAACTTAAGTTTAAAAATCTCCCCTAGGCTGTCACAAATATGCCTTCTTACTCATAAGTAAAAGTTGAACTTGGAGGATAATTCAAACCACAAAGAACATGTTGAGGTGGATTCTTGGAGTGTGTTGGCAAACATGACTCTACTCCCAAGCACTCTCTACTTGAGAAGTTGCTCCTGCTGAATCACTAATGCACAGGGTTTCCAGACTTCTTCATGGAGATTTACAAAACAGCACTGAATGCTACTTAAGCTGTATCTATATTTATTAATTTTAACAGAGTCAACTCTTTGCTCTCTGATTGAGGTTGGGAGGTTTTGACTAAGTTCAGATGATATAATCAGCTTTGTATCTGCCAGTCCAGGGTGATTTACCAACTATTAAAGTATAGTCTCAAATTACTTCCACAAGTCACACAACTGACTGGTATTGTGAAAACATGGAGTATTTCTATATCCACTACATCCACATAGAAATTGCTATAATA
The DNA here is from genome assembly GCF_008692025.1 of Phocoena sinus. Classification (NCBI taxonomy): domain Eukaryota; kingdom Metazoa; phylum Chordata; class Mammalia; order Artiodactyla; family Phocoenidae; genus Phocoena; species Phocoena sinus. Next base: position 29,914,651 of record NC_045764.1, read on the forward strand.
CTAGCTATAGAGAGAAGGGTGTTATGTTACTCTTGTTATGTCAGGAATTTTATCATTCAAAATTAAATTTACTTTTGGACATAACTTTAAGTTCTTTTGCAGCAGATTACAGGGATTTAAGAATAGGAAAGGGACATTCGAAAAAGTTCATAGAACACAGGTTGTGTCTCCTTGTTCCTTCCATCTTCTACCAACACTAGTCTTTAAAGAAAGAACAAGATTCAAAAGGCAGAGGGAGGACGGATTCTTCAATGGAGTAAACCTTTCCATTCTCTCTTCTGAAAATAACTTACATGTCTCTGTTTTGGGGTCGCGGAATGAGTATCATATATATGTTCTCTGCTTAATGAGGCTGACAACCAGCCAACATTACACTACCTACCTCCCCACTCCTTCCCCTACCTCCCCACTCCTACCTCTCCACCCCTTCCTCTCCGGCCTCATCACCTGCAGAGACAATAAAAGGAAATTGTGCGCACTTTGTACATATTTTCAGTACATCAATACTGGAAACACTAAATGAGCTTTCTATTTATCTAGATTAAGTTGTAACCATCTTGATGTAGGAACCAGTCCAACTATTATCTCTTTAATCCCTTATAGCTAAAAATAAAAGATAAAGCTCAATTAACATTTTTTAAAAGCCACTAAAAAGAAACATCTCAAGGACAAAATACACCCCGAACATTTCACACTCACATCCAACACTTTCTGACTGTAACTTGTTAAATTCATCATGGGGAGGCAATGTAGAAAGTGTGGGTTTTTTCTTTCTTGCTTGGCTCCAGGTAGTTTTATAAAGAGCTTATATAACAATACATGAGATTTTACAATTTTATATCCTAGGTCCAATTTAAAAAATCCTTTATCAGGGCTTCCCTGGTGGCGCAGTGGTTGAGAGTCCGCCTGCCGATGCAGGGGACACGGGTTCGTGCCCCGGTCCGGGAAGATCCCACATGCTGCGGAGCGGCTGGGCCCGTGCGCCATGGCCGCTGAGCCTGTGCGTCCGGAGCCTGTGCTCCGCAACAGGAGAGATCACAACAGTGAGAGGCCCACGTACCGCAAAAAAAAAATCCTTTATCAATGTTCCCATTACTTTTTCCTCTAGTAAAGCCGGGAATGAATACCAAAACTGCCTTATAAAGTAATTGGTTCAGACAAAGATCTTCTTAAAAATTAATTTTCTACTTTTGTGAGTATGAAAATAAGACCCCATTGTCTTTAAAAATTGTAAAAAAAATTTGATTAATGTTCATTCGTAGCTTTTAATACTATGATTGTCTACATTTTTAAAAAACGCTTCTTCTATTTTATTTAAAAATCAAATCTCTACTCCAGAATTGATAATATGTATCTTGAAGGTAAAGGTACTTACTTTCAGGGTGAAAATATTAATAAACTTCCCACATTAAAAAAGACTAATCAGAAAGAATACATTTCACAGTAGATACACAGAGTAAAGAATATACGTTCAAAATATTTTCGTTTCGCATTTTGTCCTGTTTCACTCTGAACATTAAATGAGAATTCTCCTTAATTTTGAGATTTGAAAAAACTATACTGCCTACATACCCAAGAGAATGAAAAATGAATTCAGAAGTAAATTTCTATCTCCAGTTTCAAGAAATAGCTTTCATCAGGAGTCACAGTACAAATGACTCAAATATAACTTACCCAGAACTAAGTTAACAGTGACAAGTCAGTATGTACCCATGGTGACCTCCTAAATAGCAACTCAGTCTTGGTTTAGTTTTAGTAAACAGTTAAATTCCCTTGTTTTCAGTAGCTGTCTAACGAGTATACTATACCCCATGTGAAAAAAATATATAGTACCTGGGGATTAACATCCAATCTAAAAGTTAATTTTAAATGCTTTCTATAGACTTCTTTCTGTATATATCTATTAAGTTTCCTGTAAAATAGACATCATCATTCTAAATATTTTAAGGAGAAGCTGCAGTAGTAGGGAGATCTTAGGAATAATTCCTACTAGTGTAGCTCCCTTCCTCGGATCTCCTTAGATGGCCTACTAGTCAAGCATCAGAGAATCAGGCACTGCAAATCTGGGAGAGCTTTGCGGATTAGATGTAGAACCAAAGTATTCTTAAATAAGTAAAATTCTCCCATATAAATTCTTCTTCATTTTCTTATCTACATTTTCTTGTGTTTCTGTATTTTATTAGTAGGCTAAGTTGATTCACCATACATTTGTACATTAACACAAATTTTAAAGTTTGTGACCCTTAAACAGAGAAAAATACCATATGAAACATTTGTGGGCAGATGAGTATTTTATAGTTTTAAAGACATACTGGAATAATATATCCCCTATCCAATACTTTGGTATTCTTTTCTTTTGTGACTTAAGTTGATCCCTTCATATATAAGTCACGACAAGTGCATCATAAATGGGACGTAAAGTGAACCAAAGATGTTAAGGATATAAATAGTAATACAACATTTTTATATTATAAGACAATTATAAAAGCCTAAGATATGGGTAAGGGAATGAGAGGTACAAACTACAACGCATAAAATAAATAAGCTACAAGGATATTTAGTACAACACAGGAAATATAGCCAATATTTATAATAACTAAATGGAATATCACTTCTAAAAATTGTGAATCACTATGTTGTACACCTGAAACACATAATGTGTATGTCAACTATACCTCAATTAAAAAAAAAAATTCTTTGGATGGATTTCACTGGAGCAGCACAGTGGACCAAATATGGAAAAGGAGGCAAGGAGGTCACTGCAGACTTCCCATTCTAGTACTTTCCATGGGAGCACAGTTCAGAGCCCTCCATTCTTCTCCCTAATGACAGATTTTAGTCCTAACATAAAATTTTCATTTATGTGAATTTGAAAGCAGTAACATGAATCTACATGAATCTACAACTCCTTAAAGTTATAAAAACAAAATTCATTTACGTAAGGAACATGAACATATTAAAAGAGGATGGAGGAAATAGGGACCTTTCAAAATACTCTTGTCTCAGAATTGTTAGCCTGGAAAGTGCCAACTATTTTGTTTTGCTATACAGTTTCCCCTGCAGTTGATCTGATTTTTGGGAAGTACCAGCTTAATAGTAAACACAGCGCTATCAAATATTGTAGCCATTGATCTGTGCGCTATACATTACGTTACACCACACTGTAACTTACACAGCCACAATGCAGTGCTTGCTGTACAATCTGCTGTGCAGAGGAGGGGCGGCAGGGCGCAAGCTGGTTTATAACCTTCCTTTAGAATTCTTCCAAGTCGTAACTATGGCTTGATGGGGAGAACAAATGCCAGGCCACTCATGAGGCTGACATTTTATACCAAAATGTTTCTCTTGGAGTACTACAGGCATTTAGATATGCAGTTATAACACTGCACTGTCTAATACAGTAAGTAGCCAGAAGCCACATGTGCCAAACTGAAATCCAGTTCCTGGGTCTCCAAGCCACATTCAAGTACTCAACAGACACATGCCCAGTGGCTCCTACTGGACAGCACAGAGAGAACACTTCCATGCCCATAGAAAGATCTACCAGATAGCTATGATCTAAAAGGCAACATGGCACCAACCTGGGGGGTGGTCTTAGGGTTTCCTGTAAGATGTCACCTTGCCCATGTATTAAAAAACCCGAGTAGATATCATTCAAATAGTACCATGATGTTTACCAGCAGGGTTGGAGGCCAGCAAGTGTGCAGTGCGTGCATGCACGCACACACACATACATGTACATGCATAGCTGCACACACACGACACACAAATGCATACACACATGTATACACACAACTTTGACATGCATACACACATACACGTTCACACACAGACATACATTGCATACACGTATGCTCACAGGCACACACGCACACACACACACACACACACACACACACACAGTCTTGTGCACACACACAGGCCTGCCTTCTGCAATTACAGCATCAAGGAAAAAATGACTGTAACCTGCAAACCATATAAATGAAAATGAAGGAATATTAAAATGAGATATCCATTTGGAGCCTATCAAATTGGTAACAAAAAATTGGAGAATACTTTCAATGTTGGTATAAATGGGTATAATCTTCTGAAGGACAACTTGGTGACATTTTTAATCACAAACTGAAATGTGCCTATCCTTTAAGAATTCCACTTCAATGAATTTATTTATCCTGTGAAGGCAATCAAACAGAATGAGGTAGACATATGTAAATTAATCCTCTTTTTTAAAAATATAATTGACTACATTTTGTTTAGAAGATATATCCTTTAGGCAAATAAAATCTCTAAAGCAATTTTCACTTAAAAGTTATGGTTTTCTCTTTTTCTGGAAAATTCATGGCTATTTCAGGAATATAAAATTCAAATATATCTAAATATAACAAAATATAAACTTCAGTGTCATACAGAAATAAATTATTATGAGCAGACTGCTCTTCCAGGTGTAAGGGGGGCACGATCCCAAACACGGTGGTACTGGTGTCCCATCCCCCGCCCACCCTGACAGGTGAGTTTCAGTGCAGTGTTGCTTGTCAGACAGCACATGGAAACAACATAAATGTGCATCAGGGAAGCCCTTTCACGCTGTAGAAAAAAGATGTCTGGGACATTGTTGAGGAAGCAAACTGGCTATGATCCAGCAGTGTATGTAAGCCATCAATCCATCCAGTTACACAGATGGATACAAATGGATGTGCATGTGCGCACAGAGAGGTCTGTGAGCACATTCACCTATGATGCAGTTGTATTTCTGGGAATTTTATTTTTTTGCTTTATCCTCCTCTAAATTATTTGAAATTTTTTTTTACAGTAAACTTTTAAAAAAGTAATTTAAAATTCTTTTTTATTTTCAATTAATAAGAGTTCTCAGTAACAGGAGTGTGAAACAGGACATTACTTGAACTTTTTTCAAAGCAAAATGCTAATCTGATATACATAGGCTCTATTTCAATAACAATCTACTGTACTTGTAAAACAACAGTTTAATTATTGTTTAGAAAGGCATACATTCCAAAGAAATATCTTCAGGGTTCTTAGATTCTTGAGATTTATTATGAAAACTGAAAAAACTATTCTAAACTGAGAAAAATTCCCATCATTGCCTTCTTAAGATATTTTGGAATTCATCAGATATATGATATAAAGTTACTTGAGCTGAAGTGAATCTGGTAACAGCTCACAGCTGGGTGAGAGGTAACCTATTCAATGCTGTAAGGGACAGAGGTTAAGTAAAAACAAGTCTTCTGACCACTATAAAGTATTAAAAATGTTTTCATCTTCAATTTTATATAGCAGTGATTGGCTTCTATCCTGTACTGAAATTTGGCCCTCGCATCTTATCTTCAAAATTCCTCATTAGTAAATCTAATTAATATATATTCTTTCCAAACATTAATTTCAAAGAAAAGTAGAGAAGTCATTATGCTGACTTGGAACCATAATTTTTAAGTTTCAGTCTATAGACTTAGTTCTCTTAGTCCAAGGATATTTAAATCTGGTCAGTCACTCTCATGTTAGATTATTAAAAACAGCTTTACTGGAAGTCTTGACACATCGTTTAAAAAAATAAATTAACCCAAAACCAACCAAAAAAGATATTTAAAATTCTCTTAGAATCTCAAGGTTATTATTATACCTTTTCTCAGGAAAGAAACTGTTAGCACTTATCCTTTTCTTGAACATAATTTAAAAAATAGAACAGATCTAACACAGAAGTAACTATCTCTTTGGAATTTTTAAAGCTCAAGCTAAAACTCACCATCCCCAACCCAGACACAGGCTTTTTGAGTCTAACGAAAGAGTAGCTCACAGTCTATGAAAGGAATATGTGAATCACAATTTTTTATTGACTCACAGCATCATTTCAGTAAGCATAATTATATCACAATGTGAAAATATCTAGCCTGACAAAGACAAAAAGAAAACCAAAGGAAAGAAGAGAAAGGCAGGATGGGATTGGCTAAGTTCTACTTTGGCTATCACTTTTCTGTGTGAGCCAGCAACTCACTGAAATTTAAAATTTTTCATCTTATCAGTAAAGAGTAGAGCAAACACATTTAGAAAATGGAATCTGACTACTTGATAGTGAATTCTGATGGAGAAAGTATGACACATTTTCTTCAAAGGTATAAATGTTCAACTTCCATTCTTCATGTAAGGAATATAAAACATCTACCATCACGTTTAACCCAACCTCAAAAATCCCAGTGTTTTTGTTTAAATTCTTTACTATGAGAATATGAACTAAATATTAGATATTAAAAAGCTATGGCTATAAAGACACAGGTGTGTCCAGAATTGTATTTCCTAAGTCCCTGAGTCCCTATTATTTGATCAGTGACCACACCTCTTTTATATTTTCACTACATTAATGCTTTTGTTCTTCAGATCTCATTAATTCTTTACTTCCTCTAGTGTAAATTGTTACCAAAAACCAGGAGATATTTACTGGTAAAACACAAATCCATGAGAGTAAATTATGAGTATTAATGCAGTTCCCACACGACCAATAACACTGATTTCTTGTAGCCATTATAATTCTTGCAGACCTCAAAGAGGAGGTCTATACCTTGAGGCCTGACACTGATTTATTCAGACCTAGGGATTTATCACGACTTACCTAGCATTTAGGCATTTGATTACAAGTCATCATTACACATTTTTTAAAATGCAATCCCTATGGTCTTTTTTTTTTCTGCCTACTGAATATGTACAGTAGTGCTGTTAAGAAACATACCAAGGTAATACAAAGCCACAGACACTAAGGGAAGACTAGAATGAACACTGTACTTTGCTCATCGTGCTGGCAAATGAGCCAGGAAATTTTTGGCTGATACCAAAGAGGAGATAAAGACAAAACTTTTTTTGGATGAATAAATGAGTATTATAAAACATATTCACCAACAGGACTCATGAGTAATCTGGGCAATTTGCATGGTTCCAAGTAAGTATCTTAACAATTGTAAGTACAAAACAATAGAAGTTCCAATCAAATAATTCTCTACTGATCACCGTCAATGCCATACATAATGTAGTGTTTAGGCATCTCACATCACTCATATACACACATACCACATCTGCAACCAACAAGCACAGCCATGTATACTTTTCAATGGGGAAATAATATGAATGAAAATAATTGTGGGAAGTACCTATTTTACCTACCAGACTATTTCATTTTGTAGAATTCTTTATATACAACTGTTCCATCCCTCCACCCTCCAAATAAAAGAAATAAACTAACCCATAATATGACAAAAAATAAAGGCAACATTACACGGATATAAAATGGGAAGTAGATACAGAATGTTTCCAACAATGTGCCTTTTGCTACCTGTGTTTTCTGAGAAGCAGAGAGGACTGACTGAACAGACCTTGGCATGGGAGAGTGGTTCTTGATTCCTAAGGGCTATCCATTAAAGAGTCACACAATCCAGAGGGAATTGTAAAGTAAGAGAAAAGAGTATATTTTTACATGATTGAAACTTTCTAAAATCCATACCCTGAATATGTGTCCTGTGATATTCATTTATGAGTGTTCTATGTTCATTAACCAACATTGCAGTAGATAACCCCCACCCTCCAGTACTTTATCCATTAACCTAGCAAGACCACCTGGGATATCTTTGTGCAGCTATTATTAATGAATTCCACCCCTCTGACCAGCACATTAAAGCTCATAGGTACTCACCCTGCAAACTGGGCACTGCCAGTGACTACTGCTGTCTCTAAGCCTGTACTCATCAGACAAACACTTGGAATGATACACACGAAAACACAGGTCACATATCAACACCTCTCCAGGCAAATGGCATTCAAAACAATACCAGTCATGATTTTCTGTTTCCCAGTCCTACAAAAAATACAAAATAGTTTCGTATGACATTTTGTCAATATCTGCAATGACTAAGAACAAAATTGAAACTAAAGTCCATCAGAAGTTAGGCATTATAAACAATTTTAGACATTTACTGTGTTAAAACAAGAGGGAAAAAATACCTAGAAATTCGCTTCTTTAAATTTTTAATTCTCTCCTAAACATATTAATATTCAGAAATATCTTAAGGTGATCTGATAACAAAACCAGTCCAAAATGAAATAAGTCCAAAGCCAATCCCAGTTCTAACATTATCTTTCATTTTTATATAGTCTATGGGATAATTTCTTCAGTAAATGGAATACCCCAAAGCAAGATCTATAACTTAGTATTTCAAATAAACAAACCTCTGTTTTGTTCTGATTTTTTTAAAAATATACTAAGTACTTAGCATACTTTGGGAACAGAGAGAATAGTAATAAATGGTGATGCTCACTATTCTTATCTTCTCATCCATGGTATTGGATGCTTTATTGAAAATAACCATTAATCAGAATGTCCATGTTCTGATAGGTTGTCAAATTTTCAGGGTCTGTTGAATTTGGAAAAATAAATTGAAAATGTGAAACTAAAGGTTTAATCACATTCTCCAAAGGACATTACCACAAAAAAAAAAAAAACAAAAAAGGAAGCAGGCTTATTTTCTTATTGGGACTATTCCTGGAAATAAAAGACCATAACTGCAGGTATACAGGTTTCTTCAACATTTTCTTTTTTGTTACACTCTTTTTTTTTGTACAGCCAGTACCATTTAAACACAAACAGGAGAATAGTGTAAGCTCCCTTAATTTGGAATTCATTCTTCATAAATATCACTCTTAGCTTTTATCAAAAAATACCCCTGTTAAGAGTGATGGATTAATTCTCAACCTTCTTTTGTAGATGTGGTAGTTACATGAATAAGGGTTAAACCCACATTTAGTGTTATCAAGGCCACTTCCCAATGAGGATCTTGAAATTTCAAACTTGGATTCTGCCATCATTTTTCTTTTTATAAATCACTGTCTACTCTGCTTCTGGGAGAGAGCAGCTTTTTCATTCCCTCTTACATCAATAACTCCCCCAATAAATTGGCTTCGATAGAGCACTTGTCTAGTAAGCACTGACTCACTGGCACCTAAGGTTCAAATATATTACTGCTTGACCATATGAGAAGGCTACGTCTGTCTCTCTCCTTCAAAAGTGAAGGGAGTTGCTACTGTTCTGAAATTCACACCTTCCAATCTACATTCAGAGTCATGGCTAAAGTACATTAGTAAGTTCTACAAAAATGTAAACTTTTTGGTTTGCTTTTTAGTAAGAAATTGGCGGTCTTTATCAACCAAAGTAATAAAGAAAAAAGCATGACCATTTCTAGTTATTTGCTGCAGATGTATAAACTCTGGAGATTTACTATGGAGGAATAATTTCAGTCAGACTGCTTAAAAAATCGTAAGATACTGATTTGACAAGAAAACCCTAATCTGTGCATGGTAGGAAAAAATCTCCCCCAAAAAGTTTGACACAGTGATGCCACAGAGACACAGTAAGTTGTGGTGCCTGGCTGTACTAAAATAACAATCATTGGTGTACCCCTTTCACAGAGCTCATAAGTAAGCTGCATTTTAGCTCTTTCAATGTTTGTATCAAAAAATCATTGATGATCTAGGTTTCAATGGAGATAAGATTTTTTTTAATTAACTCTTTCCAAGTTTAAAACAAAGGATTTCAGAATATTTTCCTCGTATCCGTTCAGAAACATCTTAAAGGATTTTCGTGGCTTATAATATATTCATTATTAACAAAAGAAACTGCCATTCTTCATCATTTGAATTTTTTTACATTAATTCATCTTCCTGTGATTCTCAAAATAATAGTTACTAGGTTAACTAAGAAAAGGAAGCAAGAGAACACAATTTTGGTCCATAGCTCCAGCCTCCCCATATCACCTCCTACCTTCGTCTATCCCTACCTTCTCCCATCCACCTATGAAACGAGGATGAAAACGGATCTTTCTTCAATGGGGTGTTTAATTCTAGACCTAGTTTTTCATAAAAATTATAGAAATGAAAGTGTAATTCAAATGAAGTAAAAGTAGAGAAACATTTGGATATATGTTTATATAATGGCATACAACTAACTCTTATCTGATATAAAAGAAAGTATGAGCTGGGAATGTATGTGCTGTTCATTCTTCTAATCACTGCAATAGCTGTTTAGAATATACAAAACATGCAAAAGTCAAGTTCAAAAGTTACTACATTCTGAATCCAGGAAACATTTTTCTGAGGTATCAACGATATAAGCATGTTTATTATAGGTAGAGTTGCCTACGCTTTGTCTTTTAGTAAACAGAATTCATTTATACAGTGCTTTTGACTAACACTCAATCATGTATGACAAAAAGCTAAGCTTGCATTTTCACTGGATTTCACCAGAAATCAGCAACTACTCTACATTCAGTCTGATCAACATCATAATATGTGAAATGCCACTTCAATACAAGAAAGTTTTTAAAAAGCAAACCTATGAGCACAAAATCCAAAACTAGAAGCAATGTAAAGATAGTATGGTTTTAATGAACAATTCTAGCAAGAGTTAACTAAGCTAGCCTAAAGAAAGAGAAATTTAATTTTTAAAAAAGCAGAATTAAAGTAAAATAACATAGTGCAAAATTAGTTCACCTTGTTTGGGGTTGCTGTCCTGGAGAAAGGCTGCATACTGTAGGCCTTTCAAAATAAAAACAAAATAATCTTGGTCTCTCTACTATAACTTTGCTCAATATCAGGCAATACACAGAGCTAAAGGGATTTTGTACATGGTCAAACTGTTTATTATTTGCTTTACGACATATTATTTTGCAGATGATATCAATTGATAATCTATCAATGTGCTAATCATTAATGAAAAGACAGTAGCATGCAAACTCAAGAATCATCACTAGTTTAAGAGGAAACTTTTACACTACCACAAAAGCTACAAAATGGACATAGAGAAAATCTATAGGAATTCATGTGCCATGAAACCTATAAAGATGTTAGAAAAACATTTTACTAACAAATTCAGTGTCATTATAAATTTGCACAAGATCATGAATGTATGTCTTATTGATCCGAAACTGGTTCAAGCTGGAGTTTTTTTTAAAAATCAGGAGTGATGAATGTAAATGTGGTAAACTTGATAATTCACCACAGCGTGAAGTCTATACACGCTGTCTTCAGAACCTAGTAAAAAACATTCCACCACCAAGAGGCAGCCTGCTGATCTACGTCTCTGTCACCATTTATAGCATTCGGTTAAGACTCTGGAGCCAGACCGGCTCAAATCCCAGCTTATAGGGTTTTTGTAAGAATCAAACGAGTTACAGTGCTCATTAAACTGTTAGCTGGTTTATTAAGATGATCTATTCGCTATAGAGCACAAAACAGGAATTGACAAGTCACAAAATGATGTGACACTTTCAATTATACACGTGAATTTCTTCTTCAGGACCTTAAGTTCATTAAGACAGCTGACTCTGTAAGCAAGATGGAGCAAAAACACTGTTAACTTGGCGTTAGAGAAGATGCTGAAGCAAGAGGGCTCAGTGGGAGAACTGTGTCTGGACAGGGTCTCCCAAACTATCTACCCTCATATTCAAAAGAGAGTTCAGCTTTTAAATTAATTCCCTATTCCTACATAATGAGCAGATAAATCTTACATCATCAAATATGTGTTTCATGTGGTATTTTAACAAAGATACAATGTAAAATTAATTAATTCTATACAATTCTAGGTTTAGTTTAATTCTGTTAATAAATTCAGTTCATCATTGAGAGGTAAGAATTTTATGGTTAAATATTCGCAGTAATTTTAAATATTATTTTTTAATTAAAATATTAAAACATTGCTTAGTGAAATAAAATTTAGAAAGAGGGCAAAAAAAGACAGAACTCTCATACACACACACACAAGGTGAAAAGGGTATAACAGGATAGCGTGACCCAAAATATTCTATTGAATAAAATGGAAATTCTTCACCAAAGCAAGAATAACGTCTAAGTACATTACAGTTTTGCACATAGAACCATAGTATAACTGTTTTCTAATTAATAATCACCAATACTTCACTTACTACTTAATACTTTACTTAGTAAATAAACAATTGTTTATATTTTTGTATCTGATGCAGGTAACGACCTTTGGAAGAAATGTGTAGTTCTGCACATAATTAACATAAATATAATAAAATATATTTCACATTAAAAAAAAACCAACAGAATCCAAGGGATATGAAGTTTTGGACTTAGGGTATTTAAAACATATGACTGATTAATTTATGACAACTATAATTATAATAAGAAAAATGCAAAGATATAAACTTTTAAAAAAAAATCTTACTTCACTGAGCTATATTTATGAAGTGGGCTAGGAAAGTCAAGCTGTTTGCAGGCCTCTCAATATTTTTCCAAGAACAAAGCAAGGGAACACTTCTGGACAGGGCTGTTTAACGGTGTGATTTCTGAAGAATAAGACATAAATCCAATCCTACCTCTTATACAAAAGATGTGAGCTTTTAGCCAAGTTTTAAGAGGTGCATAAACCTTAGATTCTTTTAGACTGGTCCTTTTGAATCAGGAGAAGCAGATGAAGATGGAAAGAAGTGCCTATCTTGTCCCTCTGTAAACTAAAACTAAATCCACTTATCCCCAACATAATATGTTAATCTCTTCAAGAAACCATAAAATTTGTATTCTCATTAATGATGCTTCTTAAAAGGTATCAAACCTTAACTAAAGACCTACATAAAAACTAGCATGAGGTCCTGCTTATCAGCAGAACAAACTGGATTATGTAAAAAGTACTGAAGCTGAAGCAGGGCTGACCAGCCAAGACCTGAGCTCATGTCTGCAGTTGCTCTCGAACCTGGTGGAAGGACTTTAACTGAAAATGTAAGCTGTGGTTCCTAAGCTGATACTTTATTTTTGGACTGGCATTAACCACGCAAGAAGAAATGAGACCCTGAGTCCAGATCTGGCAGGTAAGTAAAGAGAGAAGTAGTCTCATAGCAAACATCACCTTTTTACACTTTTAAGTTATCCTCTACACTGGTGACCAAATTATTTAATGTCAGACAAAAAGTATCTGTCAAATTATAGGGGAGAGTCATAGCTTTGTGCCAGGGACCATGAATCAAGTTGGGAGTCACCAAATAAATAATATCAACTGCCTCAATATTAAAACACACGTTTGGTATGTTTTATCTGCAAATGATCCATAAATCAAGGTCACCGGCCCTACTGTACTTATACAGGCACACCTCGGAGATACTGCGGGTTCAGTTCCAGACCACCGCAATAAAGCTATTATTGCAAGAAGGTGAGTCACACAAATTTTTTTGGTTTCTCAGTGACATAAAAGTTGTGTTTACACTATACTGCAGTCTATTAAGTGTGCAATAACATTATGTCTAAAAAAATGTACAGACATTAATTTAAAAATACTTTATTGCTAAAAATGCTAACCATCATCTGACAACGCAGGGTTGCCACAAACCTTCAATTTGTAAAAAAAAAAAAAAGCACAATAAGCCAAATCACAATAAAACGAGGTATGCCTGTATTACATTAAATATTTTTATAAGATCTCCCTATCTTCAGTGGGTTAAGAGTTTAACTCATAAGAAATTAACAAGGGAGCTAAATACCAAACTCAACTCAGCTGAGCAATGGTAAAATTCTGCCCAAGAAATATATTTCTCAAGTTGTTAGAATAGAGGATGTGAAATATCTTGATCGAATATGGATTGAATATAACCATCCATGTACATTAGTTTAGAGCAAGCAGATGATGAAGCAATCTATGGGAACATGTAGTCTTTCTTTAAAAAATGAAAAATCAAAAGAAACAAGCCTTGATATAACACAACAGTTTCACACTGTGCCCAGGTCTAGTGGCCTTTTACCAATATAATTTCAAAAGCTTTAAAAACGATCTCTAAAAGAATTATTCAGATCATGAGTGAATCTTAATGACAGAAATCTGGAAATTAAGGACTACCATAGTAAACTTACAAGTGTTGCCCAGGTTCAGCAAGCTTGTCGTTTTAAAAATTGGTTGGTACATATACTTTTACTTGTTTAATTTTGCTAATATTTAAGCTAACCATTTAAAATTGAGAGAGGCCTCATTTTTAATAATTATGTTTTTCATTCTACTATCTCAAATGGACATATTTAAAATATCACCGTGAAGATGCTTATCTATTGCTGAATTTTATCATAGGTTCTCCAAATAAATTATCACTTCAATAGAGATACAAATGGTGGTTAATATCAGCATCTCAAAATGTCTAAAAATCATTCCATTCCTAGCAGAAAGAATCTCAGTACAATGGAGGCTACTCTTTGACTTACACAGGCTTCCTCTTAAATGGTTATATATAATTATATCCTGAAATAGTCTTAGAGTTAGGCTTTTATTACATGAGAGCTGGGTTTAATAAAAATATTGTTCAAGATATGCATATTTTTCAATTGCATCAAGTTTTTAAAAATAAGCATTCGAAAAAAGGTAGCGAGGCGGAATAAAAACATGACACAACAGACTCTTTGCTCAATGATAGTTGAGTGGCCTAAAGAAATGACACTCTTGCCTACCTTCTCTTTCTCAACATAATCATGGCCATGAATACAAGAGGATTCCAGCCTCTTTGCTAATACAAGGTATCTTGAGGGATATAACTTGTGGGACTTATCAAGAGGAATCAACTTTTCCCCCACCTCTGAGCTATAGCTACTATTTTTAGAGGCTATAGAAGGAAAAGAAGAGCTTTACTACCATTTTTCAAATGACTTGCTGAGTAAGGAATCTTTGTAACTTTGAATAAAGTTTTAAAAATGAATAGCCAAAAACTCCTATCCCTTTCCTTCCCAAGGCCATATATACCTACTTGACTTTTTCTTCTCTTGATAATGAGTAGGAAGTCAACAAAAATAATAATGTACACCTTTCAATCTAAAAACTCAAGCTTTTAGAGGAATCATATCATATACAAAGTGGAGAAACTATAAAGGAGAGTCCCAGACTGAAATGCCAGCATGCAGGGCTGTCACTAGCCCACAAGGTACCTTTGTGTAAATTAGAAAGTTGACCCTTCCCCTAAGACTGATTTTGTTAGAACAGGACGCTTTACTGCCATATGCTAGAGATCTGCTGAATAAACATGCAAGTACCTGATGTCTGAGAAGTAGATGGCACTTCCTAAGCTGTGCGGTTCAAAACCGGCCCCGATACACAGCAGCCTGCATGCACAGACCACACAGTCCCTACAAACACACAGAGCTGGCCATTGTAAGATGACTGTGCTGTGCCAAGTGTGACCCATGTCAGTCACGTGTCCTTCTAGAGTATTCTTAGGGCATGAAAACTATAGCACACAGACAGCCCCAGGGTCGCCAGGTGGTCCACCAGCCATAGCCATGAGATACACATATAATTAGTTTCATCATTTTATATCTGCGCCTTAAATATAGATCCATCATCCTATGGAAAAATCTCTTAACAAATCTTGTGTTTGAGGTTACAGGTTGAAAGTAAAAAAAAAACGTGATGGGAATTTTTGCTTGCTGTTTAGTAAGAAATTTGTGTGCTTTTGCTACGCTATATATAGGCACTTCTTGTTTTAAACATACTTATTCACTACTCAAAAACTTGCTTTGAGTACACAGCTATATGCTTTCTACAAATAATCTCACTTAATCCTCAAAACAATCAAATGAAAGCTATATTAATGTGTCCCTGTTACAGCTGAGGAATGAGGATCAGAGGTTAAGAAATTTCCTCAAGGTCACACAACTAAAAAAATACTTGAGATGGGACTGAAACCCTAATCAATTGTAACATATATGACCTTACCTCTTTCAACTACACTACATTGCCTATTTATTTTTAATAGTTGCATATTTCATAAACTAGGTATAATTTTTATATACTTAGTTGTACTTAAATCATATACGCATACTTGGTATAAAAATGCTTGTGAATAAGAACCAACCAGAATTAATAAAATCTGTATACACTGTTTGATTTACATGTAAGATTTCATCTAGAAAAAAGAAAAAGGATGATGCTATAAAAATATATGCAGTAAGAACATGTAAAAATAAAAGTAGAATGCAGAACCTAATGTAGTCATGAATATACAACTCATTAACTGCTTGTTGAATTAAACTGAACAAAAAAGCCTCAACTTGAAGGGGGAAAAAAGCACATGGAAAAGGACAAATCGAAAAAGGAGAAATAAAATCACTTTTATGAATAAATGTACACATGATCCACAAACCAAAGTCCTGTGGATTAAGTTGCATTTACTATTGGTTAGTTACTATATAAATCTCAGAAATTATTGGATTGGCCAAAAAGTTCGTTCGGTTTTTTTCTGTAACACGTTATACAAACATCTAAATAAACTTTTTGGCCAACCCAGTATCAATATACCCTTCTGTACTAAATCTGTACATGGCTAAGTGTTTTGGGACTAGAAATTTTATATTATCTAGATTATTTTGAGTGTATAATAAGGTATCAGCTAACCATGGCCCTCCTTTAAATGTCTGCTGTAGACAGATTTATGTCACTTGACATTATTATTATTATTATGGCCTGGCACCCAAAGTTTCTTTATTGGCAGAAAGCTTTACTTTTCTGTAAGCTAAAGAAGAATTAGCTTACAGAAGAATTATACTGGTATAAACATTTTCACCTAAGTTTTCAAGAACACTTCTAGTGCACAAATCAAATGATACCAATGAAATTAAACATTTTTTTCTTCCATGTTTTCTGTTTGTGGAAAACGTGAATTTTCTTTCCAGAAACTTTCAAGGCACATATTAAATTAACAAAAACAGTGTAAAAAACTAACAGCTTCTCTAAGTATATAACTGATAGCTGCCTCTGTGGACCAGCTCCCCACAGAAAACAGTGTTCTTAGTTTATTGCTCTCAGACCTGACAGGTGGGTGTCTGTGTGTTGGCTCAATTGCCTAGAGCCAGAAAGGGAAAGACAATGTTTTGGGGAAATGTTTCCACAAATAACCAATTTTAAGATTTTGTGTCATTTTTATAATTTTAGGTTTTAAAGAATTCATGATAAAACACTCTCAATATATCTAATTACTAAATCTATTCCTTGCAGAACTAAAAAATTAACGTTTATTATATTCGAAAGCTTTCCTTTCCAAAAATAGACTTTTCATGAAGGTATTAGAAAGATCAAAAGCAAATAAGGTAGGAAGACAGAAATAGTACACATGAAACCAATCTTTACATTAAAAAAATATACTTCTATATGTTCCCCTAAGTAAAAAAGTATATATCCCTTTCAAATCTGTCTAGATGGCATCAACATTATCCTCATCAAAACATTTTTTACTAATATTTACTGAAGAAAACGCTTAGGAGTACCATTAAATTGTGCGTACATTAAAAGGGCTTTCCTTTGTTTTATTTTTCAGATTCAAGGTAATCTAGACAGAAAAAGCAGGCTCCAAGTTTTCTCCTAAAGAATCAGGAAGGAAAGTATCCATCCTACCAATGTAGTCCTTAATGTTAATAAAAACTGTGGAAGTGAATATTACTAAACTTCTGAAAATAAATTTCTATGGGTTATATTTAAATAACGTTCCAGATTTATAAAATAAAAAAAACTTACAATCTCATCGCCTGGCAACCAATATCCTTCCTGTTCGATACCAGCTTTTGAACCTTTGCAGCCCACTGTTAGCGTTTCCACAATAAGACCATCTTTCACAGCCAAGCTCAGCTGACGAGTGGTCTCTTTTGGATGCATACCGTGGACTCGAGACATGTACCTGAATACAGAGGAAAAACAAATTTAAAATCCCTTAGTACTAAAAAATAAAAATGAATAAAAATAAGAAAATAGAGGTGATTTCTCTTTTATTGTGACATACTTATCAGAGCCCTGCAGAAAGAGAGAAAAGCCAGTCCTCAATACTTAACTCTTTCAATTATCACGATATTTTAAACCTTAAGTCTACTTTGTATATTTAGAGGAATATTTGTTCAAAATAGTCCCAAACTAGCATATATAAATCATTTAACAGATTTTAGTCAAACATCCCATTTAGTTCTAGCCTCTGTAGCAATTGCCACTAACCTCCACTCTACAGATCCTAAGTCTAGAATTTTATAATCTTCAAGCTGTTAGAATATAAAGTACTTTTACTCAAAACTTAGGGAATGACACTAAAGAAAATACAGGAATTACACGAGTGGTTGTCAACGTATAAAGAAAACAAGAATGAATGCTGTGATCAATAAGGCAAATATGTGATTTTTCGATTAAATATATTTTGAACTCGATCACTAAAGAATACAAGCTCTCCCTGATTTATAGTTACATGGCATATTTTTTAATTAAAAATTTTATTTCAAACACACCCTGTACCACAGAGAATAATATTGCAGAATCTCTTGTACTCAGCAATCATACTGAACTCATGGCATATTTGCTTCATATCATTTTGTTTTTTAAGGAAATAAAATGTTACAGCTACAGTTGAATTTGTGCCATTTTCCATTCCCCTCCAATCAAACCCCAACACCCTCTACCAGTAAACTAGGATATCCCGACACAAAAACGTACTATGAGACAAACCAGGCTGGCCTCAGTCTCTCCAGAGAAACATTCTGTGCTGGAAGACAGAGCAGAAGTGCCCAAGGGTCTGCAAGAAAATTAAGTACGACACGAGGATTCTGTATCCAGTTAATCTGTCATTTAAGTATCAAAGCAGTCAAAACAAATCATTTTCAAAATGCAAGGGCTTCCCTGGTGGCACAGTGGTTAAGAATCCTCCTGCCAACGCAGGAGACATGGGTTCGAGCCCTGGTCCGGGAAGATCCCACATACCACGGAGCAACTAAGCCCGTGCGCCACAACTACTGAGCCTGCACTCTAGAGCCCGCGAGCCACAACTACTGAGCCCGTGTACCACAACTACTGAAGCCCACAGGCCCTAGAGCCCGTGCTCTGTAACAAGAGAAGCCACCGCAATTAGAAGCCTGCGCACCACAACGAAGAGTAGCCCCCGCTCAACCGCAACTAGAGAAAGCTCATGCGCAGCAACAAAAACCCAATGCAGCCAAAAATTAATTAATTTTTTAAAAACCCAAAAAAACAAAATGCAAGAACTTGGGACATCCCTGGCAGTCCAGTGGTTAAGACTCCACACTTTCAATGCAGGGGTTGCGGGGTCGATCCCTGGTCGGGGAAATAAGATCCCATATGCTGCTCGGCGCGGCCCAAAAATTAAAAAAAAAAAAAAAAAAAAAAAAAAGCAAGAACTCATCCTTGAAGAAACTTCTAAGCTCAGGGGATGAATTTCAAGCAAGACAAGGAGTAAACTGTGGCAGAGGGACTGCAGAGCCTTCTGTGTCTTCAGTTCATGGAAGAGAACTGTTTTCCGTTTAGGAGATAACTGCATTGGCAGAGAAAACAGCACTATTTAAAGTTAACTGGAGGATAAGAAGGAAGCGACGTGGGGAGTCTCAGCCCCACTGTAATAGGAGAAGGGGCAGGAGAAGACAAGGTGGAGTCAGTCCACACAGACCGATTTGTCAACTTTACTGTCAATCAAGGGAGACAAATCATGCAGTAGAGGTATAAATATATTTTGATATATAAAGGTCAACACCAATGGAAATAATCAACTGAAGTTTGGAATATGGGGAAGGGAAATGGGCAAAAGTGAAAATGTACTAATTTCCTCACTGTTCACAATAGGGAGCCAACAGAAATTCTCTTAGGAATTAAGCACACCACTGCATTTAAGTTTATAAAGGTACTCTTCGAACAAAAAAACAAAATTTCTAAGTTATCTGAAGAAACTCATAAAAAACACATTATGTAGCAAGATAAAAACCAACAAAAGAAAGGCTATTAAACATGAGAGGACCAAAACCAAACAAGTTTGTCTAATATATACAAATTGGCTAAACTCAACAATTAAAAGAAAAAGACATATTGGATCACAAAACAAAAAATATACTATCTACAAGAGACACTTAAAGTGACTTAGACTGAAAAAGAATGGGCAAAGGCATATCATAAAAATGCAATCCAAATGAAACAGGGATCAATACTGCAATGGATAGGATTTAGAATTCAGGGCAAAAATCATTTTTAAAAAAGACAAATAGGGGCTTCCCTGGTGGCGCAGTGGTTGAGAGTCCGCCTGCCGATGCAGGGGACGCGGGTTCGTGCCCTGTTCCGGGAGGATCCCGCGTGCCGCGGAGCGGCTGGGCCCGTGGGCCATGGCCGCTGGGCCTGCGCGTCTGGAGCCTGTGCTCCGCAACGGGAGAGGCCGCAGCAGTGAGAGGCCCGTGTACAGCCAAAAAAAAAAAAAAAAAAAAAAAAAAAAATGTAAAAAAAAAAAAAATAAAAAAAAAAAAAGACAAATAGGGCATAGGTAGTTATAAAACAAAAACTATAAGAAATAAAGGAAATATGGACAGGAATACAGAATTATGAGACTTTAATTCACTTTTCTCAGTCCACAAAAACATCTACTGAACAAAATTAAGTATGGATACAGAAGACCTAATTCGTAAGACAGATCTAATTGATTTTATTCTGAAATCCAAAACAAACTTGTCAATAGGTCCAAGAAAGATTCATTAAAATTGAGCATGAAGTCAGCCATAAAAATGACCTTGGGACCTCCCTGGTGGCACAGTGGTTAAGAATCCGCCTGCCAATGCAGCGGACACCGGTTCGATCCCTGGTCCGGGAAGATCCCACATGCCGTGGAGAAACTAAACCTATGTGCCACAACTACTGAGCCCGCGAGCCACAACTACTGAGCCCACGCACCTAGAGCCCGTGCTCCACAACGAGAAGCCACCACAATGAGAAGCCCGCGCACTGCAACGAAGAGTAGCCCCTGCTCGCTGCAACTAGAGAAAGTCTGCACGCAGCAGTAAAGACCCAACACAGCCAAAACAAAATGACCTTAATAGATTCCAAAAGTGATACAGACATTTCCTAGTTGCAGTGAACTTAAACCAGACATTAATAATGAAACTAGAAAATTCTCATAAACTACTGATTCAAAAGGTTATCTGAAAACTGCAAAAAATCTAAAAACAATCATTAAAAAGCTAAAGCAGTACTAGTGAAAAAAAAAAAACAAAAATTGTAGAACAATATTAATCCAAGAACTCCTTCTCAGTGAAAAATAAAATGAAGACATCACTAGCTAATCTAATCAAGAATGAAGACACAAAGCACAAAAACATACAAACTAAGAAATGTCTACAGAGACAAAGCCATTATAAAAGGGAAATTAAAACAGTCACAAGCAACTACTTTGTTCATTTCTGTACGAAGATATAATCACTACGATATTCTAGGAAAATATAAATGATCAAAAGTTGACCACAGAAAAAAAAAGAATACTTAAAAAGGCCAATGTTTCCAAAGAAATAAACAGAGGAAGTTGGCAAATAACCTGTCCAGAAAAACACCAGGTAGGGACATATTCACAAGGTAGTTCTACCAGACTTTTAGTGACCAGGTAACTCCAATGCAATTTAGACTCTTCCAGAACATAATAAAGAAGGAAAGCAAGGAATCTAACATAATAATGGTAACAAAACCCCATAAAAATTGCATAGAAAAAGAAAACTAGTGTCCCATAGGAATACTGGTATTAAAAAATCCTAAATATTTGAATATACAGTCTAATATTAAATATTAACATAAATTAATGTTAATATATTAATACATTCAAATATCAAAAGAATGTACCATAACTGGGTATTTAATTCCAGGATTTCTAGGAAGATTTATTATTAAGAAATCTAGAAATATAATTCATCCCATTAATAGATCGAAAGTGAAAAATCACAAAATTTCTAAATATGTTGAAAATTTGTAAAATTCAACATCTAGCCCCTAACAAAATGGGAATGAATAAGCACTTCCTTAACCTGATCAGGAATATTCAAAAATGTCTTTGGGGCTTCCCTGGTGGCACAGTGGTTGAGAGTCCGCCTGCCGATGCAGGGACACGGGTTCGTGCCCCAGTCCAGGAAGATCCCACATGCCGCGGAGCGGCAGGGCCCGTGAGCCATGGCCGCTGAGCCTGCGCGTCTGGGGCCTGTACTCCGCAACGGGAGACACCACAACAGTGACAGGCCCGCGTATCGCAAAAAGAAAACAGAAACAAAACAAACAAAAAAAAATGTCTTTGACACTCCGCCAAAGGTAATAACCAACACAGCTGAAATAGAGAAAGAAATGGGGTATAAAAGTTGGTAAGGAGTTAAAATGATCATTATTTGCATAATACATACCTATAAAACCCAAGAAAATCAGCTAGTGTGCTATTTTAAATCAAAGAATTTAATCAATTATTTGTTTGGGTACAAACTAATATACTAAAATTAATAGCATTCATATACACATACATAACAAAAAATTTAGGAGATTTAAAAAAAGACAAGACCCCAATTATTTACTACAGCAATAAGAAAAATAAAATATTTAGCAATAGAAGAAAGGACAAGAACTATATGAAGAAATTTTTGAAAAGCTACTGATATAAAAATAGAGCAAATGGAAAGACATGCTCGATATTTAGATGAAAGACAACAAAATCCAAATTGCCTCTAAGATAATTTAACTGAACACCACCACAAAACTAGGCAAGTTGATTCTAAAGTTCTGTAGAGGATTAAACAAGAATTTCTCAGCAATTCTGCTTCTAGATATTCATCCTATAGACATAGTCAGACACGTGTGAAATAATACCCAAGGGAGGAAATTCATTTTAGCATTTTTGACAGCAAGAAGAGATGAGAAACATCTAAACATACATCTTAGGGGCCTGGCTAATTTATAATATAACATGCCAAGGATTATTATATAATCATTAAAAGAAATGAAGCAGTATTACAGACATTAAGATGACATAAGTTCTAAGATATACTGTGTTTAAAAAATCATGGTATAAAGGATAATATCCAAAATATATAAAGAATTCATACATGGGGCTTCCCTGGTGGCGCAGTGCTTGGGAGTCCGCCTGCCAATGTGAGGGACACGGGTTTGTGCCCTGGTCTGGAAGGATCCCACATGCCGCGGAGCGGCTGGGCCCGTGAGCTATGGCCGCTGGGCCTGCGCATCCAGAGCCTGTGCTCCGCAGCAGGAGAGGCCACAACAGTGAGAGGCCCCGCGTACCGCAAAAAAAAAAAAGAATTCATACAATTCAATAGCAAAAAACAACCCAACTAAAAGCCAGGCAGAGGACCTGAATAGACACTCCAAAGAAGACATACAGATGGCCAACAGGTATATGAAAAGATGCTCAACGTCACTAATCATCAGGGAAATGCAAATCAAAAATCACAATGAGATATCACTTCACACCTGTTAGAATGGCCATCATCAAAAAGACAAGAGATAACAAGTGTTGGTGAGGATGTGGAGAAAAGGGAACCTTTGTACAGTGTTAGTGGGAATGTAAATTGTTTTAGCCACTATGGAAAAGAAACAGAGGTTCCTCAAAAAATTTAAAATAGAACTACCATATGATACAGCAATTCTATTTCTGGGTATTTATCTGAAGAAAATGAAAACACATCTGCACCCCCATGTTCCCTGAAGCATTATTTACAATAGCCAAGATATTTACAAGAGACAAGACATGGAAACAACCTCAGTGTCCATGGACAGACGAATGAATAAAGAAAATGTGAGATACAGACATATAATGGAGTATTAGCCACAAAAAAGGAAATAAAGCTTGCCTTTCGTGACAACATGGATGGATCTTGAAGGCATCATGCTAAGTGAAATAAGTCAGACATGTAAAGACAAATACCATAGGATCTCACTTATATGTGAAACAAACCAAAAAAAAAAAAAGCTCATTTGATACAGAGAACAGACTGGTGGTTGCCAGAGGTGGGGAGTGGGGAGGGGAGTGGGCAAAACAGGTGACCACGGTCAAAATGTACAAACTTCCAGTTATTAGACAAATAACTCATGGAGATACAGTGTACATCATGGTGACTATAATTAATACTACTGTACTGCATATCTGAAAGTTGCTAAGAGAATAGATCTTAAAATTCCTCATCACAAGAAAAAAGTTTTTTGTAACTGTGTGGTGATGGATGTTAACTAGACTTATGGTGATCATTTTGCAATACATACAAATATTGAATCATTATCTTGTATACCTAAAACTAATACAATGTTATTTGTCACTTATACCTCAATTTACAAAAAAGTCAGTGAAAAAAAATCATGGTATAAAATGGTACAGTTTCTCAAAAACATTATATAATTATCTCTGTATAAGAGTTCTAGAGGTATATTCCAGGAACTGTAAAAGACATTACTTCCAAGAACATTGGTTCAGCAGGCAGGGGTAGGAGGAAGACTTTTTTTTTTTTTTTAAACAGTACTCCCTTTTGATTTTTGTTCATGTACCTATTGGCTAAAGACTATTTTTACAAAAAAGTAGCCATCATCTACCATTCATCCAAATGTACGAAAGCTCCCTGGTCCCACACAAGCTTGCCAATCTTAGGCAGGTCCCCTCCTTCCTTTCTAAACTCATCTTAGCTCTTCTGTCCTTTATTCATCCACAGTAATTTTAAAGTCAATCGGCAAGATCCAGGAAAAACACTGCTGTGATTTAGATTAGAGGAGAATAAATACCATTACAATATTAAGTAATGTTCACTTTCACTGATGAACTTTGCATAATTGTTAATTTATTTATAACTTTTTCTATGTCCTTAATAAGGTCTTATAATTTTTCCCCATAAAACTCTTGCACATCTTTTGGGTTTTTCCTAGGTACTGCATGTTTTTTGTTTCTTTTGAAAAGAGGGTTTTATTTAATATTTTCTGGTTGGTGGTTGCTGGTACACCAAGGTTGGGAAACCCTGCTAAACCCGTATTAGTTTTAGGTTTGTCTAAGTACGTCTACTAAACTTGTCTTTTCTTATTGTGCTAATTAGGACTTCCAGTACAATGTACCCTTAGGTAGTATTAATATGGATATTCTTGTTTCAGATCTTGCAAAGGATTCATATAATAGTTCATCATTAAACACAATTGCTGAAGGTTACTATTAGATATATTTTATCAATATAAAGTGACAAATATAAATATGATGCTTGCTAAAGGATACTGGTAGCTTTTATTAAGAAAATTCCTTTCCAGTCCCAGTTTGCTGTTTTGTTTTAACAAGAAACGCATTATACTTTATTATTCCTTGATACATTTTAATCCACTGAATTTCACCACACAAATGGGTATTCTTAGCCACTGTGCACTCAAACATCAGTAGAGCATGGATGATTAAGAAAATTCCTTTCCAGTCCCAGTTTGCTGTTTTGTTTTAACAAGAAACGCATTATACTTTATTATTCCTTGATACATTTTAATCCACTGAATTTCACCACACAAATGGGTATTCTTAGCCACTGTGCACTCAAACATCAGTAGAGCATGGATGAAGGCACAATAGAAGAGAACTTTCCTTTCTCTTAGTGACAGCATGTCGGGCTCGACTTCCTTAGTTCAGAGCAATGCCTAAACTTGAGGAATTCCTTGCTTTTTCTCACCTGTTTTTCTCAAAAAGTAGAACAGAACCAGAGTGCTGCAGATGTTACACAAATGAAGAGTAACGTCATCTTACTCAGTATTATAGGCTAAGCACACTGGATAAGCCTTAAGACTATCCAAGGTAATTATAAATATATTCTGAAGGATTGAGTGACTCAAACAATACCTTAAATATAACAAAGGGTCCCAACCCATTTTTCCTTTTCTTAGATCATCAAGTACTCAGGAAGGTTTAGTTCCTATGAAAATACTTATGCTAATAACTCAGGTTAAGGTCACTCCAGGTCTCTCATTTTCTTACATGCTACATATACATCACAAGGACTGATCTTCAAATAAAGAAACAAAAATAGCAGTTTGGGTTTGAGATGCATTTACAATGGCCATCTAGTCTCCTATTTTAATTTCACTTAGTATAAATCATGAAATAGTATGTAAATGTCTACAATTTAAATATTATAGTCAATTTCTCTGAACTTTTTCAACAGCTTTTTAATTTTCTCCCATCCTATCCATTTTCTTTGCAATAACTTCCCTCCCAATGTCTCTCCTAGGATGCTACTTTCCAACAGGTGTTGAGCACTGAAGTGTGTCCAAGCAAAAGGCTGCAGAACCCAGGGTTATTTCATCTCCCCTGAGATAATTCTGCATGTTCCAAGACAAAAAAATATAGTTGACGGTAACAGCCATTGCTAATTTAACATTTTTACAAAAGTAAGAAGTTTTATGAATCATAATTTCCTAAAATTAATTATCTATCTTTAACCCTTCTAA
Source organism: Phocoena sinus (assembly GCF_008692025.1). NCBI lineage: Eukaryota > Metazoa > Chordata > Mammalia > Artiodactyla > Phocoenidae > Phocoena > Phocoena sinus. The sequence goes on from NC_045764.1 coordinate 29,940,926, forward strand.
TAATGATTCAATCTCAGAAACGTGTCATGCAGTTTGAAATGAGTATATTGAGAGATGGGCACACTAATGAAAACAATATAACTATGATCATATTCTGCAGAAGAAGGAACCACCAAAAAATACACTGGTATGTTTTCTGTTAATTAAAAAATACAAGGAACGTCTTGTATTGTCCTCCTGCCCCTTACCTCAGGGGTCCCCAACCCCCAGGCCGAGGCCTGTTAGGGACCGGACCACACAGCAGGAGGTGAGCGGCAGGCAAGTGGGTGAAGAAGCTTCATCTGCCGCTCCCCATCGCTCCCCATCGCTCCCCACCGCTCCCCACCCCTCCCCACCGCTCCCATTTCTGCCTGAGCCACCTCCCCCCAACCCCCGATCCGTGGAAAAATTGTCTTTCACAAAACCAGTCCCTGGTGCCAAAAAGTTTGGGGACCACTGCCTTACTTATACCTTCACACTATCATGAAGGCTAGAGGCCTTCGTTTTGATGGCAATATAGCAAATTTATTTTAAGTGTACTCTGGATGATCTGGATAAAATCAGTACTGCCCCATAATTTCAGTACCTAACGGCTCCCAACTGGCCTCACTGAACTGGCTCAGGGGCTGAAAAAAGACTCAACTGAAAACATCACATTTAAGATAAAATTTTAAGTGAAGATTGATCTAATCTCATGATGTTCACGGACATTCTGAGTATAAAAGCTATGGACATAACAGAGGAGAAGATCCAAAATATCTGACTAGATAAGAAATGTGAAATTTCTCCATGACATAAACATCACAAATCCTTTTTTTTTTTCCTAGCCTCTGGAGCAACCACCACTGACTTCCATTCTGCAAATGAAAAGCAAACAGGGGCTTCCCTGGTGGCGCAGTGGTTGGGAGTCTGCCTGCCAATGCAGGGGACACGGGTTCGAGCCGTGGTCCAGGAAGATCCCACATGCCACGGAGCAACTAAGCCCGTGCGCCGCAGCTGCTGAGCCGCACTCTAGAGCCCACGAACTACAACTACTGAAGCCCATGCACCTAGAGCCCATGCTCCGCAGCAGGAGAGGCCACCACAATAAGAAGCCCGCGCACCGCAACGAGGAGTGGCCCCCACTCACCACAACTAGAGAAAAGCCCGCGCGCAGCAACGAGGACCCAACTCAGCCATAAATAAATAAATAAATAAATATTTAAAAAAAGAAAAGCAAACAATAAAATGGAATATTTTATTACAAATATGACAAAGAGCCTGTATTCTTAAAATGCAAAACTATAACAGTAAGAAAACGATTTCACCTGTCAAGTGAACAAGATACTTAAAATTATTCTCAGGGCTGGTAAAGATGCATTAAGACAGCCAACTCTCAACACAGCTTTGCTAAAAACACCGTCTGGAAAGCACTTTCTCACAACACCTTATAGATGGCCCTATCATTGGACTCAGTAATTCTACTTCTATGGAAACAATCTGTATGAGATAAGGGATTTATGTAGAAAAATGTTCCTCACACCTGAAATTTTATAGGGAAAAAAAGGATCCAAGTGTCCATAACAGTAAAATAAATTATGGATATAAAATAAGTTACATATTCACCCAATAGAGCAAAATGCACCTAATAAAGTTATTGTTTTAAAAAACACAACAGTGTGAGAAAATGTTCATGGTATAATATTAAAGATATAAATGGACAAGATTTTAAAATATATACATGTATATACATATAGGAGAGAGAGTTATACTACTATAATGGTTGATTAGGTTATTCAGATCAATGCTCATTTCTCTTTTCTTCACCATTCCCATCCCCTTCTGATACATACTACCTTACTCTATTTATGCTACTTGATTCTTTCTCTAATTGTCCCCAAAATATTTTTGGAACAAATGAAGTTCTAGCTGTTTATATTTATTTGATACACATATGAATATAATATATATACACAAATTAAAAACCATCCACCATCCATCCTTTTTTATGGCCCCAGTTACAGGTATTCTACTCTTAGGTATTTATCCAAACATACATCATCTACACCAGTACACAAAAACACATTGTAGCTTTTATCATAATCCCGAATGCCCCTCAGCAGGTGACTGGATTTTAAAAACTGTAGCATAGGTACTTCCCTGGCAGTCCAGACTCCACGCTTCCACTGCAGGGGGCGTGGGTTCAAACCCTGGTCAGGGAACTAAGGTCCCACATGCCATGCAGTGTGACCAAAAAGTAAAACAAACGAACAAAAAAAACCTGTGATATATCCATATAATGGACTACTACTTAGCAATAAAAAAGGAATAAACTATCAATATACGTAACACATGAATCTCAAAACATGCTGACCAGGAGAAGCTAATCACGAAAAAGAAGATACTATATATGATTCCATTTATATAAAATTCTAGAACAAGCAAAGATAATCAGTCACTGTGACAGAAAAGCCAATCACTACTGCCTGGGGCTGAGGAACAGGTGAACTGACTATAAAGGACTACAAGGGAACTTCTGGGGGTGATGACAACTTTCTATATCTTTTTTTTTTTTTTTTTTTTTTTTTTTTTTTGGCAGTACACGGGCCTCTCATTGTTGTGGCCTCTCCCGTTGCGGAGCACAGGCTCTGGACGTGCAGGCTCAGCAGCCATGGCTCACGGGCCTAGCCACTCCGCGGCATGTGGGATCTTCCCAGACCGGGGCACGTACCCGTGTCCCCTGCATCGGCAGGCAGACTCTCAACCACTGCGCCACCAGGGAAGCCCAACTTTCTATATCTTGATTAAGACGGTGGTTACACAGGGGCATTAATTTGCAGATGAAGAAAGGAAACTGACTTCCCTGAGAAAACACAGCTAGTTAATAGGAGAGCTAATAACAGAAACAGTCTAGTTCTAGTAGAGATCTCAAGCTTTCTGTAGCAAGGACAACTGGCTACAGGAAAAGAGCGGACATGCACTCAACATTCACAAGTAAGGTGAAGGCTGCTGAGTGAATGTCATGTGCCAGTCACTATCTTTTGGTGCTTGGCATATACCAATACACAAAACAGAAAAAGATCCTTACCTATAAAGCTTACTTATTGGTGGGAGGAGGTTGCAGGGGCCGAGGGCAAACAAAAAATGGCACGACTAAATATTTAAGAGTAAACTATATGGTGTGCTAAGGGCCCCTAAAACATCTCCAAGAGTTACTGACTCTAAAGTTCCAATTCTAAAGAAGCAGGCAGACTCACTATAGAGAGAAAAATAAAATTGGATCATTTTCTACCACCACATAAAAAGAGAACTACAGATAAAGACCTAATTCTTGTGGTCTAATTAAGAAGAAGGATTCCTTAAATAAAATTTCAAAAGCACAAAACATTAGGCAAAAAATATTGAATTTGATCATACCAAAATCTAAAATTTCTGTTCAACAAAGAACACTTTGAGAAAGGTTAGTAAACAGATTAACAGAATAAGAAAAAATATTTACAAAGCATAAAGTGTATAGGAGAATTAACAGAAAGAGCTTCTACAAATCAACAGAAAAAGACAACCCCAATGGGAAAATGGGCAAAGTATAAAAACAGACATCCACAGAAAAGAAAGGCCAAAACCTTATAAGAACACCAAGAACTGGTGCTCTCATTAATAAAGACAGAAATGTAAATTAAAATATCTGAGTGACAAAATTTATGCTGGACGTCAAGTATATACAGACGCTTGCAGAAACTGTGTCCTTGTGCACTAATGAACATGTAGATGGGCATCCTCTCTTGAGAGCTTGGTCAAATTAAGTGGATGCATTTCCTATAGTCAAAATGTTCCCGGATACACACATCAACAAATTACTCATGCAGGTCAAAATTAAACTGTTTCTTGTAGCTGTGAAGAGTTGGAGCAATGCATGGTTATTTGCAAGGTGGAGGGAAAATGGAGACAACCTGAGCATCCATCATAAGGAAATAATTCAAAGCATGAGGAGACCAGTGAAAAAACTGAAAACACCCAAGTTATCCAACCAATGGCAGCATGGTGATAATATGTACCCACAGGGTCGTAATAAAAGCTGAACAAGGTAATGAATGTAAAGCGATCAGTCCAGTGCCCAGCACTAACCCACTCTACAGCAATGGTTCCTGTACCAACCACTGTTTATCCTCTAAGCTTTCACCTTCATTACTTATATTACTGAATATTAAAACACGAGTTGTTATAAGAATTTAATAAATGACATATGGAGGCAATACAAAAGTAAAGGGGAAAAAGCATGGCCTCTTAAGTCACCAGGTCTCAGTTCAAATACCAGCTTTACAACTTACTAGCTACATGACCCTGAACAAGTGATTTAACCTCTCTGCATCCCAGTGGGCATATCCTTAAGTAAAATTAATAGTGTCAACCCATGCAGTTGATTTGAAGGTAAGATAATGTAATGTAACCTTACAATAAATGTTTATCTTACTACTCATCCCTCCTCCCTCCCAAAACAGCACAGAACAGTCTCACCAGATGGAATATTGTGCAACCATTACTAATAATAATTTATGGTAACCATATAACAAGGAAAAAGGCTAAATAATGTTGAGAAAATAATAAGCATGTGAAAAATGACCAGAAAGAAATACATCAAAATGGGTCCCTTACTGGGATTGGAGTAGAGAAATTACAGGTGATTATTTTTCTGCTTTTTATTTTTCTGCAAGTATCCTACAATATGGTTATGTTACTTTTAGAAGTTTAAAAAAAATTTAACAGTAATGCTCTGCCACTAGGTGCTTTATAGACACAAGGATGGATCAAACTATGTAAATCAACAAATGTTAACACAGCACGTTAACAGAATGAAAGATAAAAAATCCTATGATGACCTCAATAGATGCAGATAAGGCATGTGACAACACTCAACACCTCTTCATGATAAAAAAACACTCAACAAATGGGGTACAGAAGGAAACTACTACACCATAATAAAAGCCATATATGAAAAAACCCCAGTAACCATCATACTCAATGGTGAAAGACTGAAAGCTTTTCCTCTAAGATCAGGAACAAGACAAGGATGCCCGCTTTCACCACTTCTAGTCAAAGTAGTACTAGAAGTTCTAGCCAGAGAAATTTGGCAAGAAAAAGATATAAAAGGAATCTAAATTGAAAAAGAAAAAGTAAAATGAGCACAGTATTTGACATTATCTGAAAAGGAAATTATTACAATAATTCCATTTACAACAGCGTCAAAAAGAATAAAATACTTAGGAATTAAATTAACCAATGAGGTGAAAGACTTATACAGTGAAAACTAAAAAACACTGCTGAAAGAAATTAAAGACATAAATACAGCTGACCCTTGAACATCATGGGGGTTGGGTGCGCCTACATACATACAGTCAAAAATCCATGTATATCCTTACAGTCAGCCCTCCATATCTATGGTTCCACATCCATGGATTCAACCAACTGCAGATCATGTAGTACTGTAGTACATATTTACTTTTTTTTTTTTTGTCTTTTTTTTTTTTTTTTTTTGCGGTACGCGGGCCTCTCACTGTTGTGGCCTCTCCCGTTGCGGAGCACAGGCTCCGGACGCGCAGGCTCAGCGGCCATGGCTCACGGGCCCAGCCGCTCCGCGGCACGTGGGACCCTCCCAGACCGGGGCACGAACCCGTGTCCCCTGCATCGGCAGGCAGACTCTCAACCACTGCGCCACCAGGGAAGCCCCATATTTACTTTTTAAATGTCTGTGTATAAGTGGACCCGCGCAGTTCAAACCTTTGTTGTTCAAGGGTCAACTGTAAATGGAAACACATCCCATGTTTGTGGATTGGAAGAACTAATATTATTAAAATGTCAATATTACCGAAAGCAATCTATAGATTCAATGCAATCCCTATCAAAATCCCAATGACTTTTTTTCAGATACACAAAAACCAATCAGAAAATTCATACGGAATCTCAATGGACCCCAAATAGCCAAAACAATCTTGAAAGAAGAAGAAAAAATTGAAGGACTCATACTTCCTGATTTCAAAATCTACTTCAAAGCTACAGTAATCCAAACAGTGTGGTACTGGCATAAAAACAGACATACAGACAATGGAATAAGATAGCCCAGAAATAAAATCCTTGCATATACCGCCAAAGGATTTTTGACAAGGGTGCCGAGACTACTCAGTGGGGAACACTCTTTTCAACAAATGGTGCTGTAAAAACTGGACATCAAAATGCAAAAGAATGATGTCAGGCTTTCACCTAACAAAATATACAGAAATAAACTCAAAATGGATAAAAGACCTAAATGTAAGATCAAAAACAATAAAACTCTTGGAAGAAAACTTAGGACAAAAGCTTCACAACACTGGATTTGGTGATGATCTCTTGGATATGACATCGAAGGCACAGGTAACAAAAGAAAATATAGTCAAATTGGACTTCATGAAAATTTTAAAATTTTGTACATCAAGAGACACTACCCACAGAGTTAAAAGGCAACCCACAAAAAGGAGAAAATATTCAAAAATCATATATCTGATAAGAAATTATTATCCAGAACATACAGAGAACTCCTAAAACTCAACAACATATAAACCTGATTCAAAAACGGGCAAAGGACCTGAACAGACATTTCTCCAAAAAAGATGTTTAAAGGACCAATGAACACATGAAAAAATGCTCAACATCACTCATCATTAGGGCAATGTAAATCAAAACACAAGACTACTTAATGCATTGTGGTAAATGGGAAGGAAATCCAAAAAAGAGGGATATATGTATGTGTATGTATGTGTATAGATGATTCATTTTGCTGCACAGTAGAAACTAACACAACATTGTAAAGCAACTATACTCCAATTAAAAAAAAACAAAACAAAAACACGAGATACCATTCACACCCATCAGGATGGATACTATCAAAACAGAAAATTGTAAGTGTTGACTAGGTCACAGAAAATTTGGAACTCTTGTGCACTGTTGGTGGGAATGTAAAATGGTACAGCTGCTGTGGAAAACAGTATGGTGGCTCCTCACAAAATTAAAAATAGAATCATCATATGATCCAGCAATTCTACTTCTGGGTACATACCCAAAAGAATTGAAAGCAGAGTCTCAAAGAGGTATACGTACACCATGTTCATAGCAGCACTGTTCACAGTAGCTAAAACGTGGAAGTAACCCAAGTGTTCAATGATGGGTGAATGGACAAACATAAGGTGGTCTATATATACAATGGAATATTATTCATCCTTAAAAAAGAAGAAAATTCTGCAATATGCTACAACATGGATGAACATGAGGACATTAAATTAAATGAAATAAGCCAGTCACAAGAAGACTAATACTGTGTGATTCCACTTATATAAGGTACTTCGAGTAGTCATAGTCATAGGAACAGAAAGTAGAATAGTGGCTGCCAGGGTCTGAGGGGAAGGAGGAGTTACTGTTTAATAGGTAATGAGTTTCAGTTTTGCAAGATGAAAAGAGCTACGGAGATGGGTGGTGGTGACAGCAGCACAACAATGTGAGTGTATTTCATACCACTGAACTGCATACTTAAAAATGGTTAAGATGGTATCTTTTATGTTCTGTATACTTTACCACAATAAAAAAAATTAGAAGTAATAATAATGATCAGCCACTAGGTGCTTTATAGATGGATAGGTATACAACAAATATTTTAAGATTGCATTGAACAAAAAAGTAATAAACTTCAAACCTAAACAGCATCATCAATGAATTTATTTTTAAAATTAGATTATACTCTGAAGAACTAGGTTCTCCCTAATTCTAACATTTAACCTGTGACAAATAATTTACTCATACAGCCTCATATTCTTTACCCATAAAGTGGGGCTAAAATGAACGTCAGAGTTGCTGTTAGGCTGAAATGAGATAATATGGAAACACCAAGTAGACGACAATGTTTTTAAAACTTCAAAGTTTGCAAGGATACAAATATAAATTCATTAAATATCAAAAGGAAACATTTAATGGTTAGGAGCTTGGACTATGACATTAGATCTATATTCAAATTTCAGTTCTACCGCCAGAAACCTGTGTGGCTGTAGGCATTTTATTTCACCTGCCTAAGCTTCATCATCTTCATCAACAAAATGAGGGTAATGACAGTAGACCTCACGGAGTTCCAATGTGAAAATTAAATGAGAAATCATATAGGGCATTGTGCTTGTCACAAAATAATGACTCGATGTTCTCAATTATTATAATCTTCTTTGAAACTACTTCTTCAGTTAATGCAACCAAATATTTATTATAATTAAGAAACCTTTTCTCAGCATCTTGTCCCAGCTACTATGCTTCATACTAAGATCCAAAGGTAGGAAAGATGCATGCCCTACCCTCAAGATGCTCACAAACAGCAAAGGAAACAGAAATATTTTTTAAAGATCATAAAAGGCTATAACAAATAATAAAAATTCAGCTTTATACATGTTACTATGTGAGCAAAGAGTAAGAGTAAAGGGATTGGTTATAGTGAGGAATAAATCAATATCTCAAAGGAAATCATGTTCGAGTTGGATCTTAAAAGAAAAGGGATGCTCTGTCCATTAATGAAGGAAAAATACAAAATGAAGAATCAAAATAACAGGGTTCTGAGGCAACTGAGAACAGTCTCATCAGATGGACTCTGAGTTGGGGGAGGCAGGTCATGGAAGGAAGGAAAGTTAGGGTCCGACTGTGAAAGGCTCAGCACAAACACCTTGTTCAAGTATTTGCACTTTACGCACAATGGGGAAATCAAGAACATAATCAGAACTAAAATCTAGAAAACTGATAAAATGTGAGGCTTAGGTCAACTTAAAGGTGTCAGAAATGACTTCCTAGGAGATATGTCTTGAAAAAGGAGTCTGTCTAGTGGACAAGTCCAGGAGGACCGGCATCCCAGCCAAGTGTGGAACACAGCAGAGCTGAGGCCCTCGAGAGCCCAGTGTCTGAAGTACAGGCCATTCTGAGCAGGAAACAGCAAAGAGGTGATGCAAATGAGGAAGGCCGAGGTATTGACACCCTGAACAAGGGATTGGGAAAGCATCGGCAACAGAAGAAGGCTTTCAGTTGTGGAACATTTGATAAGATAGTGTTTTTGAAAAACATCTCTGACACCAATGATGGGAAGAGGAAACAGACTAGCAAGACCAGGAGACCAGAGGCCCCAATTAGGAACCTGCTGCCACTGCAAAGGCAGGAAATTACTCAAGGCTAAAACCCAGGCCAGGTAGGGAAGAGCAGACATTTAAGAGGACCATTCAATCTATCCAGTCTAGGATACTCCAAACACATTTACATTCCCCTCTAGCCACAGGATTAAAATCTCAATGCTGGCATTAGAGGCCCTCCTAGTCTGGGCCTCTCTGCCTTTTCATTCCCTTTCCCCCAAAACTCTACAGTCCCTCTGTTTTGACTCCCCTCTCTGCCTCACCAAATCCCATCCAACTTCCAAGGCCTGACCAATTCCATACCCTCCATAAGGCCTCCCTGACTCTCCCTCAGTGACTGCCCCCTCAAATAAGGTCTATCATGTTATTAATTAAACATTCCACTCACATGGGGCTGAGCTGTCTTCTGTCTGTGATACCTCTCCTATTATTTGGTACTATTGTTTTATTCTTTAATGGTTATTGACACTTTTCTGTGCCTTGTCTGTATGTTTCCATCACAGAACTGCAGAGAAATGTGAAACATGAAAACAGCTAGACAACAATCCAAGACAAGGCGAGTGCCACTAGAAAAAACTCACTGTAGAACTGTGGATTCTGGTTCTTCAGAATCAGTTACTTCTTCTGTAAGGCTGTTATTATGTAAAATAACAATGGTAACAGTGGTAACCTGTACCTGCCAATCTGCTACCATAAGAAGATATATAAGAAAGAATAAATCAATGTAGATTGAAATGAGAATGTAGTTATGAGAATGAAGAATTCTTGGAAGTACATATACAGCATAACATTAACTGCTAATTTTTTAAAACTAACTTTATTTTCAAAGAAGTAACTTAGGCAATGGCCATTTTCCTATTCTACAATAAATCTTATGAGGGAATAGAAATTGACAAAGACAAAATTATAACTTAACAAATAGTTCCTAGAAATCATGGGTTTCATAAAACTGAACCGTAATAAATAAATAAACAAATAAATAAATAATGTGTACCTAGTTGCAACTTCAAAGGCAACCTACACATGAAGAAGACTTACAGTTTGGGCTTATGTCTGTCTGTAGTGACAGGAAGAACTCCAGGAGAACTCAAATTTCAATGCCAAACATGTCACAAGAGGTCAGAGGTCACATTTTCTAACTGGGGTTTGACCCTAAAGTAAGCAATACATGTAATTAATTGATGCCCTAATCTGAAACATTAACTTGAATGGGACTAAGTCAACCAATCCAATGTTAGTCTAATCATGCTAGTCACAAACATGGTTACCTCTAGAAACACAAAATCAAAGTTGTTCAAGACAGGAAAGAAAGTTTCAACTGCTTTTTCCAATAGTAAACAAAAAAATTAATTTGACCTCTCCCAATGACACCAATAATGTTAGCCAATAATGCTGGTAGAGACTAATATAAAATCCATACTTATTTCAAAAATATGTCTTTAAATTATAACTATTACTTAGAATACTTATGAAACTCTAATGCTATAATTATCCAAATTAGATATGCATAATTTGTTTGGATTAAAGAGGAAAAAATGACATGTAACTTATTTTTATTGGATATTAAAATAGAGGTGACATTTTAAAAAATAACCTGACAGTGAGTATTTTTATTGGATATTAAAATATAAGTGACGTTTTAAAACATAACCTGACAATGAGTTAAGAATCGTATTGGGAATCTTAGGGATTCAAAGTTTAAATTTCATTTCTGTTACTGATTTCATTGTCATATGAATCTTCACCTCTTTGCTCCTTGATTTAAAAACTGTAAAACACGGGCTAACATCACGATTTTAAACATAAAAATATTTTATAAATATTTGTTTTATATAAGTGCTAAGCAATCAACTATTTCAAAGTTTTAATTTCATTACACCTATCCAAACTTCAAAAAATTGATGAATTCATATGTGCTACTTATAATTTAGCATTTATAGACCTTTAAAAGAGAAGCTACTCTTGCCTATGCTTATGTTCATCTAAACTGACTAACGTATATTCTTTTTTATGATAAAATGAATCATTTGTTTCCACCTTATGATGACTAGAACATCACAAAACATCTTTCAGTTTCTAAAAATATAAAATTTTTTTTATATTTTATAAAATTTTGGAGAGGCCAAAATTTATTTGTGCTTATTTAGTTTCCAAGTGCAGACATGTATGGAATTTTATATCATCATTAAATCAAATTTATAAACATGAGCTTTTAAATCAGAGGCATAGGTTACCCATTAATTTTAAACAATCAAACTTCATCCCATACATGTATTTTGATTTCAGATTGACTCTTTTTATAAAAACACATCCCCAAATAACAGAACTTGTCAAAGAAGTTTCTCTTAGTGATGTTTTTTAAATACTTGAAATATTCAATAAGTCTCAACAGTGATTCTCTAATTTACAGCACCTTTTCTACTCCTTTTTGAACAGAAAACTAGCAGGTTAAAAAAAAAAAAAAAAGAAAAGTTTAAAAAAGGTGGTAAAAAAGACTCAGGACTCTTTCCAAGGGAGGTGTTCTGACAACTAACAGGAGGCTACTGCTATGAACCCTGAAAGTTAGACATCATCATATTGGGTGGAAGAAACATTTGCAACACAGAAAAATTATCCTATTTTGTTAAAGAAATTGTTATTAGTCCCTAATTGTTCGATTAACTTGGAGGACCTGAAGCTTCTACTCATGAAATTTCTTTTTAAATTTCAACACAAATTTAATATTTTAATGATCCTTTGAAGAAGATACTGCTGTAGATTCTGATGTGTCTAGTGTTATATACAAAAATGAAAAATGTTCCTTGAATTTGCCTCTGCTAGAAGGAATTTTTACCACTTTTAGCTCTGCTTTAGGACTTCAGAAAATACACAGTACCTTTAACAACTTTTTTTTTTTTTTTTTTTTTTTGAGAAAAACGGCAAGACTGCTGTGAGCTGGGAAGATGGTAGAAGTAACATGGTTTTTAATGTTTCCCAAACCCTCTACATAGTTACTAGAAGAGTTAGCCAAAGCAAACAAACAACCCAACCCCTGCCAAAAACATAAACAACAAAATTAAGTGATGAGAATCCCCATGAATCCCAAAGTCTTAGTAGGTGAGGACAAATCTCCAAGAGCTGCAATCGCAATTGGTATTGACACCTGTGCAGGAGAAAGCAAGGGACACAACAGACCACCTAATGGAAGTGAGTATAGGAGGATAAAACGACCAACAGGCAGTCATTGAAAAGCAAAGTGGGCCAATTTGAGAACAGCAGTTGAAACTGGGTAGGGTTTTACACACTTCCATTTGCAGGTAATTGATGGTAATTTGTGAATTCATGGTAAAGCCTTAAGGGGCTAGAACATAGTGAGACCTATGAACACTCAAAATTAATAATCCAAAGCTCCCTTTCAGTACAGAGCTCCACGGTGTAGAGGAATTGCTAGTAATAAAAGTACCAAACACTACTGAAGTCTGGTCATAAAGATCTCCAATGTAAGGACAATGGGTACAAAAGAAATTACAATTCTGGAAGAAGGTACAGAAGAAGCAGGAAATCATGGTAAATATGAGCCCATATTGTTAAGCTCTTCATAAAAGTGACATAAGAAGATGCTTTAGAGCCATATCTAGAAAAACTATTCTCAACCACCTTTTCCTGACACAAGTTCTGGAAGCTTGATTTCACATGAAAGGACTGGCTGAAGAAGCAGGACATCCTTAAAATGAAAGCACGCCTGAGCGATGTGCCTATAACATAGATGAAAACTGTAACTACTATTTTAAAACACGTGAAAAGACGTTAAGAAGATGATGCTAAGATATAGGAAAGATATAAATCAGAATTAGAAAAACTCAGAAATGACTTTTAAACATGCGAAGTAAATGAAAAAATCACTTCAGAAGTAAAAGGCACACAAGAGTGAGTACATAGCAGAAAAAGTCATAAGTAGAAGTTGTAAAGAAAGAAAATATTAAAAACCAAAAATATATAGTAGCTTTATTTATAACTGCCCAAACTGAAAATTACAAATATAGAAGATAGGGAAAGAAACCAACACAGTATAAGAGAAGGCCCCAATAAATGACAACTAAACAAGATAATAAAAGTCCATGGATGATATATATACAATTGACCCTTGAACAACACGGGGGTTAGAGTCCGCCTCACCCCCAACGCAGTCAAAAATCTCCATTTCCCTTTACAGTCAGCCCTCTGTATCTGCGGTTCCACATCTGGATTCAGCCAACCATGAATCACGTAGTACTGTGGTGTGTATTTATTGAAAGAAATACGCATATAAGTGGGCCTGTACAGTTCAACCCATGTTGCTCAAGGGTCAAACTGTTATCATTTTTAAAGTAAAATTTTCAATATTTCAAAAAAACATATTAAAGGGACACTGTATACCCAACAAAACAACCTAGAATGACCAGCACTGAGACACAGTCAAGTTCCTAGACTTCAAAGAAAAAAAAATCTTTATGAATCTAGGCAAAAGGACAAAGTCACAACAGAAAGAAAATCAACTTGTCAACAGATTTTTTGATGGCAATGCTTTAAGCCAGAATAGATAACATATATAAGAACCTCAGAGAAAGAAAACAAAAGCTAAGGATTTTATATCCAACCAAATTCCCTTTTAAGTAAAAAGTCTGCAGACCAACTGTTATTATAACATGCAAGAACTCAAATATTTGTCCCCAGGAAGTCTTGATTATGAATCTACTAGATGGAGCTGCCACTATGTAAAACTATGAAGCGTCCTCAGAAAATTAAAAATAGAACTACCATATGATCCAGCAATTCCACTCCTGAGTACTTATCCAAAGAAAATGAAATCACTATCTTAAAAAGATATCTGCGGGGCTTCCCTGGTGGCGCAGTGGTTGAGGGTCCGCCTGCCGATGCAGGGGACGTGGGTTTGTGCCCCGGTCTGGGAAGATCCCATATGCCGCGGAGCGGCTGGGCCCGTGAGCCATGGCCGCTGGGCCTGCGCGTCCGGAGCCTGGGCTCCACAACGGAAGAGGCCACAACAGTGAGAGGCCCGCGTACCGCAAAAAAAAAAAAAAAAAAAAGGATATCTGCACCCTCATGTTCATAGCAGCACTATTTACAACAGCCAAGACATGGAAACAACCAAAGTGTCCATCCACAGACAAATGGATAGAGAAAATATGGTATACATGCACAGTGGAATATTATTAAGCCATAAAAAAAGAAGGAAATCCCATCATTTTGTGACAACATGGATCAATCTTAAAAGCATTATGCTACGTGAAATAAGTCAGACAGAGAAAGATAAATACTATATGATCTCACGTATATGTGGATTCTTAAAAAACTAAACTCATGGATACAGAGAACAGATTGTTGGTTGCCAGAGGCAGGGGCTGGGGGTGGGCAAAATGAGTGAAGGTGGACAAAAGGTACAAACTTCCAGTTATAAGATAAATAAGTTCTGGGTGTGTAATGTACAGCATGGTTAACAATACAAAATTGTTAAGAGAGTATAAAAAGTTCTCTTCACAAGAAAAAAAGTTTCGTAACTAGGAGAGGTGATGGATGTTAACTATATTTACTGTGGTAATCATTTCACAATATAAACATGTATCAAATCATTATGTTGTACACCTTGAACTAATACAATGTTATATGTCAACTGTATCTCAATAAAACTGCAGGGGTGGGGAAGTGAAAAACTTTTTTTAAAGAATGTTCTAGAGAATGAACTTTAGATATCAGTGGTGAGCATGAAATACACACTTACTTGGAGAAGTAAGACTAAATGGCAGTTGTAAGGAAGAAAGTATAATACATAATTGCTATTTTCTGTGACAGTTTAGAATTTGTACAACTGTTTAAAGATGGGCAAGACAACTTATATGGTTTCCATGAAACGTATTATTAGTTAAGTGTTGATGCTATTATTCTCAGACAGCTTGGGATGCAGTGTTGGATGAAACAATTGAGTAACTACATGATATTCTAAAATGTTATTATCCACGATGTCCTAAAGAATCATGACTCTTACTGTGTAAGAAAGGAGTTAAAGATTTTAGATAGCTCAGTAAAAACCAGTAGCCATAAATTCAAGGGGAAAATATCATTATGAATTCATGATGTAGTTTTTTTCTTTTACAATTATATGTATTTCCTAACTCGTCCACTAAAAGACCTAGAAAGAGAGACCAACCTGGCAGCAATGAGCACACTGAAGGCCAAAAAAGGCTCTTGAAACATAATTTCTAACTGCGAGAAACCAGAGACCCTTGGAGAAATCAGTGGTTCCAGGACTGGAGCAGGGTGTATCCTAGATGAGCCTGAAAAAATTCTGTCGTGTCAGAAAACAGAGAGGAACTTCAGGGGCCAACGTGAGGAGGCTCCAAATTGTCAAAGAAGGGAAAAGTTAAGCATCAATAGGGATTATATCAGAAACAGACTGATATATATCAAATGGATTGAAACGCATGAATTCCAAATGACAAAAAAAAAACCTAATTGGTTGCCATTAGAGGATGCTATTGTGAAAACTGGTAAATAAAAGAATCAGTTATTCTACCTTTCTGATATGAACGATACCACATGGTAACCATATACTACATGATGGGAAGTTTATGTCCTTATAGAATTATTCCAGTTAAAAAAGAAAAGATAAAACTAGATTATCACTATTTTGCAATCCTTAATGAATTATGGAATCTAGCCACTGCATACCAGCCTTAGTACTAACCTCACCAGATGAAATACATTATGGCCTCCTGAGGGCAGAACACATCACCACCTATGAAGAAGTCTCACCCCCACCCCCAAGCCTTAGGATCAACTATTAATTTCCATGAGATGCAAAGGAAGGAGCAGCAGGTTAAAGTACACCACAGGGATGAAACCAGTGAAGGCAGGCTATAGGAAACAACAGAGCAAATGAACCAGGTCCTTAGATAAATAAATTGCAAAGGAAAACAAAAAAAAAGATGAATGAGAAACCTATAGCTTAAAACTGACTTAAAAGACATTTTAAATAAAAACAAGCAGAACTAAAACATTATACAGAGGTAAACTACGGTGTTTAGGATGTGCCAGGCTTCAAAATATAAAGAGCCATGACCCCAAAGCCCAAAACTTAATGCGGGACTGAAGCTGTACAGTTTGTATTTTTATGGAGTCACTCACCAGTCAAATATAGAATGAAACTTAATGACTACATATACATTCTTCACATCAACTCTACTAAAGCCTTCAGTAACTTAAGATATTTGGATAAAGATTAAAGATACCTCTATGTTCAGACTTAGTTGTAACTAAGCAGAGTACCTTGATTTAAAATTAATCTAAAGCTTGAAAAGTATTTACCTATTTAGAATACAGAATAAGATTATTAGACTTTAAAGCAAAAGATCTGACTTCCTGTCATGGTCCAATTCTTCTTCCTAACTTACCTTGGCAAGGGTTACGAGCAAGGAAATTAACACTGCTGAGAAGCCAAGGCACTGGGCTAGGCAATTATCTAGACAGCTCCTTCCCGGGGCTGACGGTCTGGCAGGGAAATAATTACACATGTGACTAGTGTTATGAAAGAAGTACAAGATGCTCTAAATGCACCCCCGTAATAAAAAGGAATATGACATACTCTCAGATGAGATGAAGCAGAAGAAACACTGGGAACCACTCAAACACTTACCCTCTGATTTTCTCAGTATTTTTTTCATCTTTAGATAAGACTGATGAAACAATGACTATTTGGCAGGTAAATGAATTTATTCATATCTATCTTAAGATCTATGGATGGACCTTAGGACAGGAAGGTAAATAAGCCTTGGCACCCTTAAGGTTGTACTGATGAGGAAAGGAGGAGACAGAATGTTTATGGACAATCCATTGTGCACAACGAGAAGAGGTGTGCAGTGCTGTCAACAGCCTCTGCATCGCTCACAATTTAACATGTATACACATGTACACACGTTACGGTCATCCAAAGACCTACTCTCTGACACCCACATCAGCAACCTTGTCAGCCAAACTCTATACATGTCACCTGGAGATTCCCACAGCTTCCTAGAGAACGTCCCTAGAGTTTTCAGAGAAAGATGCCATGCATTAATAAGAATAGCCTGTAAAGTTGAAATAGCTCAGTCAAGATTAAATGACTTTAATTTAAAAAATTAAATGCAAAGATTTCTACATTCTTCTGTAAGTAATTTTTGATATACAGAAACTATGGGTTTTTTAAAAATCCCAACCACAGGAAAATACTTAAGGCTTTTTCTCCTTTGAGGTTGTTAAAAAAAACTTTTATTCCAATATCACCAATATTAAAAGTAATTTAATTATTATGTACTATTTATTTTATTCTTATTTTCCACATAGCTGTTACCTATTTTTTTCCCTTCTATTCACCTACAGGAGCTAGGAGTTGTACATGGGCAACTTTAAAATATTCAAAGGGTTAAATATAGAGTTAAAGCAATATACAGCATCATCTTTCTTTCTCATGTCCCTTCCCTCTCAAGTAACCCTTATAATCTTCTTCACTAGAATATGGCTAAGTGACAAAAATCTGATACTTAACTTTGTTACTTATTAATAACGACAAAAATAAGCACTTAATTAAATGGGTTTTCGTAAATCATCTGTTTTCCATTTTTATAGGTAGCATCTAAAGAATGTGTTGGAGAATAAGTATAAAGAAATTCTATTTAAATTACGAAAAAATATCATTCAAACATTTTAAAAGATTAATTTAACTTTATTCCTTTAAAAATACCAAACACAACAAAATCAAGTTCTATTTGAAGACTCTCTTATAATTAGTACATAACATGTAAATAGAGTATTCATACAGTAGTCTGATTTTTTTCTGTTCTGAATCTTGGACTGCCAAGATAAACAGCATTGGAAAATAAAGAAGAACTTTCTTCTGTCAACTGAAGATATATTTACTCTAACTTCTAAAATACAAAATGAAATTGTTAAAAATTCTTGGTTAGTGTGCTACAAACTAGTAAGATGTTACTATACCTACACCAAGCTATATGGTAGCATATATTATTCACACATTAAAATGAATAATGAACAGTAGACTTTTAGATAGCTTACATAAAAGCAAGCGATTAACTAAAAGCCTTTTTAATAAAAGACTTAAATAAGGACTTGTTTTCAAGAACTAAAAAATTTTTGAGAACTATAAATCTATTAGTGTACTATTGGAAATAGTACACATTGATACTTTACTTATCTAATATTCATTTATACAACCTCTAAACACAAGTTGCTTGTGTATGTTTCAGTATTTACTTCCCTAACAACTTTATACTCCTGTAAGGCAAAGTATCTAGTACTTTGTAATATATGTTAATTAGCATAATAAATAAATAAATAATCTTTGGACCTTTTCTCCCAAAGTCTTATATAAAATTTTACATAGACTTTTTTTGTTTAAAATTACTTACTTTGTAATACGGTCAATGTTGGCAATTTGCTTCTGATTCCGTATAATCTCAATGGCTGCCCAAAGATGCTGGATAGCTTTTGTGTCCGCCTGCCGTCTTTTTGTTAAGCGTGCCATGACCTGTTTACTCCTTCAGCTGTAGCAATATACAAAAACATAAGGGAAAAGCACGGATTACAAAATGAATTATCATCAATATAAGTAACACTCTCAGCACCTCAATATATAGTATGGCCAACTTTTTATTTTATTTTCTACCATCCACATCACCAATTACTCCATAAAACTTTTCACTTCATTACTTCACAAAGAATGACACTACAAGACCAACAGCAGAAAAGGTCTTCCCAAGAAGAATGAGTGGCCATCTTATACCAATATGTCAAAGAAATATACATTTAAAATTTATTATACAGCAAAAGTGTTACTATATAAAATTTCATTTTTGATATTACATTGTGTGTAATTTGACAGATCAATGCAAAATGGAAATTAAATGTCCGAATTAGAAGTACTTTATTATACTCATGGTTTAAATATTTTAATTCAATATAGACATACTGATAATGAAAACAACATTCCTTTTTTTAAAAAATAAAACCATAAACAGAAAATATAGAATAGTTGTTTCTGGCTGAGGTGTGAAAGGCTGGGGGTTGGTATACCAGAGGATGACATGGATGG
The DNA here is from genome assembly GCF_008692025.1 of Phocoena sinus. Classification (NCBI taxonomy): domain Eukaryota; kingdom Metazoa; phylum Chordata; class Mammalia; order Artiodactyla; family Phocoenidae; genus Phocoena; species Phocoena sinus. The sequence continues at coordinate 29,960,177 of NC_045764.1, forward strand.
ACCCACATTATTAGAAATGTTGCGATGCTTGGATGAGGTGTTGGTCATTCATTATGTTATTAGGAAACAACATTGCTAATTTATTCAAATTTCAATATTCTGAATAGACTGAGGAAAATGGCCACCAGCTGTGTCCTGGCAAGACTGGGGGGAAAAACGGAGTTGCAGGCCTGAATGTCTGATGAGAGATGGTACTGTAAGAAGAGGCCACACGCCTGGACTCTCCACTGGGCACAGAGGGACCTGTTAGGCACCTGACCCCTAAATCATACAGGTTATGATGTTGAGGCCCTCAGGCATAGGTAAACATCAAAGTTTGGGGGATGGCTGAAATCTCCTTGACCTGCCCTTTCCTATCTTTTAAGAGGAGAGAATAAAAAGGAAAATTCATTCTTCGCACTTCATTTTATTCCATGACTGGCCAGGAGAGCCTCATGAATCCTTTTCTCCACCTCTACATTTCTTTTCACAGCTAAGTCAATTCTCCCTCTTTCTCCAAAAAACCAGCACTTGCCATTAAAGCTTAACTAGAGACTCTCTTCTGGTGAGTCTAGGATCAGTTAGGCTCCTGAAATAAGAAAGTGCTTTTCAGAATTACAAAATCAATTAAGAATCAAAAACAACAGCAGCATTCAAGTTTTAAAGAAAACTTAAGGAAAATTAGTTGGTTCAGTATAAACTTCAATATAAAATTAAGAGATTTTTAAAATTATAATTATTTATGAATGTCTCTGTTCTAGAAAGTAACCACTTTAAAATGTACAGAAACTTCTCAGTTTAAGTGCAGTTGTATAGGCGTGTCAACTTTCCAAATCTGATAAGCAATATGGTATGGAATTTATTGGTAAGAATATAAAATGTTAGAAAGTGACATCTAATGGTGAACTGTAAAAATACAACTTGTCAGATTATACAAATACTCAGATAAAAGAACAAAATTTCAGTCATTGTTGCACACTTAAAAAAATGTTGCCTATTTTGTGTAAGGCAATAGCTAAACACAATGAAGTATTTTAAAATGTATGAACTCTAGTCCTTGACAGAAAAAAACATAAAACTCGCAAAGGCAATTTGACATATACATGGAACTACTAACTGTAATGTCATATATGACATAAATGGTACAAAATATATGCTGTGAGAATTCAGACAAAACAGATACTACTTCTAGCTTAAGTAACACTACAAGATGGTAAATATGTGGGAAAATATAAAATTTCTTAATTTCTTGAAAAGATAATTGGCTGTTTAAAGCAAACAAAAATAATTGTTAGGTATCATTAGGTTTATAACATATGTAGAAGTAAAATATAGATGACAACCCAATAGCACAAAGGAGGGGAAGGGGTAGTAAGTAATTATATCATTGTAAATTCTTACGTTTTATGTGAAATGGTATTTATTATACTAATTCAAGAGGAACTATGTTAAATCGAGGATGCGTATTACAATCCTTGGAACAAACACTAGAATACAAACAGGTACAGTTGACATATATATAACTCAACTGATGTTTTCAAAATACATATAAAGTTAAGAATAGCTTATTCAGAAATACAAAAGATATATAATGGCAAAGCTAACATTTACAAATACTAAAATAAATAGCAAATATAACTATTTACATAACAACCAGAAGAATATAGTAGACTAGTAGCAGAAATTCTAAAAGTTATGTCACTTAATTCCTAGAAATGATTAAACTCAAGATTAAAGAATTAAGCAATGCTACACTTCAGGAAAACAGATGTAAAGTTAAAGCCAAAGATTTTTGACATCTACCTACACCGAGTCACACAGGTAGATATGCCTGGTAATGAAGGTACACCATAAAGAACATGCTCGTAGTTATAGAACACTGCAAAGATGCAAACCCAAGTCAGGTGAATACAGTGAAGCTTGGATGCATGTTATAAAAGTACCAAAAACAACCTGACTTATTAGGACAAGATCTCTTTAAAGTACAATCACTGAAATTCTCCTTTCTTATGAAATCTAAAATCATTCATTTCAGGCATGCTTGTTACATGTTAGGCATTCTATGCTCTGGGAATATAATAATAAGGTAAACAAAAATCCTTCCATTAGCTAGTAAATATGATTAATAATGTGGCTAGATATAAGGATAGTAATTTAGGTGTTTGTCAATAAAAAGAAAATCTTAGAAAATTAGTTTCTTATATTCTAGGCACCTACAGCTTCTCATATAAGGCCTTTAATTTATTTTGGCCAAACCAAACTTTAGTCTATTGTACCTGAATGTATATTATATTTCTACTAAACTGAACTACTCAAAATTTCTAAATGTGTGCCCAAACTTCATAACTCTATCCCTTTGTTTAAGCAGTTCTGTCTAGAATGTTCTCCCTGCCCCTTTACTAATTACTAAAAATTCCCTGTTCTTTCTAGGACTTACTACGATGCAAATGTTCCTGACCAATGCTTTCACAAGAATCAAACTCAATTCTCTTGTGTCTTCTAATTGTAATTTGTTTATTCATCTCTTACAAATGTATTGCCTTGTACAAATAATTTTAAATTCCTAAAAAGAATTTATTAATTCAAGTAAGGAAAAGACGTGTCTTATTTTTCATCTGTCTTCCAAGGTGCACAGCATAGTTATGAACATGATAAACTTTTAATATGGACTTATAAAATTAAACTTCTCCAGTTATATTATATAAACAATAAAGTCCCAGAGTAAGCCTCCGTTTATGTTGTATCAAAGATTAAGACATCAAATAGAAAGATCAGAAAACTTGTAGAGATACACAATATAGTCCTCAATCTTTTTCTTCTTTAGCTCCAACACATCTGAGGAATATGACAGACTCGCAGTGATTCTCAAGAGTTCTATAGTTTAAAAAAAAAAAAAAAAACCCAAAAACTTCCCAGTCAACTTACCAATTTTGTTTATTGTGGTAAAATACACATGAAATGTACCATCTTAACCATTCTTAAGTGTACAGTTCAGTGGTATCAATACATTCACATTGCTGTGCAGCCATCACCACCATCCATCCCCACAACTCATTTAACCTTGTAAACTGAAATCCTACACCCATTAAACACTAACTGCCCATTACCCACCCCAGCCCCTGGCACCCATGATTCTACTTTCTGTTTTTATGACTGTGATGACTCTAAGTACCTCAAAGAAGAGGAATCACACAGGATTTGTCCATCTGTGACTGGCTTACTTCACTGAGCATAGTGTCCATGAGATCCACTCATACTGTAGCGTACTGCAGAATTTTCTTCCTTTTTAAGGATGAATAATATTCCATTGCATGTATATACCACATTTTCCTTATCCATTCATCTGTGGATGGACACGTTTTAGCTATTGTGAATAATACTGCTATGAACATGGGTATACAAAATATTTCAAGACCCTGCTTTCAATTCTCTTGGGCAAATACCCAGAAGTGGAATTGCTGTATCATATAGCAATTCTATTTTTAATTTTTTGAAGAACTACCATACTGTTTTCCATAGCAGCTGCATCATTTCATATATCCACCAGTAGTGCACAAGGGTTCCAATTTCTCCACATTCTCATCAACACTTATAATTTTGTAGTTTTTTGACACTAGTTATTCTGATGGGTGTAAGCTGGTCCAAGTAACTTTGGCAAGCCTCCAGGCAATACCGGTATTCTCTATCCTTACAAATCTAATTTAATGCAATCCCTTCCATCTATGTAAGTACCTTGTTTCCTATCATACAAATGCTACAAATGGGGGGAAAAAAGATAAAAGAGAAAGCAAATCAGGAAAAAATTATAAATAAGTAAAATTAAACAAGGAATTTTTGGTGACACATACATATATGGGGAAACTTTTTATTGCAAGGAAATGATAAGGAGGAACACACTGGGAGAATACACAGCATCAAATATGTTCTGATTTTTACTTCTGGTGGAGGGGTGCAAGTTTTTGTTTTATTTTTATGTCATCTAACAAATATATAAATATTTTAAAGTATTTACATCAAATAATGCATAAAATTTAAAAATTAATCCCTTTGTATAACGTGCATTTCTTTGTGACTTAGTTCAGGTTAAAATTTTCCCAAACTCTACTAGCAATTTGAAGTTACTTTTTATTGATAGTCTATTCATGCTATTTTCCCATTTACATATTAATTTCTTCACATATTAAAGTTATTCACAAAATACTTTTGTCTGTCTTTTAGTAAACATCAAATGAAATTATAATGTTGAAATCTAGCTATGTATTCCCCTTATGGTCACCTTTAATGATTAGAAGTCCTTCCACACTCAAGTCTGAAAAATATTCAATTGTATTTTCCTCTTTTATACAATTTTTTTAAATACTGACTTCTTAATCCATCTGGGAATAACTTTTTTTTATATATCTTTATTGGAGTATAATTGCTTTACAATGTTCTGTTAGTTTCTGCTGTACAACAAAGTGAATCAGCTTTATGTACACATATATCCCTATATCCCCTCCCTCTTGAGCCTCCCCTCCCACCCTCCCTTTCTCACCCCTGTAGGTGGTCACAACGCACCGAGCTGATCTCCCTGTGCTATGCAGCTGCTTCCCACCGGCTATCTATTTTACATTTGGTAGTGTATATATGTCCATGCCACTCTCTCACTTCGTCCCAGCTTCCCCTTTCCTCCCTGTGTCCTCAAGTCCATTCTCTACATCTGCATCTTTATTCCTGCCCTGCCACTAGATTCATCAGTACTGTTATCTGGGAATAACTTTTCTAAGGTATTAATATTAATAAGCTTTATTTTTTTAGAGCAGTTTTAGGTTTGCAGCAAAATTCAGCAGGAAATACAAAGAATCCCATACCCCCACACTCTCAAAGCCTCCCTGATTATCAACATCCCAAACCAGAGGGCACATGTCTTAAAATCAACGAACCTACAGTGACACACCATTATTACCCAAAGTCCATAGTTAACTGCTGGTGGTGTACATTCTATAGGTTTTCACATATATGTGAAATGCATAAAGACATTAAAATGCTATACAGAATAGTTCCTCTGTCCTAAAAATTATCTGTGCTCCATCTAGTCATCCTTCCCTCTCCCCACAATCCCTAGCAACCATTAATCTTACTTCTCTGCTGTTTTACCTTTTCCAGAATGTCATATAGTTGGAACCATACAGGATATGTAGCCTTTTCAAACTGGCTTCTTTAACCTAGTAAAATGGATTTAAGGTTCCTCCATGCCTTTTCATAGCTTGATAGCTCATTTCTTTTTAGTGCCGAATAATGTTCCATTGTCTAGATGCCCCTCAGTTTATTTATTCAGTCAACTTGAAGGACATCTCGGTGGCTTCCATATTTTGACAATTATGAAAAAAGCTGCTATAAACAGCCTTGTATAGGTTTCTGTGTGTAAGTAAGTTTTCAGCTCTTTTGGGTAAATACCAAGGAGTATGACTGCTGAACTGTACACTAAGAGTATATTTCGTTTTGTAAGAAACTGACAAACTGTCTTCCAAAGTGGCTGCACCATTTTTACATTCCCACCAGCCATGAATAAGCGTTCCTACTGCTCCACATCCTCATCAGCGATCGGTGTTGTCAGTGTTTTCGATTTTAGCCATTTTAATAGATATAGTGGTAAATCAATGTTGTTTTAATTTCCAATTCTCTAATGACATATGATGTTGAACATCTTTTCATGTGCTTACCTTCCATCTGTATATCATCTTGGTGAGGTTTCTTCAATTCTTTTGCTCATTTTTTAATCAGCTTGTTCATTTTCTTAATGTTGAGTTTTAAGACTTCTTTATATATTTCTACCAGTCTATGGCTTGTCTTCTCATTCTCCTGACACTGTCTTTCATAGAGCAAAGGTTTTTAATTTTAATGAAGTCCACCTTATCAATTATTTCTTTCATGGGTCGTGTCTTGGTGTTTTATCTAAAAAGTCATCACCATATCCAAGGTCATCTAGGTTTTCTCCTGTTATCTTCTACGAGTTTTATAGTTTTGCATTTTACATTTAGATCTATGACCCAGTTTGAGCTAATTTTAGTGAAGGGCATAAGGTTTGTGCTTAGGTTCATTTTTGTATGTGTGTGGTTGTCCAGTTGCTCCAGAAGCATTTGATGAAAAGACTTTGCTTTGTTGCATTGCCTTTGCTCCTTTGTCAAAAATCCGCTGACTATATTAATGTAGGTCTATTTCTGGGCTCTCTATTTTGTTCCATTGATCTATTTGGCTGTTACTTCACCAATACCACACTTTTAATTACTATAGCTTTATAACAAGTCTTGAAGTTGGGTAGTATCAGGCCCTGATTTTGTTCCTCCCTTTCAATACTGAGCTGGCTATCTGGGTCTTTTGCCTCTCCATACAAACTTTAGAATCAGTTCATCGATATCCACAAAATTATTTCCTGAGATTTTGACTGGGATAGCACTGAATCTATAGATCAAGCTGGGAAGAACTGACACCTTGACAATATTAGTCTTCCTATTCATGCACAAGAGTTACCTTTCCACTTATTTAGTTCTTTTTGTTCACCAGAAACTTGTTTTCCTCAAATAAATCTTGTAATAGTATTTTTGTTAGATTTATACCTAAGTATTTCATTTGGGGGATTCTAATGTAAATGGTAACGTGTTTTTAATTTCAAATTCAACTCGTTCATTGCTGGTATATAGGAAAGTGATGAGACTTTTGTATATTAACTTTGTATCCTACAATCCTGCTATAATTGATTATTTCCAAGAGTTTTTTGTCACTTCTTTTGTATTTTATTCATAGACAATCATGTCATCTGCAAACAGAGACGGCTTTATTTCTTCACTCCAAATCTGTATACTTTTATTTCCTTGTCTTCTCTCATTGCATTAGCTAGGAATTCCGAACAGTGTTAAAAATGAATGGCGACAGGGGACATTGTTCTTGATCTTAGTGGGATACCTGTGAGTTTCTTACTGTTAAGTATGGTGTTAATGTAGGGATTTTGTAGATAGTCTTTATCAAGTTAAGGAAATTCCTCTCTATTCCTAGTTTGCTATAAGTTTTAATTATGAATGGGTGTTGAATTTTGTCAAATGCTTTTCTGCATCTATTGAAATAATCACATGATTTTTCTTCTTTAGCCTGTTGATGTGATAGATTATGCTGACTTTCAAATGCTGAAGCAGCCTTTCACACCTGGGATAAATCCCACTTAGCCGTGGTATATAACGTTTTTTATACAATATTGGATTCAATTTGCTAATAGTTTGTTGAAGATTCTTACATTTACGTTCATGAGATTGGCCAATGGCAGTTTTGTTGGGGTTTTTTTTCTTCTTGTACTGTCTTTGTCTGATTTGGATATTAGGGTAATACTGTCCTCAAAGAATGAGTTAGAAAATATTGTCTCTGCTTCTACCTTCTAGAAGAGATTGCAGAGAACAGGTAAAATTTCATCCATAAATGTTTGGTAGAATTCGCCAGTGAACACATATGGGCATGGTTCTTTCTGTGTTTGAAGGTTATTAATTACTGATTCAATCTCTTTAAAAGATATAGGCCTACTCAAATTGTCTATTTTTTTTTTTGCGGTATGCGGGCCTCTCACTGCTGTGGCCTCTCCCTTTGCGGAGCACAGGCTCCAGACGCGCAGGCTCAGCGGCCATGGCTCACGGGCCCAGCCGCTCCGCGGCATGTGGGATCCTCCCGGACCGGGGCACGAACCCGTGTCCCCTGCATCGGCAGGCGGACTCTCAACCACTGCGCCACCAGGGAAGCCCTGTCTACTTCTTTTTGTGTGATTTTTGGCAGATCTGGCCTTTCAAAGAATTGGTCTATTTTACCTAGGTTATCAAATTATCAAATTTTTCACCAGTTATTCATAATATCCCTTTATTATCTTTTCATGGTCCAGAAGCAGTAGTGATTGCCCCTCTTTTATTTCTGATATTAGTAATTTGTGTCTTCTCTTTTTTTTTAGTTAACCTATCTAGTAACTTCTGATTTTACTGATCTTTTCAAAAAACTAGCTTTTGGGGGCTTCCCTGGTGGTGCAGTGGTTGAGAGTCCGCCTGCCGATGCAGGGGACACGGGTTCGTGCCCCGTCCGGGAGGATCCCACATGCCGCGGAGCGGCTGGGCCCGTGAGCCATGGTCGCTAAGCCTGCGCGTCCGGAGCCTGTGCTCCGCAACGGGAGAGACCACAACAGTGAGAGGTCCGCGTACCACAAAAAAAAACAAACAAACTGGACTTCCCTGGTGGCGCAGTGGTTGAGAGTCCACCTGCCAATGCAGGGGACGCGGGTTCGTGCCCCGGTCCGGGAAGTCCCACATGCCGCGGCACGGCTGGGCCCGTGAGCCATGGCCACTGAGCCTGCGTGTCCGGAGCCTGTACTCCGCAACGGGAGAGGCCACAACAGTGAGAGGCCCGCGTACCGCAAAAAAAAAAAAACCTAGCTTTTGTTCTGATTTTTCTTATTGATTTCCTACCTAAAATTTCATTGATTTCTGTTCTAATTCTTATTTCTTTTCTTCTGCTTACTTTGAATTAATTTCCTCTTCTTTTTCTTGCTTTCCAAGGTAGAAGCTTAGATTGCAGATTTTAGATCTTTCCTCTTTTCTATTACAGACATTTCTCTCAAAGCACTATTTTCACTGCATCCCACATTGTGATAAGATGTATTTTCATTCTAATTCAGTTCAAAACTTTAAAAACTTTCTCTTGAGATGTCTTCTCTGACCTGTGTGTTGTTTAATTTCCAAGTATTTTAGGGTTTTGAGCTATCTTTCTGTTTTTGATTTCTGGTTTAATTCCATTGTGGGCTAACAGCAGACATTGCAATGATTTCCATTCTTTTAAATTAATTAAGATAGACCAGAATGTGGTCTATCTTTGTGAATGTTCCATGTGAACTTGAAAAGAATGTGTATTCTGCTGTCATAGAATGAAACAGTTTATAGGTATCAATTATATCCAATTCACTGATATTGTTGTGAAGAATTCAACTATGTCCTTACTGATCTTCTGCCTGCTGGATTTGTCCATTTCTGACGGGGGGGTGAAAAGTCTCCAACTATAATACTGCATTCATCTATTTCTCCCCACAGTTCTATCAGTTTTTCCTCATATATCCTGACACTCTGTTGTTAGGCACAGAGACATTAAGGAATGTTATATCTTAAGAGTACTGACCGCTTTATTATTATGTAATGGCCCTTTTTATACCTGATGACATTCCTTGCTTTGAAGTCAGCTCTGTCTGAAATTAGTACAGCTACTCCTACTTTCTTTTGGTTAGTGTTAGTATGGTATATCTTTCTGTATTCCATTTCTTTCAATCTATGTGTCTTCATATTTAAAATGGGTTTCTTGTAGACAACATAGAGTTAGGTCTTGTTTTTTGATCCACTCTGACAATCTCATCTTTTTATTGGTATAGACTACTGACATTTAAGGTAATTGATATAGATGGATTACTAGTATCTCTCAGATTTGTTACTGTTTTCTATTTGTTACCTTTGTTCATTGTGCCTATTTGTCTTCCACACATTCTGTCTTTTGTCATTTTAACTGAGAACTTTATATGTAACAATTCTCTTTCTTAGCATATTACACTTGTTTTTTTTACTTTTTTTAGTGGTTGCAATATACATTTACAACTAACCCCATGTTTATTTTTCTGACTCACATGTAGTACAAATATCTCATATCCCATGTAGAACAAATACCTCATAATATAAAATATTCCAATCTCTCTCTTCCAAACCCGATATTGTTTCCTGTCATTCCTTTCACTTATGCATATACATACAAAAGCATGTACAGTTGACCCTTGAACAACATGGGTTTGAACTGTGCAGGTCCACTTATACGTGGATTTTTTTTTCCCCCAATAAATACTACTGCAGTACTACATGATCTGCAGTTGGTTGAATCCACAGCCGTGGAAACGCAGATGTGGAGGACCAACTGTGAAGTTATATGCAGATCTTCCACTGTGTTGGGGGGCTGGTGACCCTAACTCCCACATTGTTCAAGAATCACTGTACATGCACATAAGCACACATAATCAAAAACACTGTTGCTATTATTTTGAACAGATCTTTTAAATCAATTAAGAATCAGAAAAATAAGTTTATTTTACCCTCATTTACTCATTCCTCAATACTCTTCTTTTCTTTACGTAGACCTGAGTTTCGGACCTGTATCATTTTCCTTTAACATTTGTTGTAAGGCAGTTGCAAAACTTTAACATTTGTTCTGGCAAAAAACTCCATCAATGTTTGTCTAAGAAAGTATTCCCCCTTTACTATTGAAGGATAACTTCACTGAGTACACAAAATTCTAGGCTGGTGGGTTTTTTCCCTCAACAACTTAAATATTTCATTCCACTGTTTTGGCTTGCATGGTTTCTAAGAAGTCAGATGTAATTATTACATTTGCTTCTCTATAGGTAAAAGGGTTCTCTTCTGCTGGCTTCTTCAGGATTGCTTCTTTTTCTGTAATTTTCTTAAGTTTGAAAATGATATACCTAGGTGTAGTTTGGAGGGCATCTATCCTGCCTTTGGAGGGCATCTATCTTGCCTGGCATTCTCTGAGCTTCTTTTATTTTTTAATATCTTTATTGGAGTATAATTGCTTTACAATGTTGTGTTAGTTTTTGCTATATAACAAAGTGAATCAGCTGTATATATACATTCTCTCCCTTGAATGTAGTTTGGTGTCTGACATTAATTTGGGGAAATTCATAGTCATTACTGCTTCAAATATTGTTTCTGTTCCTTTCTCTTTCTTTTCCTTCTGGCATTCCTATTATGCATATGATACCACTTTGTAGTTGTCCACTGTCCTTCATGTTCTGTTTTACTTTTTTTCAGTCTTTTTCCTTTTTACTTTTCAGTTTTGGAAGTTTCTGTTGTCATATCTTCAAGCTCAGATGTTCTTTCCTAAGCTGTGTCCAATCTACTAATGATCCCACCAAAGGCATTCTCCATTTCTGCTATGGTGTGTTTGCACTCTAGCATTTCTTTTTGATCTTTCTTGGAATTTCCATCTCTTTCAGTATATGTGTAATCTTAAATATTGTCCACTTTTTCCATTAAAGCTCTCAGCATATTAATCAACTTTTTAAAAAATTCCTGTTCTGATAATTCCAACACCCCTGCCATATTGATCCACGTTCCAATGCTTGTTCAGTCTCTTCAAACTGTTTTCTGCCTTCGAGTATGCCTAGTATTTTTCTGAAAGGCAGACATAATGTATTGGGTAGAAGGAACTTCAGTTAAAGGCCTTCAGTAATGGGAGGGAGTTGAGTATTTCACTTCCCCAGGTCAGTTAGGCTCTAACCAAACACCAGATGGTTAGGCTCTGGTAAAATAGTTTCTCATGAGAGCACACCTTGTTAAGAAGAACAGAATGCTCTGGCATATTTAACGCTGGTTCCTTGTGCCTACCCGCGATGGAATCATGAGAGGATTGTTCTCCAACAGTCTCTGTGAGAGTCTGGTAGAACTCCTAGAGGAAAACCCCACAGAAGTGTGAGGAGCCCCTAAGACTGGGTCCCACTGGGTTTTTCACTCAGACTTGTCTGCCCTGGGCCTCCAGCAATTTGCCAGTCACATCCAGGTTTCGCTACCCCAGCACTGGTTCCTGCAGAGGTTTCTGTTGGTGGGTGGTTTTAAGTTGTGATTCTATCGGCCTTTCTGTCTCTCCAACTTTTGTGGCAGCAATTTGCCCTGTGGCCTCACTTTTCTCATGGATCTCAGTAGATCTGTTGATTTCACAGTTCTTCAGTTCATTACCTGCTATTAAGATAGAGTGACAACTTCTAATCATCTTACATGTCCAACCAGAAACTGTAGAATTACTTTTTGAATATGACTTAAGATGAAAATATGTGTCTTCATAGAGGTCATCAATTGTAGTAGCACAATTTATTGAAAGATTTCTTCCTTCTCTAATGGAATGTGATACATTCCTAAATTATATATTAAATTCTTATCTATACTAGCATTAGTTTCTTTGATGTGTTTGGTCTTTTGTTAGTATCCCATAATTTTATTTAACTTGTTTTATTATTAAGTTAAAGTTATAATTATCAAGTTGTATTCAGTTATTATTTATTATAGCTTATTTATTATAAGTTACATATATAAAAGTTATAATTTGAATCAATTCCATGTTGTCTTTCATTGCTACATAATTATTTCATATGTATTATCTGCCCAACATTATCAGTTTTTTGAAAGAAGGCCATATTTTAAAACTTCCTTATGTCCCTAACAAATTCTACCACAAACTGTACACTAAAACACTTACTCATTGAATACATTCCCCAATAAGTCTTGAGGGAAAATAATAAGTAGACTCAAGAACCTCCAAAACAATCAGTTGCTGCCCAAATTCCATATGTGACAAGCAAAGAAACAAACTTACAGGAGGAGTTCTAGATGATGCAGTTATTAGACACAGACTTTAAAATAATTTTATACTTGATATGTTCAAGAAATTAAAAGATAACTCCAGCAGAGAACAAGAAGCAATAAAAAGAAACTAAATGGAAAGGACAGAACTGAAGAACTACAATACCTAAATCACTAAACTGATGGGTTTCGCATCAGATTAGATACAGATGAACAGAAAACTGGTGAACCGAAGAACTATTTCAAAAGAAAATATCAAGAAAGCATAGAGAAAACAAGAGCATAAGAGACATATGAATATGATAATAAGGCTTAATTTATATTTCACTGCAATCCCAAGAACAGAGAAAAGAAGGGAGCAAAATTAACTTTCAAAGAGACTGTGGCTGATAATTTTCCATTACTGACAAAAGATGTCAAGCAACAGATTCAACAGTCATTACCAGAAAGCAAAATCAGATTAATGCAAAGACAACTACACCTCGGCACATCATAGTAAAACTGCTGAAAACAAAAAGACAAAAAGAAAAAATATTTTAAGCAACCAGAGGAAAAGTCATAATGCCTTCAAAGGAGCAATAATACAACTGCAAGTTGACTTCTCAACCAAAACAACAAAAGTCAGAAGATAATGAAATAATATCGTCAAAGTGCTCAAAGGCTGTAACTGCCAACCAAAAACTCTATGCCTGCAAAAAAGAAAGGTAAATAAGATATAGTTTATATAAACCAATACTTCATCACCCACAGTTCAACAATACAGAAATTAAAGATGTTCCTCGCGCAGAAGGAAAAGAATCCCAAATAAAAAGTCAAACTGCAAAAAGGAACTGACGACCTTTATACACTGAGAACACAGTTACTACCTCTAGAGTAATCAATAAAAGGACAGTAAAATAATGAATACCTACCAAGCTCTTGATGGGGAAAAAAATAATACAAAATGCTTTATCAACACTACCGCCAATAAAGAAGAAAGAAAAAGGAGTAAGATATATAAAAGCCATATATTATGATGATAGATTTAAACCCAAATATATCAGCAATTACATTAAATCTAAACAGAGAAGCTTCAATAAAAGATGGCAATTTTGAGCCTGAATTAAAAACTATGATAAAACAGAAATCTAGCTACATGCTGCTTGCAAAAGATACATCTTAAATACAAGGACATAAAAAGTTTGTAAAGAAAAGAGTAAAAAAAAAAAAAAAGTACCATGCAAAAATATCAAAAAGAAAGTTGGCAAGAGTGTAATAATGTAAAGTATCGTTAAGAAAAAAGAGGGTCACTTCATAATAATAAAAAGATCCAGTTTATTAGGAAATGTTCTAAATTTTATGTATTTAACATAATCTTATAACACATAAAGCAAAAACTGACAAAACTGAAAGAAAAAAATAGGCAAATCCACAATCACAACAGGAGATTTTTACGTACCTCGCACAACCACTCGTAAAACAAAGAAAAAATTACTAGGTATATAAAAGAGTTACAAAAACATTTAACAAATTTGACCTGATATATACAAACCTCTGCAGCCAATACCTGCAGAATACACATTCTTTTCAAATGCACATGGAATGTTTACAAAATTGATCATGTGTCGGGTATAGCAAGTCTCAACAAATTTCAAAGGATTGAAATTATACAGTCTGCTCTCTGCCCACAATAGAACTGAAAAAGTCAGTAACAAAAGACAGCCAAAAAAAAAAGGAAATTCCTATGTTTCTGAAAGCTAAAAAACATATCTCTAAATAGTTAACTTTAAAACTTCACAATAAAAATCAGGAAATATAATGAAAGGAAGAAAAATGAAAACACTAATTGTCAAAAGTTCTGAGATGTACTTAAGTTTATTGCCTTAAATGTGTTAATAAGAAAAGGAGGGGCTAAAAGCAGCTACCTCAAGAAATTACAAAATAAAAACTCAAAAATGTAGAAAAAAATTACACACACACACACACACACACTAAACAGAAATCAATGAACTAGAAAACAAACATACAAGACTTCCCTGGTGGTTCAGTGGCTAAGACTCCATGCTCCTGATGCAGGGGGCCCAGGTTCGATCCCTCGTCAGGGAACTAGATCCCACATGCTGCAACTAAAAGTTTGCATGCCACAATGAAGATCCCGCCAAATAAATAAATTTTTTTTAAAAAAAGAAAACAAATATACAAAAGAGAGATTCACTAAACGGAAAAGTTGATTCTTCAAAAGGGCAAAATTGACAAGCTCCTGGTGAAACCACTAAACAACTACCAAAAGAGTTGTTTTTATTTTCATAACTCTAGGAGGTGGATCCCAAAAGATCTTGATGCAATTTATGTCAAAGAGTGTTTTGCCTATGTTTTCCTCTAAGAGTTTTATAGTATTCGGTCTTACATTTAGGTCTTTAATCCATTTTGAGTTTATTTTTGTATATGGTGTTAGAGAATGTTCTAATTTCATTCTTTTACACGTAGCTGTCCAGTTTTCCAAGCACCACTTATTGAAGAGACTGTCTTTTCTGCCTTGTATATTCTTGCCTCCTTTGTCATAGATTGACCATAAGAAATAGAAAATCTGAATAAGCCTACATAACTATTAAAGAGGTTGAATAATAATTTAAACCCCCTCCCCCACAAAAAAAAACATTCCAGAACCAGACTGCTTCACCTTAGACTCCACCAAACATTTCAAAAAGAAAAAAACACCAATCTTATAGAAACTCTTTCTGAGGAAAGAAACATGTACAAATTTGTGATATGAGATCAATGTAACCTTGATATCAACACATGACAAAGGACACTAGGAGAAAGTGAAGTTAGAGACCTATCTCATTCATGAACATGAATGCAAAAATCCTAAATGAAGTACTAGCAAATCAAGTTCAGCAATACACAAAGAACAATACAGTGTGACCATGTTTGTTACAGTCATAGCAATTCACACATTCATAGACTTAAAGAAAATAACCATATAATCAGCTCAATAAATGCAGGAAAAAACTGAATAAAACTCTTCATTCATAACCAAAACTAAAAGCAAAATAGGAATAGAGGGGAAACGCCTCAATCTGAAAAAGGGTACCCCTATAAAACCAACAGCAGAAAAACCATACTCAATGAAATGTTGAAAACTTTCTCTCTGCAAATGGGAATGTGCGATGATATCATACTCACCACTTCTATTCAACATTGTACTGGGCTCTTTCCTTAATTTCTCTCTCTGCTCTTCCATTGTTAGTGTACAGAAATGCAACAGATTTCTGTGTATTAATTTTGTATCTTGTAACTTTACCAAGTTCATTGATGAGCTCTAGTAGCTTTCTGGTAGCATTTTTAGGATTTTCTATGTATAGTATCATATCATCTGCAAACAGTTTTACTACTTTTTTTCCAATTTGGATTCCTTTTATTTCTTTTCCTTCTCCGATTGCCATGGCTAGGACTTCCAAAACTATGTTGAATAAAAGTGGCGAGAGTGGACATCCTTGTCCTGTTCCTGATCTTAGAGGAAATATTTTCTGCTTTTCACCACTGAGTATGATACTGGCTATAGATTTTTCATATACAGCCTTCATAATGTTGAGGTATGTTCCCTCTATGCCCACTTTCTGGAGAGTTTTTAATCATAAATGGGTGAATTTCCAGAAAGAGAAATTAAAACAACAATCCCATTTACCATCACACCAAAAAGAATAAAATACCTAGGAATAAACCTACCTAAGGAGTCAAAAGCCCTGTGCTCCAAAAACTGTAGGACACTGATGAAAGAAATCGAAGATGACACAAACAGATGGAAAGATCACGTTCTTGGACTGGAAGAATCAATATTGTCAAAACGACCCAAGGCAATCTACAGATTCAATGCCATCCCTCTCAAACTACCAATGGAATTTTTCACAGAACTAGGACAAAAAAATTTTTAATTTGTATGGAAACACAAATGACCCCAAATAGCCAAAGCAATCTTGAGGAAGAAAAATGGAGCTGGAGGAATAAGGCTCCCTGATTTCAGACTATACTACAAAGCTACAGTAATCAAAACAGTATGGTTCTGGCATAAAAACAGAAAGAGATCACTGGAATAGGATAGAAAGCCCAAAAATAAAACCAATGCACCTATGGTCAATTAATCTACAACAAAGGCAGCAAGAATATGGAGGAAAGACAGCCTCTTCAACAACTGGGGCTTGGAAAACTGGATAGCTTCAGATAAAAGAATGTAATTAGAACATTCTGTAACACCATACACAAAAATAAACTCAAAACGGATTAAAGACCTAAATGTAAGACCAGATACTATAAAACTCTTAGAGGAAAACATAGGCAAAACACTGACATAAATTGCATCAAGATCTTTTTGGATCCACCTCCTAGAGTAATAAAAATAAAAACAAAAATAAATAAATGGAACCTAATTAAACTTAAAAAGCTTTTGCACAGCAAAGGAAACCATAAACAAAAAAAACCCCCACAGAATGGGAGAAAATATTTGCAAACAATGCGACAAGGAATTAATCTCCAAAACATACAAGCACCTCATACAGCTCAATATTAAAAAAAACAACACAATCAAAAAATGGGCAGAAGACCTAAACAGACATTTCTCCAATGAAGACATACAGATGGCCAGTAAGCACATGAAAAGATGCTCAATGTAGCTAAATATTAGAGAAATGCAAATCAAAACTACGAGGTATCACCTCACACCAGTCAGAATGACTATCATCAGAGTCTACAAACAACAAATGCTGGAGAAGATGTGGAGAAAAGGGAACCCTCCTACACTGTTGGTGGGAATGTAAACTGGTGCAGTCACTATGGAGAACAGTATGGAGTTTCCTCAAAAAACTAAAAACAGAGCTACCACACGATCCAGCACCTGCACTCCTGGGCATATATCTGGAGAAAATTCTAATTTAAAAATATACATGCACCCCAATGTTCACTGCAGCACCTGCTTACAATAACCAAAACATGGAAGCAACCAAAATGTCCATCGACAGATGAACGGATAAAGATGTGGTACATATATACAATGGAATATTACCCAGCCATAAAAAAAGAATGAAATAATGTCATTTGCAGCAACATGCAGGGACCTACAGATTATCATACTATGTGAAGTAAGTCAGATAAAGACAAGTATATGATATCACTTATACGGAGAATCTTTAAAAAAATGATACAAATGAACTTATTTACAAAACAGAAACAGACTCACAGACTTAGAAAATAAGTTTATGGCTACCAATGGGGAAGTCGGGGGAGGGATAAATTAGTAGGAGTTTGGGATTAACATATACACACTCCTATTAAAAAGATAATCAACAAGGACCTACTGTATAGCACAGGGAATTCTACTCAATATTCTGTAATAATCTATGTGGGAAAAGGATATATGTACGTGTATAACTGAATCACTGTGCTGTACATCTGAAACTAACAGAACTTTGTAAATCAACTATACTCCAACATAAAGTAAAAAAAATTTTTTTAATTGTACTGGAGGGACTTCTCTGGTGGCGCAGTGGTTAAGAATCCACCTGCCAATGCAGGGGACACAGGTTGGAGCCGTGGTCCGGGAAGATGCCACATGCCACGGAGAGCGGAGCAACTAAGTCCATGTGCCACAACTACAGCACTCTAGGGCCCACCTGCTGCAAACTACAGAGCCCACACACTTACAGCCCCGTGCTCCACAACGAGAGAAGCCACTGCAATGAGAAGCCTATGCACCGCAACAAAGAGCAGCCCCTGCTCAACGCAACTAGAGAAAGCCCACGCAGCAACGAAGACCTAACACAGCCAAAATATAAATAAGTTAATTAAAATTGTACTGGAGGACCTAGTCAGTGCAATAAGAAAAAGAAATGATACATATGGACTGGAAAAGCAGAATTAAAACTACCATAATTCAGAGATGACATATTTCTATCTATAGAAAAATCCCCCCAAAATCTACAGATTAATTATTAAAATAAGTGACTTCAATAATACAAGTGGATATAAGGTATATACAAAGAATTATTTGGTTCTGTATACTAGTAATGAACAATGAGTAAATGAAAAAACTTAAAATTTTATTTACAATGTTACCTTAAAAAGTCAGATCTAGTAATAAATCTAAAGATATGCAAGATCTCTATTCAGAAGGCCTTAAAACATTATTGAAAAAAGTAAAAATACCTAAATAATAGAAAAATACAACATATTCATAGATAAGAAAACTAATATGGTAAAAAATGTTAATTCTTCCCCAAACTAATTCACAAATTCAGCTCAATTCCAATCAATAGGCTACTGGAATTTTTGCTGTGTAAATTAACAAACTGATTCAGAAGTTGATACAGAAATGTAAACAGCCAAGAACGACCAGGAACAAAAAAAGATATGAATAACAAATAAGTAACAAATAGGATATAACTGGAAGATCTGATATCATATAACAAGATTTATTGTAAAGCTACAGTAATTAATAAGACAGTGTCCAATAGGAATAAGAACACTCATATAAATTCATGGGAAGGAACAGAGAATCTGGAAATAGACTCATACATATATGGACACCTGATTTATGTGACAAAGATGGCACAGCAGAGCAACAGATTTAAGACAACTCTTTCTATAAACACTGCTGGGTCAATGAGATCATCACTATGGCAGGAAAAAAATCAATCAAACCTTACCACAACAGTTCGGAGGGCAATTATGGAATGGTGATGAAAATCAATGTGTTTGTCCTCCACCTATCTGTGTATTTTATACTACTTCAACTAGAATGCAGACTCTGTTTTCAAGAAATTTCCAAATTAACATAATAGTACATCTATTCTTTAAGTGATGCTTCCCTTCCTCTAGTCACTAAAACTGAAATAAACCACAAAGAAAGGAGATGTGGGCTCAAACCACGGTGGGAAGTGAGGATGTCAGGAGCCTCCAGAAACTATGATCTGCCCACCAAACAGCTCTTACTTGGAAAACCTCAAACTAAGGTGCTTTGGGTTCATTTAATCTTTTGGCCTTATGTTCTAAGACCTGATATTCCATGCCTAAATGGAAAAATGAAGCCTCTGAAATGTATACTTTGTACTTCATCCCTGGCATTTGATTGTTAGATCTGTAAATAGATCAGATAATTTAAAAGACTCTCACTTTAAAAATGTAATGGATTGGGCTTCCCTGGTGGCGCAGTGGTTGAGAGTCTGCCTGCCAATGCAGGGGACACGGGTTCGAGCCCTGGTCTGGGAGGATCCCACATGCCGCGGAGCAACTAAGCCCCGTGAGCCATAATTACTGAGCTTGCGCGTCTTGAGCCTGTGCTCTGCAACAAGAGAGCCCGCGATAGTAAGAGGCCCAAGCACCGCGATGAAGAGTGGCCCCCGCTTGCCACAACTAGAGAAAGCCCTCGCACAGAAATGAAGACCCAACACAGCCATAAATAAATAAATAAATAAATAAAATTTTTTAATGTAATGGATTTATTAGAATAATCAAAACTACAACGAGATACCACCTCACACCCATTAGGATGTTTACTATCAAAAAAACAGAAAACAACAATTGACAAGGATGTGAGGAAACTGCAACCTTTGTACAGTTGGTGGGAACGTAAAATGGTGCAGCCACTGTGGAAACTGCAACCCTTGTACGGTTGGTGGGAACGTAAAATGGTGCAGGCACTGTGGAAACAGTATGGTGATTTCTCAAAAAATTTTAAATAGAATTATCATATGATCCAGCAATTCTACTTCTGGGTATATACCCAAAAGGACTGAAAGCAGGTTCTCAAAGAGATATTTGTACACCCATGTTTATAGCAGCATTATTCGTAACAGCTAAAACATGGAAGCAACCCAAGTGTCCATCAATGGATGCACAGATAACAAAATGTGGTCTACACACACAACAGAATATTACTAGTCCTTAAAAATGAAGGAAACTCTGCAATATGCTACATGTATGAACCTTGAGGACATTATACTCAGTGAAATAAGCTAGTCGAAGGAAGACAAATACTGTATGAATCCACGTACATGAGGTATTTACGGTAAAAATCATAGAAACAAAGTTTAATCGTAGTTGTCAGGGGTTGGGGAGAGAGCGGAGAGTTATTATTTAATAGGTATAGGATTTCAGTTTTACAAGTTTAAATGAGTTATAGGGATGGCTGGCTGCACAAGAATGTGAAATATTTTTAAATGGTTAAATGGTTAAGATGGTAAATTTTACATTATGTGTAGTTTACAAGAAAAAAGATTTTTAATGTAACAAATTGTATGCCTCTGTGTTTACTCTTGGTTTTCATGAAATCAACGGCCACGTTCAGAACAAAACCTGAAAACAGTCCTCTCGTTCTTATCTCTCTATCACAAATCCTCACCCCCACCATTTTCATAAAAAATCTTCCCCAGTTGCTATTACCCAGGAAAGGAAATAAAATATTCCATTTGTGAATTTGAGCTATGGCCATCTACAACCAGGAAGAGCAAACCTGACTTCACAAAAGGTTAAAAAGGAAGAAAGAATCTGGTTCATTTACAGATCTAACAATCAAATGCCAGGGAATAAGTGCAAAGTATACATTTCAAAGTGGAGGGGAAGGAAAGAGGGAAGGGGAAGGATGGAGGGAGAGGAAGGCGGGGAAGAGAAGAAAATTGATAAAAAGAAGCAAAAGAGGGCTCCCCTGGTGGTGCAGTGGTTGAGAGTCCGCCTGCCGACGCAGGGGACACGGGTTCGTGCCCCGCTCCGGGAGGATCCCACATGCCGCGGGGCGGCTGGGCCTGCGCGTCCGGAGCCTGTGCTCTGCAACGGGAGAGGCCACGGCCGTGAGGGACCCGCGTAGCACCAAAAAAAAAAAAAAAAAAGAAGCAAAAGAAAAGGAAGACCAACAGGAGCTGTGGAAAATAATGGGCTTTTTAAGTTGCCCTGGTTACAGTATGCAGAATGTATCAGAGAGGAGAAAAGATCACCAGCACTTAATTTTGGACTAGGAATGAGGGAGAGGTAAGTGTCAAGGTTTCTGGCTTACACAGCATGCTGTATTGGGGTGTTTTCAATTGAGATAAGGAATTTAGGATGAAGACCAAGTTTGCAGAAGGTAGTGGTGTGTGCATTGGTTTGGGGGCTTACAAAGTTCTGGTTATCTTTTAGACATACCAGGGGAGATATCAGACAGGCATATGGAGAGAGGGCACAGAGAAGTTGAGAACATGTGCTGAAGATACAACTGTGTGAGTTACCTACATAAGTGCACTAACTGAAACCATCACTGTAGATTAGACAACCCAAGAGAATTTCGTAGAGAGAACATGGATCAAGTCTCGAGGAACCCAACATCTAAAGATTAAATAAAGGACATTTAACCTGGGGAGAGGATGCATGACCAAACAAGTAGGAGCAAATCTAGGAGAGCCCTCTTAAATCAGTGAAGACAGAATTTCAAAAAGTGCAGACTGCTGCTGCCAAGTCAAAAAGCAAAAAGAATTTAAAATGTCCCCTAGCTTTAGCAAAATGTTGGTCACTGGTGACTATAACAAGAGCTGTTCTGGTGAAGTAATAGAGCCCCAAATCCAGACTGGAGAGGGTTAAGGAATAAGTAGGAGGTAGAGAAATAGAGAACAGAACTCTCTCCAGAAGACTGACCAAACAAAAAAGGGAAGGAGGCAGATGGAGAAGTAGCTAGAAAGAGATGAGAGGTCACCTGAAGGTCTGTGGTTTATTCAAATTTTATTCTCATTTAAACTAAAATAATACACGTACATGATTTTGTTTTAAATTAAACAGTCCCACTCCTTGCTACCCCAACTCTGCTACCCTGAGGCAATCACTTTTAGTTGTTTTTGGTACTTACCTCAGTATTTACAAATAACACAATTATCCCACCCTTATTTATTGATTTCCTGCTCTATGTCATTTAATCTCTTTCACATACACACCTCCCCCCACACACACACACCCTTCCTTTTAACTTTTCGAGAAAGTTAGACCCCTACCTCTGATTAAATCAGTATCAGTGATTAAACTATTAGGAGAACCCAAACATGTCCACAGCTAAGACGAACAGTTTCCTCCTCTCTATGCACTGACCAACACATTCAACTGCTCCAAACCTTAACCTGCCTCCTCAGCTCCCAGGAACCTCAGCCTCTGCTTGGCTCCATCAGGACAGTTTTCACAAAGAGCAGGGTGATTGTGGAACTCACCTCCTAAGCTTCTTCACCTCAGGGATCACAGTCTTACATTGCCTACTATCCAGTGCCTAGGAACTCATATATCCCATATATCTCATCCAGCCTCACAACTGTTTATGATGGGAATGCAAGGCTGGTACCAGTTCCTCCATCATGGCTGGAAGTGGAAGTCTAAGCTTCCTCCTAATACCCCTGTTTTTAATGGGGTATCACCCATTTTCAGGTGGGACTACTTCACAATTGCTCTGGGTGCCCTTTACAGAAAATACACTTCAAGACTTCTCAGTACAGGACAGGGTAGTGACATGGATGAAGGTGGATGACGTGGAGGAGGGAGCTGGGCATAGAACTGTACACACTAGGATGAATCACCCTACTCTTACTGCCCCACCACACACACCACTTTCCCTGCCACCAGAGGGACAAAGTACTAATTCTTGAGATTTCCAGGATTTTGAGACTGAAATTGGCATGTTTCTTGGTCCTTCCCTCTGCAGGCACTTAGCTATCCAGACTGCTAAATCAGAAACACTTCATCCACCTTCTTTCCAGTTTCTAAAATGTTGATGACATCTCTTCTGTGCTGTAGTCTCTCTCTTTCCTTGTGTCCTTATAGGATTAGGTATTTTTACTCATTTCAATAGGGTTTCAGGTAAGAATACATGTTCACGTCATCGTGTTCTGACAAAGCCAGGTTTGAACTTTTATTTCAAATATAGAAGACTTGAAAATGTTTGAGATCCAGTAAGAGTATTCACTTGAGAGGCAAAGGCTGACTACACATGAGAGAGAAGGAATGTATAAACTTTCTGGAAAGCCAGAAGATGAATACAAGCAAGAGAAGTAATCAGCTTTTACTAGTAATACATCATATGCAAATTAATAGTTCTCATCATATTTAAAGATTTCTTAACATTTTTAAATCTACAGAATCCTAAGGAAAGCACTCGTTTTTTTGGCAATCCCATAAAATTATTGAGATCAATACAAATTCAGTAATGCCAGAACCTAACTGGGGAGGTAAATAAGTCTATTTGAATAGAAATTTAGGGTGCAGACTGGGTAATTAAAAATTTCTCCATTTTGAAGAACAAAGCTGGAGACATCACACTTCCAGATTTCAAATTGTATTACTATAGCTAACCACTGGTGAATATTTGAAAGTCGTTAAGAGAGTAGATCCTATGAGTTCTCATCACAAGGAAAACAATTTTTTTCCTTTCTATATGAAATGATGGATGTTAACTTACCTTGTAATTATTCCACAATATATGTAAGTCAAATCACTATGCTATACGCTATGCTTACACCTTAAGCTCATACAGTGCTGTATGTCAACTATTTCTTAATAAAACTTGAAGAAAAAATCTTAACTAGAGACAAAATCTGTATTACAAAGCTATGGTAACAAAAAAGTAGGGTACTAGCATAAAAACAGACGGAAGAGATCAATGGAACAGAACAAAGAGCCCAGAAGTAAACCCATGCACATATAGTCAATTAATATATGACAAAGGAGCCAAGAATATACAATGGGGAAAGGACAGTCTCAAAAACTGAACAGCCACATGCAAAAGAATGAAACTAGATCACTATCTTATACCATGCACAAAAATTAATTCAAAATCGATTAAAGACTCAAACATAAGACCTGAAACCATAAACTCCTAGAAAAATATAGGAGGTAAGCTCCTAGACATCTGTCTTGGCAATGATTTTGACACCAAAAGCAAAGGCAACAAAAGCAAAAATAAGTAAAGCTACATCAAACTAAAAAGCCTCTGCACAGCAAATATATATATATATATATATATATATATACAAAAACTCAATACAAAAAAGAAGTCCAATTTAAAAATAGTCAGATGATCTCAACAGACATTTTTCTAAAGACCACATATAGGTGGCCAACAAGTACATGAAAAGTTACTAGACACCACTAATCATCAGGGGAATGCAAATCAAAATCACAATGAGATTATCACCACACACCTATGAGAATAACTACTATTGAAAAGACAAGAAGTAACAACTATTGGCAAGGATGTGGAGAAAAGGGAACCATCAGGCACTGTTGGTGGGAATGTAAATTGGTGCAATCACTATGGAAAATAGTGTGGAAGTTTCTCAAAAAATTAAAAATAGGGCTGCAAGCAAGGTGGCAGAATGGAAAGACTTGGAGCTCACCTCCTCCCACAAATACATCAAAAATATGTCTACATGTGGAAAAATTCTCACAGAACACCTGCTGAACGCTGAAAGAAATCTCATAAAACCAAAACTGCAAGAAAGGTCACTGCGTAACCAGGTGGGACAAAAGGAAAAAAAAAAAGAACTGGGATGGGACCTGCACCCCTGGGAGGAAACTGTAAAAGAAGAAAGGTTCCCTCACCCTGGGAAGCCCCTTCACCAGCAGGGAGATCAGTCAGGACAAAAAGGGAGCTTCGGAGACTCAGAGAAGAGCACAGCAATGGGTTTGTAGCAGGCAGAACAGAGAGAGACCAGCATGGATGGTCCATGCCCCTTGGTGCATTCCCCAGCCGGAGATGCATGTCTGCTGGTGTGCGAGGTGGCTGGGTGCTGAAACTAGGGCTTCAGAGGACAGACCCGGGGAGAGGACTGGGGTTGGCTGCACGGAGACAGCCTGAAGGGGCTGGAGTGCGGTACAGGCTGCAACCAGGGTGTGTACCTGGACAACGCCTGGGCCCACCATAGAGGTGAAGCGCCATTATTAAGGGGCATGCAAAAGGGAGGCGGGCCTGCCATAGCAGCCTCTTTGCATGCTCACAGCAGGCAAGGCACCACCTCTACAAGCTCTGGGAGTTCACAAGCGCCAACAGGTTGCCCACACGTGGAGACAGGACTGAATTCAGAGCCCATCCCCAGGGGCCACATGACTTAGAAGCAGGGCTGAAATTAGAGCCCTCTCCCCACAGCTATGCACTCCACAGTTTATGCTACCATGGCCAGCTTTGTAAACTCAGCACCTGTGGGACAGCCGAGTGGACTATGGGTGCACTGGTGTCTGGAGCAAGTCCGGCATTAGCAGCTGTAGGCTTTGTGGGTGTGCATGCACAGGGACGGGGTTGGGGTCTGGGCTGCTTCCATAGGTCCCACAGTGGGTCCAGGTACAAGACTACTGCGGTCCTGGTACCTGACTTCAGTGGATCTGCGCCTACAGATCTGCACACAAAAGTCCAGGACCTGATGGCTTCACTGGAAAATTCTACCAAACACACAAAGAAGAACTTATACTGATCCCTCTCAAACTCTTCCAAAAGACTGAAGAGGAGGGAACACTCCCAAAGACATTCTGTGAAGCCACCATCGCCCTGATACCAAAACCACACAGAGATACTACCAAAAAAGAAAACTACAGGCCAATATCTTTGATGAAGATGGACACAAAAATTCTCAACAAAATATTGGCAAACCAGGGCTTCCCTGGTGGTGCAGTCGTTGAGGGTCCGCCTGCCAATGCAGGGGGCGCAGGTTTGTGCCCCGGTCTGGGAGGATCCCACGTGCCGCGGAGCGGCTGGGCCCATGAGCCATGGCCGCTGAGCCTGCGCGTCCGGAGCCTGTTGCTCCGCAATGGGGGAGGCCACAGCGGTGAGAAGCCCGCATACCGCAAGAAAAAATAAATAAATAAATAGTGGCAAACCAAATCCAACAACACATAAAAGAGATCGTACACCACGACTAAGTTGGATTCATCCCAGGGTCACAAGGATGGTTCAACACATGCAAATCAATCAATGTGATATACCACATCAACAACAAGAAGAAACCACATGATCATCTCAATAGAGGCAGAAAAAGCATTTGATAAAATTCAACATCCATTCATAATAAAAACTCTTATCAAAGTGGGCACAGAGGGAACATATCTCAACATTATAAAAGCTGTTTATGACAAACCTACAACATAATAGTCAACAGTGAAAAGCTGAAAGCCTTCCTGCTAAATTCTGGAAGAAGACAAGGATGCCCACTCTCACCCCTTCTAGTCAACATGGTTTTGGAAGTCCTCGTCACAGCAATCAGACAAGAAAAAGAAGTAAAAAAATATCCAAACTGGAAAGGAAGAGGTAAAATTGTCGTGATATGTAGATGACACAATACACAGAAAACCCTAAAGACTCCACACAAAAACTACTAGAACTGGTAAAGGAATTCAGCAAGGTAACAGGATACAATGTTAACATACAGAAATCTGTTAAATTTCTTTACACTAACAATGAAATATCAGAAATGGAAATTTTTTTAATCCCTTTTAAAAGCACATCAAAAAAAAAAAAAAACTTAGGAATAAACCTGACCAAGGAGGTGAAAGACTTACATGCTGAAAACTATAAAACACTGATAAAGGAAATTGAAGATGATTCAAAGAAATGAAAAGATATCCCATGCTCTTGGACTGGAAGAATTAACATTGTTAAAATGGCTACACTACCCAAAGCAATCTACAGATTTAATGCAATCCCCATCAAATTACCCATGACATTTTTCACAGAACTAGAACAAATAATCCCAAAATCTATATGGAACTACAAAATACCAAGAACTGCCAAAGCAATCCTGAAAAAAAAGAACAAAGCTAGAGGAATAACGCGCCCTGTCTTCAGACACTACTACAAAGCTACATTAATCAAAATAGTGTGGTACTAGCACAAAAACAGACATAAGGATCAATAGAGAGCCCAGAAATAAACCCACACACCTACTGTCAATTAATCTCTGACAAAGAAAGCAAGAATATACAATGCAGAAAAGACAGTCTCTTCAGCAAGTGGTGTTGGGAAAGGTGGACAGCCACATGTAAATCAGTGAGGTTAAAACACTCCCTCATGCCACACACAAAAATAAACTCAAAATGGTTTAAAGACTTAAATATAAGACATGACACCATAAAGTTCCTAGAAGAGAACATAGGCAAAACATTCTCTGACACAAATCGTATCAATGTTTTTTTATGTCAGTCTCCCAAGGCAAAAGAAATAAAAGCAAAAATAAACAAATGGAACCTAATCAAACTTAAAAGCTTTTGCAGAGCAAAGGAAACCATAAACAAAATGAAAAGACAACCTACGGACTGGAGAAAATATTTGCAAATGACGTGACTGACAAGGACTTAATTTCCAAAATATACAAACAGTTCATACAACTCAGTAACAACAACAAAACCACCCAATCAAAAAATGGGCAGAAGACCTTAATAGACACTGAAGAAGACACACAGATGGCCCATAAGCACATGAAAAGATGCCCAACTTTACTAATTATCAGAGAAATGTAAATCAAAACTACAATGAGGTATCACCTCACACCAGTCAGAATGGCCAACATTAAAAAAATCTACAAACAATAAACGCTGGAGAGGGTATGTTGAGAAGGGAACCCTCCTACACTGTTGGTGGGAATGTAAATTGGTGCAGCCGCTATGGAAAACAGTATGGAGGTTCCTCAGAAAACCAAAAACAGAATTGCCATATGATCCAGCAATCACACTCCCGGGCATATTATCTGGAGAAAACTCTAATTCAAAAAGATACATGCACCCCTATGTTCACAGCAGCACTATTTACAGTAGCCAAGACACGGAAGCAACCTAAATGTCCATCAACAGATGAATGGACAAAGAAGATGTGGTGTATATATACAATGGAATACTATTCAGCCATAAAAAAGGATGAAATAATGTCATTTGCAGCTACATGGATGGACCTAGAGATTATCACACTAAGCGAAGTCAGAAAGAGAAAGACAAATACCATATGATACCACTTATATGTGGATTCTAAAATATGACACAAATGAACTTATATATGAAACAGACATAGAGAGCAGATTTGTGGTTGCCCAGGGGGAGGTGGGGTGGGGGAGGATGGATTGGGAGTTTGGGATTAGCTGATGCAAACTATTATATATAGAATGGATAAACAACAAGGTCCTACTGTAAAGTACAGGGAACTACATTCAATATCCTGTAATAAACCATAATGGAAAAGAAAATATTAAAAATAGAACTCCCATATGATCCAGTAATTACACTTCCAGGTATTTATCTGAAGGAAATGAAAACTCTATCTCAAAGAGATATCTGTACCCCCATGTTCACTGCAACATTATTCACAATAGTCAAAAGATGGAAACAACGTACGTGTTCATGAATGGATGAATAAGGAGGGTGTGGTATATATATACAATGGAATATTATTCAGACATAGCAAAGAAAGAAATCCTGTCTTTTGCAACACCACAGATGGACCCTGAGAGCATTAAGCTAAATAAGTCAGAGAACGACAAATACTGCATGATCTCACTTATATGTGAAATCTAAAAAAACCAAACTCATATAAATGGAGACCACATTGGTGGTTGCCAGAGGCAGGCGAAGGTGGGAGAAAAATGGGTAAAGATGGTCAAAGGGTACAAGTTTCCAGTTAAATATTTCCAGATAAATAAGTCCTGGGGATATAATAACGTACAGCACAGTGACTACAGTTAACAATAGTGTATTATATATTTGGAAGTGGCTAATAGGGTAAATCTTAAAAGTTCTCACAACAAGGAAAAAATATACATAACTACGTGAGGTGATGGAAGTTAACTAAACTTACTATGGTAATCACTTCACAATACATAGGTATATCAAGTCATGTTGTATACTTAAAACTAATACGTTAACATGTCGTCTACGTTGCAAATGAAAAAATTTTTTTTGCATTTTGAACACATCAAAAACACATGAACACATACAAAAAATGACCTAATGCACAGCTTTGCCATCTACAGCACATTTCTCCATAAAAATGGAAGTCTGCAATGAATCAAATTATAGAAGAGATTTGGGTGTAACTGATCTTATAAACAATTTACTAAACAAACAAAATTTTAGAACTATATTATGAAATCTGTTAGTTTTTCTGCTTTCCCTAAGTAATTTAATTTTAACCAAAGTGGATAATGCATGCAAACCTAATCAATACCAATTTGCAAAAATTCTTATTAAAATTTTACACTTCTAACAAAAAGCAGCTTGTTACTATATAATGCTTAAACCTTCCAAAATGTGACTTTTTTATTCACAGAAAAAACAAATTTTTCTTTCAAAAGCAAGAATGTCATCTGAAAACAAAGGGAGTAAAGCTAGTAACTATTCATTTCCACAGAGACAAAAAGAACTGAAAAAAAAAAAAAAGAACTGAAAAGATGTAGGTTAAAAGGTTGTTTTTATTTTTAAAGACCTGTAATGAAAATTACGATTAACACAAATGTCTCTCTCCTTGGAGAAAACAAACAAGTATGTCATAAAAACATTACATAGCTAAGAGGTGAAAATTTTGTGTTGGCCAAAGAGTTTGTTTGGGAAACCCAATTTTGAATATTGGCCAACCCAATGTTTGCTTTTATTTTTTTTTTTAATTAATTTTTTGGCCACGCCACACGGAATGTGGGATCTTAGTTCCCAACCAGGGATCGAACCCATGCCCCCTGCATTGGAAGCACGGAGTCTTAACCACTGGACCGCCAGGGAACTCCCTGAAAGTATTTGCTTTTAGACGACATTCCTAATTTTGTTTTTCCATATTGTTGGGTCAAGGAAGTTTTTTTTTTTTAATCAGTGACCTAAGTAATCAATGTTACAATTAGAGAAGTTCATAAAATTACAAGCATAATACCTTTTTTATCATAACTTTGTTTTATACTGATTAATGGTGGTGATTTCTTAACGACTTTTTCTAAAATGTTTCAAATACCTAAAAATTATTAAATTAAAAGAAACTCCTCTCACTTGTCTATAGCAATTCATATTAAAAGCATACTTTATTTTGTTCAATGGATATTAAAGAAACTAGAAGATGGAAGTAGTTTTATGAAAGTATCCTTTAGTGGAAAATGCTGTCATTATTGTACTTATTTAAAAAAAAAAAAGAATCAAAGAATCAATCTAGTCAACATGTATCCACTGTTTATGAGTACCTACTATTTGCTATGCGCTGCTCTAGGTAACTGGGATATAGCGGTGGACAACTCAGAAAGGTTCCTGCACTTATATAGAGGGACAAAACATAAACATAAAAACAAGTAAGATGAAATCAGATAGTGAGTGATAAATCGTATGAAGAAAATAAAAGAAGGAAAATAATAAAATAACAGGCAATGGGGAGAACTACTGTGATGGTTAACTGTACATGTCAATTTCACTGGCCACAGGGTGCCCAGATAGCTGATTAGATAGTGTTTCTGGATGAGATTCACATTTGAATAAGTAGACTCAGAAGAGTAGATTTCCCTCCTCACTGTGCGTGGGCCTCATCCAATCCACTGAGGGCCTGAATAGAATGAAAGGTGGAGGAACAAGGAATTTGCCCTTTTTTCCCTGCCTTACAGCTTGTGCTGGGTCACCTCATCTCATATTCTCCTGAGTGAGATGTATATCATCAGCTCCTCTGGCTTTCAACCCTTCAGGCTCTGACAGAAACTACACCATCAGCTTTCCTATGTCTCCAAACTTCATATCATGGGACCTCTCAGCCTCCATAAACACACAGCAAACTCTTCACAATAAGTCTCCACGTACATATGTGTGTTCCAGGGAGAGGGGGTCCACCACTGGTTCTGTTTCTCTGGAGAACCCTAGCACTGTTCCTTTACACTGGTTGGTCAAAGTTGCTATGGTAGTCATTAGTATTGTTCATCATCAAATATTTCTAATTCTTGTCCTAGGCACTGGTAGGACTGCACTTCCCCACTGCCCTGAAATTAGGTTTGGCCATGTGACTAGATTTGGCAAATGGAATCTGAGTAAATGGGATTTACACCACTTCCACTTGGGAAGATTTAGAATCTATGATTTGCTATGCTTTATTTTTCTTTATGCCATGGGCAATGGTGATGGCTCCAGATGGTGGCTGCTCTGTCATCCTAAATCCCAGAATGAGAACACACAGCAGAGCTCCCAATCAGTGAGGAACATGTCAGATGAGCAAGGGAATACTGTTCATTCAAGCAGCCATTGAGATGTGGAGGCTGCCTGTTATCACAGCATGACCTAACCAAGCCTAACTATCATAGGAAGTTAAAGAGACTCTATTTGAGGTAAGACTTGAATGATGAAAAAGAGCAAGCCACACAAAGGGAAAAACACATGCAAAGGCCACAGTGAGAAAGAACTTGGTGTATTTGAGGGGCAGAAAAGACTGGCTAGAATGTAGTAAATAAGGAGAGTTGTAGTGTGAAAAGAGGCAGAGAGGCAGAGGCTAACAGGCAGAAGCTAAGATTAGACCACACGGGATCCAAAATCCAGAATTACCAGCGTGGATTTCCACATAATTTCAATGGGCAGCAATTTAGAGGATTTTGAACTTCAGGGAAGTAGGAAGGATAACATAATCTGATTTGTTTCAAGAAGGTTATCCTTTGATTACAGATTTTAAGATGGCAGAGTAAAAGACCTTTCTACCCCTTCTCTGAAAGTAACAAACAAAAACAAACATCTTTGATGAACATGTACTCCACAAAAAGTGAAGAAAGACAATGAATATAGGAATTGTAAGTTTCTGGCCAGAGGAAGATTAAATTTACATAGGGAAATAGTGATGAAAAGCAAGCCACTTGCCTAGAACTCCAGAATGATTTGGGAATAGAATGCAGCAGGTACAGGGATAATTTGGGATGCTGAATAAACATCAGGTTGTCAAACATCTACCCATCCTCATCCCTGAGGGAACAGGAATACAGGCTATGAATAAGCTAAACCTGAGAGACTGAACCTAGCATGACAGAATAGTAGTGGTAAGATACAGACTAAAAACAGAGTTAAGTAAAAAGCTACATAATGAACTGTGAATAGCTGGCAAGCCCTTTCAACTGCCAAACTCCAGACTCAGGCCAAGAGGCCAAGTGAGACCTTTCTGGAAAAATAAAATTATCCCAGAGGAAGGGCCTTTAAACATTAACATTTGAGGGAACCTAAAGAAACAGCTATCTAGCCACCTGACATCCCTACAGTAAAGCCCATACACAGAATTTTCAACTAGCTTTCTAGCACCTCACCCTGAAATATAAACCTACAGCCAAGGATCACCAGACATTGGAGAACCACTTCTTAATAAAAGAGAGAAAAGAGGTATATCAAGCAAAGAGAAAAGCTTGGGGCCTGGTGGGGAAGAGGGGAACAACTCAAAATAGAAAATGAACAGTAAAGATTTTCCAAATATACATAATTAATATCATTGAAGAGCAGGAAAAGGAACTGTATTTATGAAACCATAAATAGGGTAACATAAACAGGAATATTCACAAAATTTTTAAATAGGATGCATAACAAATTCAGTTAAAGGAGTAGAAAATAAAGTTGAGGCGATATCCAATAAAGTAGAACCAAAAGACGAGAAACGCACGATCCGAGACTAGAGGGAAAAACTTTATGTGATACAATATCTGAATAACAAGAGTTTCAGGAAAAGAAGTTGGAGGGGAGAAAATTATCCAAGAAATAACTCAAGTACTTAGCACTGAAAATAGGCATTTACAGATGGAAAGAGTCCATCAAGTGCCCAACACATGAATGGCAGGAGGCCCAAAGCACATCAACTTAGAATGTCAAATACAAGAAAGAAAAAGAAGAGCTCCAGGTTTCCACTACAATGGGGAGTGGTCACAAACCAAGATGCATCAAATTTCTCAACAGCAATGTGGAAGCTGGGCAATAATGGGCAAGTGCCTTGTAGATTTGAAGGAAAAATTATTTTCAACCTAAATTCCTATTCAAATGTTCAACTAGTAAAGGTTGAATAGAGATTTTCAAACATGCAGGTAACCCCAAAAATCTACATCCTATGCACTCTTTCTCAGGAAGTTACTAACATCAATAGATTAATCATAAGAAAAGGAGATCCCATATTGTCCAGGAAACAGGACTGAGCACAAAAAGGAGTCAAAGGGAACTCCTGGACCAAAAGCTCTACAGCAGACCCAGAGAGAATCCAGTCCCATATTAGGGAGCGCATGAGAGGCATCAAGATGTCATCTCAGGGAGTAAGACTGAAACGGAGCAATTACCTTACAGTCAATAAACACACAAGTTTATGCTATAAACAACAAATAATACATGTAAGTTTATAAATATCCTTGCAGAAATCTTAACTTTGGCAAACAATCAAACAGCACATTAAAATAAATGCATTATTCTAGAAATGCAATGATGGTTCAATATTAGGAAATACACTAACACAATTAAAAATATTAGAAGAGCTAAGAAGAATATGATCACCTCTGTAAGTACCAAAAAAGCACCTTACAAGATTTAACATCCATTCATGTTTAAAAAGAAAAAGCAGCTCAAGAACTTAAGAACTGAGGGATACTTCTTTAAATAAACACATACTGGCCACAAAGCCAGCATTTTACTTAATGGAGAAATATTAGATAATTTTCTGCTTAAGTAAAGAACAAGTTAAAGCTCTTCACTATATTCATTCTTATTTACTTTATTAATTTTTAAATTTATTTATTTTATTTATTTTTGGCTGCATTGGGTCTTTGTTGCTGCATGCGGGCTTTCTCCAGTTGCAGTGAGCGGGGGCTACTCTTCATTGCCGTGCGCGGGTTTTTGAGTGCAGTGGCTTCTCTTGTTGCGGAGCACGGGCTCTAGGCGCACAGGCTCCAGTAGTCGTGGCACACGGGCTCAGTAGTTGTGGCACACGGGCTTAGTTGCTCCGTGGCATGCGGGATCTCCCCAGACCAGGGCTCGAACCCATGTCCCCTGCACTAGCAGGCGGATTCTTAACCACTGTGCCACCAGGGGAGCCCTTCATTTTTATTTAATATTGCATTTGAGGTATTTACCAATGCAATTACACAACAGAAAGAAATCAGAGTAACAGAAATTGGAATAAAGAGGAATAACTACCTCTACTTGCAGATATGATTATGCATCCAGAAAAATATGAAGAATGAATGCAAAAATACAAATAAGGAAATTTAGTAAAACAAGATAGAAAATTAACATGCAGAAATCAATGCCTTTATATAATGTACAATAAAGAGTTAGAAGAAATAATAAGAATATATCCTATTTACAATAATAAAATATAAAAGAAAATGAAATACTCATAAACTTAAGATATATGAAAACCAGTATGGTAAAAATTATAAAGCCCTCCAGAAAAACACAGATACATAACTGAATGAATGGAAAGATATACCATTTCTTGGACAGAAAGACTCATATCATAAAGATGCCAATTCTTCCTATGTTAATTTGTAAGTTAATGCAATTTCACTTAAAACACTCTAAAACTCCATTTCCTTTGGAGCTAGATAAGTGTTCTGTAAAACTTCATTCGGAAGAATAAGCAAGAATTTCTAAAAAAGAAAAACAATGAGGAAGAGCTAGCCCTACCAGGGATTAATACATAATCAATTATATACAATTAACATAGGTACTGGGCACATAAGAAGACAGAAACTACTGGAACAAAATAGAAAGTTCAGATTTAGCCCCAAATGTTTACAGAAATATATGATAAAGGAAACAGCTCAAATCAGTGGTGAAAAGAAGGATTTTTAATAAATAACATTAGGACAACTAGATTTTTCCACCTATACACTAGAATTCCTAATGTTTCAAAAGTCTACACATAAAAATAATGAAACCAGCCAAGTACTAGAAGAAAGCATAGATAAATTTCTTTAAAACCGAGAGTTGAAAAAAAAAAACATTCCTGTGTTTCAAAATCCAGAAGCAAAACAACAGGAGAATGGGATAGGGAGGGGGAGTGGGATAAATTAGGAGTATGGGATTGACACATACCAACTACTATACATAAAATAGATAAGCAACAAGGATTTACTGTATAGCACAGGGGAGTATATTCAGTATCTATAATGGAAAATAACCTGAAAGTGTATATATATATATATATATATATATATATATATATATATATATATATATATATAACTGAATCACTTTGCTATACACCTGAAACTAATATTGTAAATCAACTACAGTTCAATTTAAAAAATAAGGGAAAGGTTGATAAATTCAACTACCATGACCAATAACAACAAAAAACAAAAATCTAAAAACAAGTAAGCAACTGAACACAATTATGGCCCTTTGCATGGCCAAAATACTGCAAAACCAATGTAAAAATATACATGACAAATTGAATAGGTAAAGGTATAAAAAATATTTGCACTTATATCATAAATTACATATCACTAATATGTAAATAACCTCAACTTTCAGAAAAAGCTCAAAAACCCAACAGAAAAAAATGGACAAAAGATGTGGACAGGCAGAAAACAGAAAAAGTAATACAAAAGGCCCATAAACTTATGGAAAGATGCTTAATTTGCCTCATAATCAGAGAAGAGTAATTTAACACTACATTTTAACATACCATTTCTCACCTCTCAGACTAAAGACAAACAATCCAGTTTAAACATGGGAAAAGGATTTAAACAGACATTTCTTCAAAGAAGATATATAAATGGCCAATAAGCACATGAAAAGATGCCCAGATCATTAGTCATTAGGGAAATGCAAGTCAAAACCACGAGATACTAGTTCACACTCATTGGATGGCTATACTGAAAAACTAGACAAGTGCTGACAAAAATATAGAGGAATTGGTATTCTCATACATCACTAGTGGGAATGTAAAATGGTACAGGTACTTTAGAAAATGGTTTGGCAGCTCCTCAAAAGAAGGGAGAAAAATTGTTGCCATATGACCCAGCAATTCTACTAGGCATATGGCCCAAGAAAATTAGGGACATATTCGTCAAAGGACAGAAACTTGCAGTTAGAAGATAAATTTTGGGGCTCTAATGCACAGCATTGTGATTATAGTTAACAATACTGTATTATACACTTGAAAGTTGTAAGAAACTAGACCTTAAATGTTCTCACCACAAAAAAGAAATGATACTTACTTACGTTATGTGATGGAAGTGTTAACTAACTCTACGGTGGTAATCATAGGGCAATATATATGTATCAAATCAACACATACACCTTAAATTTACATGTTATATGTCAATTATACCTCAATTTTAAAAACCTACGTCCAACAAAACTTTGTGCATGTATATTCATAGCAGCATCATTCATAAATGCCGAAAAGTGAAAACAACCCACATATCCATTAATTGATGAATGTATAAACAAAATGTGGTATATCCAATGGAATATTATTCCTGCAATGGAGTACTACTGAGCCATAAAAAGGAATGAAGCACTGACACATGCTACAACATGGATGAACCTTGAAAACATCATTTTTTTTTTTTTTTTTTTTTTTTTTGGTGGTATGCAGGCCTCTTGCTGTTGTGGCCTTTCCTGTTGCGGAGCACAGGCTCCGGACGCGCAGGCTCAGCAGCCATGGCTCACGGGCCCAGCCGCTCCACGGCATGTGGGATCTTCCCGGACCGGGGCACGAACCCGTGTTCCCTGCATCGGCAGGCGGACTCTCAACCACTGCACCACCAGGGAAGCCCCCGAAAACATCATTTTAAGTGAGGAAGCTAGACACAAAAGACTACATGTTGTATGACTCCACTGATATGAAATACTCAGAATAGGCCAATCCATGGAGTCAGTAAGCAGAGGAGTGGTTGCCTGGGTCGAGGGAGGGGAAATGGGAAGTGTACTAATGGATTCGAAGTTTCTTTTTGGGGTGTGAAAACTGTCTGGAATTACAGTGGTAATGGCTCCACATCCTTGAGAATGTGCTAGAAACAACAGAATTGTGCACTTAAAAACAGTCACCAAAGCCAACAGACACGTCATTTTGTTGATGTGAGGAGTCATGAGAGGATTATTTTATAGCTTCTATTAAAAGTTTTCAACTTAAAAGGAAATTTCAAACCATGATCATTTATTTTTAAATGTGTCTCCCCTTCCCTCCCTGAGACCAGCTCCCTTCCCACTAGGGAGTAGCTCCTGTCTGCTTTCACTGTTACTAGATTTTTAAAAGAACTCTTATGAAAAATTTCAAGTACACACAAAAGTAGAATTATATGAACCTTTTATGCTTCAACAATTAACATCTTGCCATATATTTTAAATCTAAATTATTTTCCTCAAATTCCCAAGACAAAGGTATCAAATGTTCATTACTGTCCATAGTAATTTATCCTTAATAACAAAAACAATGATTAAGTGTAAGTTATAAAATTCAGTTAAAAAAACAAACTTGAGCCTTTATATCCTCCTCCCCCTACCAGCAAAAAATATCAAAGAAATGATAGATTACATACCACTGACTCCCCAGTACCAATGAAAAGATCTGTGCCTACATAACCTAAAATAGTAATATAAAGGTATTTTTTGAATTTTTAATTTGATTCAAATTATTTTGTGCTTTTACTAAATAAGTACTCTGAACCATATCCTGGAAAATTATGAAAACTCAGACCAAACAATGAGAAATTCTCCATTTCACAAATATGCTACCTCCCAAATGAATATAATCCACCAGTATACTTCCAAATACATGGTTTTCACATTATCTAAAGGTTAGAGAACTATTTTAACTTTAAGGGCCTTTAAGCTAAAGCATGTATCATATTTGTGATTAGCATATTTATGTTGAGAAAGTAATCATTCGTGAAGGGGACTTGCCTGGTGATCCAGTGGTTAAGACTCTGTGCTCCCAATGCAAGGGGCCTGGGTTTGATCCCTGGTCAGGTAACTAGATCCCGCATGCCTCAACTAAAGATCCTACATGCCACAACAAAGATCCCACACACCGCAACAAAGATCCACATGCCACAACACAGAGCCAGCGCAGCCTAATTAATTAATTTTTACAAAGAAAGCAATCACATGAAAAGATAAAAAGATTTTCCAGTAAGTAACAGTGATGTAACTCATGTAGTTAAAACACTAAAATACAGTAATGCCTAGTTTATCCTTAAAAATAAGATATAAAGATCTTCCAAGTAAGTGATTTTTTTATGCATTAAAAATTTCTTAAAACAATGTGATTGGAAATCTAACATACACATATTAGAAATGTCCACACCTGTTTAACCAGCATGCTGTATGTAACAAACACACATTTTCTTAACAACCCAGGGTCAGCATCACCTGCAGCAGTACATCAACACGCCCCTGAGGTACACAGGACCTGCCCGCCCCTACACCAGGCTTCTCCACCTCAGGGCTACTGTGGGCCAGATGACCGTTGTGGAGCTGTCCTGTACATCGTAAGGTGTTAGCAGCATCCCTGGCCTCTACCCCCATCAAATGCCAAGAGTATCCCCCAAGGCTTGACTTCCAAAAATGTCTCCAGACATTGCCAAATATCCCCTAGGGGGCAAGCTGACTACTGCAAACCAAACAGGCGTGCTTTTTGCATTCACGTGCTTGATTTTTGTAATTTTCTACCTTCTCCCTCAGTGTTCACACTCAGTGGCACAGTAACCTCTTCTTAGTATGCATTTCTCAAAGGACTCCTTGTTCCTTTTTTAACTGTTTTAAATGTGTTGTCCACCAAAATATCAGAAAAACACCCTCATGACAGATGGTCTCCCAGGGAGGACCTCCGTCATGGTGGAAGACAGTACATGCTCTCCTCTGACTAAAGTGTGTGTGTTTTCAGATCATAATTATTATGGATTATTAGTTAGCCTTTTTAGATTTTTTGATCTCGTTTTAATTTTCGTCAAAACCAAAAGTGCAAAAATTGTATCCTATTTTGTTTTTCTTAAAATTGCCATTGAGGCCAAACATCTTTCAAGTTCTTTGTTTTGTTTTGTTCTTTAACATTTGTAGCTCTTCTTTAGAATAGTACTGTGTTCTCTATCTCCTATTATATGGTTTGGCATTTTATTAATGATTCTTAAAAATCCTTTATGAACACCTGATGAATACTATGCTTTGGGTTATCATTTATGTTGCCGATATTGTCCCAGTTTCCTTCTTTGTTTATAATGAGCTTTTTTCAGTTTTAAGTTTTTATGTAATCAAACTTGCCAATCTCTCCCTTTACAGTTTTCGCCCCTGGTATCAACCACTTTACTCAATATTTAAAAAATACATACCAAAACAATGTACATTTTTCCCCCATAAAATCTCAATTTCTCTGACGTACATTTGTTTAATCATATAAAATGTTTTCTGGAAATAAAAATCCTAATCCTTCTTTCAAAGCCAAATTTACCAAGGGCCTAGTATATACTAAACCCTACCTAGCTTGTAAAAAGAGATAAAATTACAGGGGGAAAAAAAGTCCAATTAATAGAATTCAAAACTAAGAGGAATTTTCTTATATTTCATTTGTAGCTGTGAAATTTCAGCACAATATTTATTGTTTTATAAAATGAAATAAAACATACAAAAATGAAAATCATCATAAATACCCTGACACAGAACTTTAGTAGTGCATTTATAGTCAGTTGTCATTATTCGTGGATTCCACATTGTGAATTCACCTACTTGCTAAATCTGTGACCCTGAATCAACACTCGTGGCCTTCTGGCAGTTACTGGCAGACAGGCACACACGTCAGCCAGGGTGGGACAGGGCAATGCTTTGCCCTCATGTTCCAGCTCTGTCAAGCAACTCTATGTAGGCCATGTGCCTGGAGTTGTTGTGCTTTTTAAGTTGGTGTTTTTGCTGTTTAAAATGGCCCCCACAGTGCTGAGGTGTGTCCTGTCTCCTGGGCCTCAAGGGCTGGGATGCACCTGGTGTGTCTGGTGAGCGCAGCTCAGGCCCAGTTAAGGTGCTTCCTAAAGACTCAACCATCCCAACATCCAGAACTAGGAACCTGTCTACAGAGAAGACAGGAAAGCTGCCAAGTTCCTGGATCCATAAAAAGTGCAGCGGGCAGCGCTGTCCTGAGGCTGAAAGCCACAGAAATTCACAATCACGTCAGGGTTCAGGAAAATGCTAAACCCTCCTCAGCTAGAGCTGGCCTGCAGGTTTCAAAAGGTGATATTATGTGAAAAATGAAATTTGCAGGCAAATCCTCTACAGGAAAAGTGCTCTGTAGGAGAACATGTTTGGACACTGAGTTTTTGTTTTTGTTTTTACCAGGATGTTGGCAAATGAACCTATTCATTGGAAATTTTGGTTTAGAAAAATTTGTGGCCAGAGGCTTGCAGGTACTGAACCCTGCATTTCCCCTGGGGTAAAGGGTCAGTATTGGCTGTTTCAGTGTTTGTGGTGACCTTACAGAACATAACTACAGTGAATAACAAAAATTGACTGAAATTATAACAAAATGTGATCTTTACTTTTTAAATGTTTTGAGAATACCATTTTTATAACATTATAAACATCCTGAAAACCATTTTAAGTAGGGAGATGAAGAAAACTGAAGGTTTTTATGATGGTTCCAGTTAGAGATAGCCAACTCTGGATAAATACCAGCATGGTAGAACAGGGATTACTGTGCCCCTATAATCAGCTCATAACATTAATTTCCTAATAAGGCTTTTAAACTGACCCAATCACTGTCTTATAGGAACTTAGATATCTATGAAATAGGGCGTATAATGTTTGTATTAAAAATTATTTTAAATTAGCCATTCACTTATTACCAGCCCATGCTAAGTTAACCAGAATGCTTCATCTCTCAAAAAATGTTTTTCAAGAGGAGTCTCTCATAATTTGGAGACTGTATAATGGTAAATGTGAAATCTGAAGAAAGTGACAAACAGCAGTTCTGTACTTCAGAACTGATGGAATATGAATTAGAGTACATATTAGCACCATGCTGAACATATTCAAGGTCAAAGAGAGACAACATAAAATGAGTCAATTTTATCCAATGCAAACAGTTTATACTAAAAGAAACATGTCTTGCTCAATAAACATCTGAATGAATTTAATAGGTAGACAACTCAAACAACGGCTTATATCTCACGCACGTTAATAATCACAACACTCTTATACAGACAAGGTCTAGGTGCCTTCTCAGTCTGTACTGACCTCTCTTTTTTCCTAATACATTTACCTTTACAATTACCATCTCTTTAATTAATGAAATGAGACCGAAGTTTGCAACTGAACTTTTCCATTATTCGGATTCTGAATGCATGAGAATCATCAATAACTGTTTAAACCCTCAATTATCTGGCAGTCCATACAAGGATATTTTACTGCAACAAAGGAGCATATCCCACTTAACTACATCTACTTTACCATAATGAAAGAGCAAAAGAATAAAGAACTTAGAAATTACATAACCACTTTCTAGATTAAAGTAAATACACAGGACGGGTGAGAACATGTGGCACTCCTCCTGCACTAATGTCAAACATCCAGAACAGCAGGCATTTAGGCTGCAATGGCCTCTGGGCAGGACTGGGGAACACACATTCCTGTCTTGTTGTTCATACTGTCTTATTGAACTGTTATAATATACATCACAAAGCTTATAATATCTTTGACAGTGTATAAAGTATTACTTATGCAAGAAAATCTGAAATCTTATAATTATCTTACACACTGAAATGTGTACAGCAGACACAAGCAATAGCAGACACTGACGTCTGCAAATAAATCCAGCACTTCCTATAGCTAAGTTGCCAAATACTTATTTTAATACAATGTCTGTTTCTAAAGTAGTTTGAGTTTTAATTTGGGTAAAACATGTTTCCCATCATCTTGACAAGTACTGTCAAAAAAGGCTTCCCTGGTGGCGCAGTGGTTGAGAGTCTGCCTGCCGATGCAGGGGACACGGGTTCGTGCCCCGGTCCGGGAAGATCCCACATGCCGCGGAGCGGCTGGGCCCGTGAGCCATGGCCGCTGAGCCTGCGCGTCCGGAGCCTGTGCTCCGCAACGGGAGAGGCCACGACAGTGAGAGCCCCGTGTACAAAAAAAAAAAAGTCTGGTCTCATTTCACATTTCTAATAGATAGTAATGACTGCCTAGGACAGACATTGTGTTAAGAATTTTGAGGCCAAGGAGCGAACTGTGGGAAGGAGCAGGAGGAGAGTGAGCCTCCAGGAAACTTTAAAAAAGAATATAATTATTAGTTGTGGTTTATGAAGGCATATTGTTTTCTGAAATAATCCCATCTCATAAGCATTAAAAATGGCCATGGCCATAACCACAGGTGGCACAGTACACAGGGACCGGATTACATAGTTTCATAAGCCAACCCTTTCATAAAGGATTTGAAACTTTAACCTAAGGGCAATGGAAGCCACTGAAGAATTCTCAGCAGAAGACAGTGATTAGACTCCCAGCAGCTATTTAGCCTGCACCAATCATGGTAATTCCATCTTATCAGCTGACATCAAGTCCAGCAAGTGCTATGTGACTCAATGAGGGAGAAGTGTGCTAGGGCTACTTTTAGGACCAATTCCTAGCCCTAAAAAAAGGCCTCTTCTCCCTCTAAATATCATTAGGTCTTAATATGATGCCCAAAACTGATGCAGCCTTCTTGCCGCCCTGAGGGGAACTAGCCTGAGAATAAAGCTGATGCTGAGGGCTGGACAAAGGAAAGATGGTCCTTTGAGCTGTTGCTTGTGTCACCTGGAGTCTTCCCTCTCTCTGGACTCCCAGTTAGATGAGAGAATAAGTTTGCATTAGCCAGTTTGAGTCAAGTTCTTCTGTAAGTTCCGGCTAAAAGCACCTTAGCTGATATAATACTTATTCCCATGTTGGTGGTAAGTGAAACCATGAGTCGGGATGAGACTCTGGAGGCAGGCAGGTAGTGAAGAAAGAAAGGAGTCCTAGGGCAGAGTGGGGAGCACCTCATGTTTCATTCTAGGCGGTAGAAGAGCAGCTGGTAAACAAGCAGCAGCCAAAGGTTCTAAAGAAAAGCAAAAGAGTGTGGCGTTACAAAAAAAAAAAAGTGTTTCAAGAAGGGAATGGTCAACTGTGCCTCTCGGCTGCTGAAAGTCAAGTAGAATGGAGGGCTGAAAGGCTCAGGTGGACTCAGCAACTTGGCAGTCACAGCACCTCCCTGGAACAGCTTCAGTCGTCTGATAATGTAGAAGCTGGACTGGGAAGAAGTACAGAAACAAAAAGAAAGATGATTCTTTGGATGAGTGTTCAGAAAGGAGAAAGATTATATAGGGGAGAAAAGAAAACCAGAGCAGTGGATGTGGAGTTCTGAAAAGATTTCTGTTGTTTTTGTTTTGTTTGTTTTGTAATGGTGAGATGATGTCAGAGTATATCTAAATGAAAATCGAAGAGACCAAGTATAGAAGGGAATGCAAATGAGACAGGTAAGAGGTTTCAGAAGGGATGATCTACAGAGACACAGGTGAAGAGAATGACAGAAGGAGATGTGAGGGCAGGCATGTCTGCAGATCTGGAGTAAAGCAAGTTACTTACTTCCCACAGGAAGCCTTCCTTCTCTGGAAAAAGAGGCTAAACTCCTCTACAAGAGTAATGGGGGGTAGAGAGGTGTGAAGAAAGTTTAGTAAGTCATTACTGAAAAGTGTACGGTGAACTGACCAGAGAAAGTCAGAGAGCCCAGATGACCATGTATGTTGGTTTCCAAGAACCTACATACAGTGTCATGAGCTCCGTAGTTTCCCTCTACCAG
Organism: Phocoena sinus; assembly: GCF_008692025.1. Lineage (NCBI taxonomy): Eukaryota > Metazoa > Chordata > Mammalia > Artiodactyla > Phocoenidae > Phocoena > Phocoena sinus. The sequence continues at coordinate 30,004,268 of NC_045764.1, forward strand.
CATGCAGGTTGTTAGGGTAAATTCATCCAGAATTCAGGTTTTGTCTATACATTGTAGGCACTGAAAAGATAAACGGGCACTCTTTTGTCTACCTACATGCACTATGTGACCTACTATATGTACAGCACTGTACTAGGTATTATAAAGAAATTTTAAGTTAGTGTTCTCAGGTCAAGGAACTGGGAAGACAAGATAATTATAGGAAGGTAAGATAAATATAAGATGATTATAAAAGGCAACAGAATAAGAACTAGTTGAGGCAAACTTTAAATGCTGTAAGGGGACAGATCACTGTGGGATAGCAATAAGATGGAGAAGATGAAACTGATAGAGATCTCAAATGCCAACAAATTTTAAATTAAATTTTAAGCTAACTTCAGCACTGGGGGCAGAATGCAGAGGGGAAAGGAGGATACCTGAGCAAAAGTTATAAAGTATTATTAATATAAAAGTACTACTTGTGCATTAAAGAAAACACTTATTGAAAGAATAAACATAATTGGCTGAAGTAAAAGTTTTACTTAGGGGAACAGGAGATAAGACTAGAAAATTAGACTAAGAACAGACTCCAAAATATCCTGATGACAGGATCATAAGCTCTGGGAGAAGGAAAATGAATGAGGAGAGGTTTACAATTGTCTCCGAATACTGCCTATTAGCAGATTTCAGGCCACAGTGCAGGGAAAGAAAACAGGAACAGAGCCTGTGGTCTCCCTGAGTTGAGGAGACAGAGCAGACTGCAGTGACCAGTTTTCAGCTCAGCATTTCATTTCGTAGAATTCAAATTTTTTAGTCAATTACTTTCCCTATGAATCAGATGTCAGATCCTCTTCCCTCCCTATTATTATAATATTTAGAATCATTCTATGAAATAGTACCTCTACTTAGGAACAAAGAGTATATAAAATAATTTGTAATAGTATACCCATCTAACATTTTCCACTCTATTCTGCAAGGTCCAATTTTATAGGAATATTCTATTTAAAAATGCAGTTCTGACAAGAGCAACCAATATAATTCTTGAACATATCTGGTAATCTAAAACTGAGAAATTTATGTTTATTTAAGACAATCTGACGTAACACACTTTAAAATAGACAAAAGCGAGAGGACTGATGCCAATGGGACACGGCCTGCAGAGGAGGCTATGGCATCCGGCTGGAAGAGTGAACGACCTGCTCAGAACTTGAAGACCAACAGTCAGCTCCAGGCCAAATGAGGCTTCTCCAGGCCACTCCTCCTCCTCTAAAGCCCTGACTTCTAAAGACTGATGGATTCTGCACTAGAGAGGAAGGAAGAGAAACCCGTGCAAATTCTCAGGCTCTCCACAGGTCCTCAGGAAGCCCACTGGGAAGCCTCAGCATGCTGAGGGAGAAGTGCAAGAACAGGAGAGAACACAGATACTGGCCATCAGTGACTGGAGGGACAGTGAATCTCACAGCTCACAGGCTTCTTCCCTCAGAATCTTCTGGTACTCAGCTTAGACAATGAATCTGCTCCTGCTCTGGCCCTATCTCTGGGGAACAACCTGTAAGTAGAAATGACACCCCCAATCTGTACGAACATCAAGGATCACCTGAAATCCAGACAAAAGCCAAGGATACCCAGGTTGCTAAACAGCAGTGCCAGGAAAACCTCCTCAGATGGTCCCACTATCGCCTGCAGGCACAACTTCACCATGGCTGGCATAATCACCCAGGGAAAGACATCCAAGTGCTTCTGATGCCTGTCAGGGTCACAAGCTTACTCCACAACCTGCAGGAACACTTGGCCGCTGCTCAAACTACAGGAAATCTCAGAGACACTGAACTGGGTGGCAGCCTACCCCCGGACATCACTTGCCTCAGACACAATGCAGGACCATTAGGAAACACCAACAAACCCCACCTTTGCTATCCACCTTCCCTGACCATCAGCAGAGTAACAATACCAGAGCATTTCTGAGGAACCTGAAAAGACTTTAGGTTTTCTTCTGGGATATATTTATTTTTCAGGCTATTTTGATTATCCTGTGTAGGAAACTTCAAGAATAAGATTCCTGAAAAATAATTTCTGAGACAGAGAGCTGAAGGTTGTAGAGTACATCATTTTCTATAAACCATTACAAAAAGAACTTTCTGGAAGTCGTCACATATACTTGGCCTACTTAAAAAAATAAAAATTTGTAACTTTAAAAGTTAAAAAAAATCCCAACTGGGCTTCCCTGGTGGCGCAGTGGTTGAGAGTCCGCCTGCTGATGCAGGGGACACAGGCTCGTGCCCCGGTCCGGGAAGATCCCACATGCCGCGGAGCGGCTGGGCCCGTGAGCCATGGCCGCTGAGCCTGCGCGTCCGGAGCCGGGAGAGGCCACAGCAGTGAGAGGCCCGCGTACCACAAAAAGAAAAAAAAGAAAAAAAATCCCAACTGGAACTTTAAAATAGAGCCCAGACCCATCCCCAGAGATTCTGACTTAATGTTTTTGTTAAGAAAAAAAGTAGGGCTTCCCTGGTGGCACAGTGGTTGAGAGTCCACCGGCCAATGCAGGGGACGCAGGTTCGTGCCCCGGTCTGGGAAGATCATGCCGCGGAGCGGCTGGGCCCGTGAGCCATGGCCGCTGCGCCTGCGCATCGTAGCCTGTGCTCCGCAACGGGAGAGGCCACAACAGTGAGAGGCCCGCGTACCGCAAAAAAAAAAAAAGTAATTCAGATGCTCAGTCATGACTGAGAACCAGTGTACCATCAAGAGCTTCCCATGTGTCATCCAAAATCCCAAAGAATTTATTTAAAAGAATAAGATGCAAGTACTACTTCAAGGCTTACAACAGTATGTTTTTCGTTAGCATTTGTTTAAAATACGCAAATGAATCAAGAGAAAGTCTAACTTTAAACTGGATTGGTGGTTGTTCAGCTTTTAATTCACTCGGAAATAACTGAGACTAAAGCTAGGTTTATTTTAATAATCATAAGAAAATAAAATTTAACTTTCAAATTACTCAAGTGGAAGTTTCTTAACTAAAACAATCTAACACGAATACTCATCACAATCGAGAGGCTTCTTCAGTACTGTATGTGTAGAAAATATATGTGCAGAAAAAGAAAATATGTTATTTCAAAATAAATGATCAGGTATTTTGACATTACACTAAGTGTGGCATTTTTAAACATAAAAGAAATGTTAAATTATAAGTGCAGTAGAAAAATAAACCACTTTAAACTTTATATCCTCTATAATTTAAAAAGATAACATCTCTAATAGTAAATAAAATGCCCCAAAACCTTGTAAATATGGTATCAATGGCAAGCCCAAATAAAGCAATCTCACTTGTTCCTACCACAAGTACTGGCCAGCTTAAGTATATATATTCAATACTAATTTGAGAAGGGCTCCATGTCAAAACTCAGTTGAAAATTAAGAACTTGATCTCCCTAACAGCATTTTTCAGATACAGTTTTGAGACAGAAAAGCAATCAACAAGCAGATAAATCAAGAATCTACAAAAAAAATAAAGCGTTCATAATAGCTTTCAAGCTGAGATACTTTAGCCTTTATTAAAAGACTATTTCTTTTTAAAAAAATCTTTCTATAACTATTAAATATGGGAAAACCTTAAGTAATATCCCCGCTGATGGGCATCAACACAATCTGAACCTGGGCATGCTACAACTCAGTTGATCTATGTCTCACTTCACCATATGCTCCACACTATTTTATTTTAGACAATAAACACCTACTGACTCCTGAAGCCTCGACACTTAGAGTAACTTTCAGGAAATTAGCTATTTCAATCCAAAGTGAACTTACCCAACAGAGGGAATACTAAAAGATTCCTCAAGACAATGACTGCCCCTTCTCATGCAGCACAAAAACTTTAGTGGTAAAGTTAATTTCAAATATTTTCAAACATTTCTCTCCTATACATAAGTATTAAAATGATTGTAAGTTTCCCCACACACACCCTGTGGCAAGTTATCTTCAGAATGTGAGTTGCTAATAGTTACAGCAAGAAAATGAGCCAATTATTTATGCTTGTTCTTAGGTTACAAGCTGTCATTACCAGTGAAACTGGAATTAACCAGAATTTTATGTATGGGATGTTCTGATTACCAGGAGGTTTCTAATATTCCTTTCTTTCCATCTCCTACTTTTGAAAGAAGAGTGAGCATAGTTTCACGTTCCTTTACTATTCCATACTTTTGCAGACATAAATGTATACTTGTAAGATGACAGTGTATGAGTACAAAGATCCAAGAAGTTGGTGAGTTTTAGGGAGACAGAGCAGCCAAGTGCAGTATAGGGGTACTTCCCTGGTGGCGCAGTGCTTAAGAATCCGCCTGCCAATGCAGGGGACACGGGTTTGAAACCTGGTCCCGGAAGATCCCACATGCCATGGAGCAACTAAGCCCACGCGCCACAACTACTGAGCCTGCGCTCTAGAATCTGCAAGCCACAACTAATGAGCCCGCGTGCCACAACTACTGAAGTCCTCACACGTAGAGCCCGTGCTCTGCAACAAAGAGAAGCCACCGCAATGAGAAGCCCGCGCACTACAACAAAGGGCAGCCCACGCTCACCGCAATGAGAGAAAGCCCGGCGCAGCAACGAAGACCCAAGGAAGGAAAGAAGGGAAGGAGGAAGTAAATAAATAAATAAATATATATATTTTTTTAATGGAGTATAGGTTTGCTAGTCATAGACGTGAATTCAAATACCCCTTTGATCATGTGTTCTGTGTGACCCCAGGCACTAGTAATGTAACTCTTCCAAGTCTCTTCTCTATTATAAGTTATGTAATACTTATAACTGTGCTGTATAATATTGTAATTTATCATATAATCATACTATAATAAATACTTCCCTCATTATGCTACTGTGAGAACTAAAAGGAGTATGTAAAATGCCTAGGATAGTAGGTGCTCAATGACAGCTTCCTTTACAAACAATGGTGCTGCCACAAGCAATACCTTTACAATGAAAAACAGCTTTCTAAAAACTGCTTACAAAGACTTCTAAAGGGACATAATGTGTGTACATAATCAAAGTACAATGTATTTATGACAGATTATCTTGCAATACACCACAGTATCTTCCTCATTTTTAAAATATAGCATTTTAAATCCCAATTGTGAAAGTTGGTATTAAGTAACAAGCTCTCAAAACAAATCCATTTCTAACTATTTGTATCTATCTTTCTTTTGTTTACACGATAAATGCTTGGATAGGAAAGAAGAGTCTTCCTTCTTTAAATTCTATTTTAAGTTTACTTAGCACACAAACAGGTCAAATTAGGAAAAAATATTAAAGATTTTAAGTGGGACTATCTTTCATTTAAATGCTTAGATAGTATCAGGAGAACAAAAAAAAAGAATTACTAATCATAACAAAGTTGTTTTTAAAAATCCTCAAGTGGAGGCTTCCCTGGTGGTGCAGTGGTTGAGAATCCGCCTGCCAATGCAGGGGACACGGGTTCAAGCCCAGGTCCGGGAAGATGCCACGTGCCGCAGAGCAACTAAGCCCGTGCGCCACAACTACTGAGCCTGCGCTTTAGAGCCCGTGAGTCACAACTACTGAGCCCACGTGCTGCCAACTACTGAAGCCTGTGCGCTCTAGTGCCCGTGCTCTGTGAAAAGAAGCCACAATGAGAAGCCCGCGCACTGCAACGAAGAGTAGCCCCCACTCGCTGCAACTAGAGAAAGCCCACGTGCAGCAACAAAGACTCAACGCAGCCAAAAATTAAATAAAAAAATTTTTTAATCCTCAAGTAGTTAATAAAGTCACGAAGTTACAAATTAGAATGAATTTGAAATCAGTGTTGACTTCAAAAGTAATCTCAGCTCAAATACAATGTACCTTAACTCACAAACACTGCTCCAGGGCACCTGTACTTAATTTCTTGTTACACTTCATTGCACTTGCTTCAGTAACTGTGTTATCCAGCGTCTAGCACACAGCAGTTTCAATAAATAACTATGAATGAACTCAAGATATTAAAACATAGTCTACCTATTACAAGAAAATACAATATATTTTAATGTGCTCTTATGAAACATTATGAACTATAAAAGCACTTTTTAAAACAAAACTAGTTTACTATATTTAAATATTACTCAGTTTACAAAATTAAAACACTATGTATAAATTTTCAGCAACACACATTTTTCCAACTACTATATAAGAGTACAAGGTAATCTACTCAATATATTCCTCTCATCTCGGAAGAATAGATGAGTCCATGTGATCCCTTAAAAATGCTGATATGGGGCTTCCCTGGTGGCGCAGTGGTTGAGAGTCCGCCTGCCGATGCAGGGGACACGGGTTCGCGCCCCGGTCCAGGAAGATCCCACATGCCGCAGAGCGGCTGGGCCCGTGAGCCATGGCCGCTGAGCCTGTGCGTCCGGAGCCTGTGTTCCGCAATGGGAGAGGCCACAACAGTGAGAGGCGCGCATACCGCCAAAAAAAAAAAAAATGCTGATATGACAGTATTCCATTACCTTTGTCATTTCTATTAATCTCTTTGTCTATTTCTTTAATTTCACATGAAGTTAGGCACATGATTAGCCATTATGTATTGATGAATAGAAAACAAACCCCCAAAATACAATGAAAGATGTCTAAATATTTACTAGTTGAACATAAATTAGATTTGTAAAATTGAGTTGAATACCTAAGCCTAACAATTTGCCAAATTTCCCTACTAAATATGTAATGGTCTCTACAAATATTTTCTTAATTTCCAAATATTTTTTAAATTTTGCATACTGTTTATTTGCATTTGTAAGTAATTTGATATCAAATATTGTACAGCATTTTCACAATACAAACTACAGGCATACCTCATTTTATTGCACTTCACCTTACAGGCCTTCACAAATACTGTTTTCACAAACTGAAGGTTTGTGGCAACCCTGCATTGAGCAAGTCTACTGGTGCCATTTTTCCAACAGCATTTGCTCACTTTGTGTTTCTGTGTCACATTTTGGTAATTCTTGCAACTTAAATTCTTAAGTTTTTTCATTATTACTGTATTTGTTATGGTGATCTGTAATCAGTGATCTTTGATGTGACTACTAAAGCTCACTAAAGGCTCAGATGTTGGTTAGCATTTTTTAACAATAAAGTATTTTTTAATTAAGGTATGTACACTGGTTTTTGGACATAATGCTACTGCACACTTAACAGACTACAGTATAGTGTATATATAACTTGTATATGCATTGGGAAACCAAAAAACTCACATGACTTGCTTTATTGTGATATCTCCTTTACTGCGGTGGTCTGGAGCAGAACCCATGGTATCTCTGAGGTATGCCTGTAAATAGCTTTCCAAGAATTTTCTAAGCGGAAAATCAGTAATAGGCACACACACACACAAAAAGATCTTTCCTTAAGGCAGCACATATGTTTAAAATACTACATGTGAGATATTACATCATACTGCTGGGTACTTAGATTTCAATTTGTATCTCCCTTCCATTATGTTCATTTCTATCATTTCACCTCTTATCACAGAGATTCTCAAGCCTGTATGTTATATGGATCATATTCTCTCAAAAAACTACTACTGATGGTTCATTCACTGCTTATTATAGAGTATGTATGTGTGTTGAGGGGTGTGGGTGTGCTACAAGGAGGTGGGACTTAACACAATTAAAAGGAAGACTGCTATGCTTTTAAGATGATCATGTGTATGATTTTTAGAAGTGGGATAGTGTATGTAAAGAACTTTGCACAATGGCTGACACTTGGTAAACATACAATATATGATGCCTATTTTCATCATGGTACTCATTTATGTTATAAACTTGTGGATACAAAAACATTTCAAAAATCAAGACCAAAGGAAGACAGACCACTGATGATACGGAGGACCTTCAGACCACTATTGATCTTCACAGAATCACTGTACGAAAGCAGATTTACATTGTTTTGAAATGTTGACAATGCCACTGAAACAAAGTAACTGAAAGTCTTCATGTAAGAGATACAAATAGCAATTAAACTCCTTGTTTTTCAGATGGGTAAATTGAGACCAGGCATGGCAAGTTTAAATAATTTGCCCAAGATCACTCTGCTAGTAATGACAGAGGTGAGATTCAGACCCAAGTCACCTGGCCTCAAACTCATGTTGCTATACTACCTCCAATCAAATTACAAAAATCTAATCAACCTGTAAAAAATTCAACGTTAAGTCCAAGTTAAGGTTTTCAAACAGTGAAACTTTTTTTTTTTTCTTTAAGTCAGACTCTTCTCCTTAACATTTTCTCCTTTATTCCAGATACAGCCTCTTGGCTTAAATTTTTTCTATGGAGAATTCAATTAAACTATGGTAGGGGTAGGTAAACAAAATCTGATACCAGAGGTTTAGGGCTTTAAGCAACAGGAGGACATTATTTGATACTTTATTACAAATGTTACAATTCTTAATTAGCTTCAATCAGTGTCTCAATTTAGGTATGCCAAAGGGTACGAATGTCTCTGTTATGCACTACCTGAACAACCCTTAAAGGAGAAGTGGATACTGTTACAAAAAGGTGAGAGTTCAAAAAAACACAGGTCAATTCACAGAAACATGCAAGATGCCATACACTCAAAGTATCAACGTAATGATATCCTAAGAACAATGCATATGAACTAAGGAGATAATTTTAACATTTTAATTCATCTTTCTTTGTAAAGCTGGGAGCACTTACATGTTTATTTAACCACCATGCAACAGGTAACTGAAAAAATAAACTGCCCAATTACAAAAAGTAAAAGGGAGATTCCATTTTCATATGAACAACATCTAAGGGGAAACATATGAACAACATCTACAGGGAAAAAGTACCACAATAGAGATCCTCTGTTAATCATGCATGGAGTTAAGCAAGAAAAATATTTTATTGATTATGTCATAATCACAGACCATATTTTCTGACCTCTGATTCTCTAACTTGGCCATCTTATAAAGAAGAGTCCACCAAAATAATGACTAATCAACGCTAAAGACAAAGAAAATAACATGCCTGTACAAAATTCATATTTTATCTCCTGCTTGTACAAGTTAGAATTCAGAGAAGTCACAAAGGTGACCCTGCTTACCAGAAAGCACTCAAACTTTTAAAGGACAACCAAGACTATCTCTCTGCTAACTTCAAACCATTAATTAGAATCAATGACCCAAAAGCCTGAAAAGGTTATGCATCCCATAATTACTAAGGTACAACCACTACATTTCTCGGTTTAAAAGAAAAACGTTTTACTTTCTGCTCTTAAACAGACTAAATTATTTTTAAGCAGTCTCCTTTCCACAGGACACTGCTTACTGTAGGATGCAGAACACCTGGGTGAGGCAGACCAGAGGACCCAGGACCTAAACCTCAGTAAGCCCTATGGGCCTCTAAAAACCTGACCCAAGCGGGCCCCTCCAACCTTCAGGCACCCATCCCTCAACAGGGTACCTGCTTTGAGTTCACAGGACGCCGGATACTATGTACACACCCCACAAGCGCACAGGAAGCACCATGAACACACAGTATGTAACACCGGGTATGACATGCCCACACCGGGACCCATGTGGACCCGTATATAACACCAGGCACCACAAACAAACTAGGTACCATGCACACACCATATGTGACACCAGCAACCATGCCCACACCAGGTATGATATCCCCACCACATATAACACCAAGTACCAGGTGCACACCGAGCACCAGAAACACAACGGGTATCACGCATGCTCCCACAGTATACAACACCAGGCACACATTCGGGAACACGGACACACCAGGCAGCATGGACACACTAGGAATCATGCCCCACCACATACCAGGTGCACACTGGGCAACACCGACACACAGCATATAACACCAGGCGCCACGGACACACCGGGCACCATGACCACACGGTATGTTAACACCGACCACCATGGACACACTAGGTATCACACCCCCACCGTACATAACACCGGGCACCACGGACACACCGTGAGCGCCTCCAGCGCTGAGCCAGAAAGGCGTAAGGGGACAGTCCACGCGGAAGTTGGGGGTCCCAGGCCGGCTGCTGCGCCCCAGCTTAGCTCCCCTCCGGACGCCCGGCGGGATGGGTGGCGGACACTTAGGCGGTCCTGGGGGCCCGGGAGGATCTGCAGAGGAGGCGGAGGCCTCGCTGCCGCCCGTTACCAGCCCCGGGGACCAGGCCTCGCCTGGGCCCTTGGGGACCACCCTGCCCAGCCGCGGCCTTCGCTCCCAACAACTAGCCGTCAAGGCAGACGCCCGCCCCCCACCCGCCCCCAAACTCACAGGGCCGCGTCCCGGCGGACCCCGAGCCGAACCGCTGGCCCCGAGGCCTGGGCGCGCGGGGAGGACCGGCCCGGCGGGCGGCGCTCACGCGACTCCCCGGCTTCGCGGCCCGTGCAGGCCCCGCGCCGTCCTGCTCCTGCGGGGCCTCCTCCTCCAGCAGGGCCGCCCTTCCCCGGCCGGCCGAAGGCGGGGTGCGCAGCCGAACCCCCGCAGACCAGCAGGCCCCTGCCCGACGCAAACAAAGCTCCGCCGTCCACTCGGCGCTGTTTGCAGGGGGCGAGCAGCGGTCACGCCCGCGGCCCGAGAAGCTGCAGCCGGGCCCGAGCTCCACAAACACCCCGCCTCGGACACCCCGCCCGCGCCCCCGCCCCCGCCCCGCCACCGAGGCCGAGCGTCTCCCACCATTATGCTCCGGACGGTCCTCGCCGCCGCCGCCGCCGCGCCCGGCCCTCCCCCTCCGCGCCCGGCCCGCCGCCCGCGCCGCCTCCTTCCCGCCGCCTCCTCCGGGCCAGGGCCGGCGGGGAGCGGGGGGGCTGCGGTCTCCCGGCCTCCCAGCCACCGCGGGCCCGGCATCCCTGCCGCCCACGCCGGCTCCCCGGCCTCCCCGCCTCCGCTTACGCGGACCCGGCCTCCCTGCCGCCCGCCCCGGCTCCCCGACCTCCCCACCTCCGGCTCCACGGGCCCGGCCTCCTCCCTGGCTCCCCGGCTCCGCGGACCCGGCCTGCCCGCTCCGGCTCCGCGCCTCAGGGGCGCCATGTTTACAAGCCTCCACCACAGAAACTCGCGAGCACCCGGCGAGGGAAGCGCTGAGGCCCCGCCGCCGCACTTACGGTGTCTCCTCGCTGAGCGGCGGGCCGTGGCCGGGCGCGGAGTTGAGGCGCCGCCGCCGCCGGGAAAGTTTGCGTCCTGCGAGGCCGCGGCGCCGCTCACATGGCGGGCTGAGCGGGGCGGCCGCTCGCCCGCCGCCCCCGGGCTTTATTGTGTGGCCCGCCGGCCGGCCGCGCTGCGGGCTCGGGCTCGGGCTCGGCGCGGGCTCCCTCCCGGCCCGGCCCGCCGTGCACGCCCACACCCACCTTCCCGCCGTCCTGTGCTCCGCGCCTCTCCCCAAATTTGAGCATATTCTTACATATCCACACATGCACTTCATATCAACACACACGTGAAAGCTACGTACGTGCGGGCACGCGGGAGCCGGGAGCGGAGCGCACAAAGATCCGGCACCCGCAGCATCGTCAGCTCGGACCCGCGGCTGCGGGTACTGCCCGGCCGACGCCTGCTTTCGTGTGCCTCGTACCTGCCTAGATTCACCGTCGGAACGGCAGAGTCTTGGAGGAGCATTAATTCTTTAATTGGCAAGATCGGTAAAATGGTGTTAATACCTTTTAAAATCTGTCAGCGAAACAAATTGCGGGAATATGCTGAATTCCTCATGCTGAATTCCTCATTCCATATGTGCACAAACAGGACTTCAGAAAGAACGGGACCACCCATTACCGTTTTGGCAAAAACACTACCAATTTGTGTAAGGAGAAGGTTATCTTTCTTAGTTTGTAATTCTAGATCTAAGGAGAAGATCCTCATATGTGGATTAAGAAAGTCTCAGAGATAAGCATACTTAATTGATCCACATATTTTCTCTAATGACCTTTGTCCATAGGAGTTTAGAAGGAAGACCTATCAGCCAAAACTTCCTACTCTGATTCTCTTTGGACATATATACCTGAAAATCACCGGAAGACACTTGTCCAAGAAATTTGGGGATTCTAATCCAATTCAACAATCTTTCACAGCTGGTCTCTAAGTTAGAATTTAGAAATGGGTGGTACTTGAATAGGAGTTCTATGATGTACACCTGTGGAAGAAACATAGCATTTCATAGCCCTGGTTCTAATACATCCCAGAGAGATTTTGGTTATCTCAAGAGACATCACAAAATAATTTAAACTCATTTTAATTGTATGGATAAATATATTCCATTAAAATCGAGCAGAGGGATTAAAAGATGTCAGAAAAAAATCAAGCCATGCCTGGTTTGAATGCGGGACCAGGAATTCTAACAATGAATAGCTTTAAGTAAATCATCTTTTTTTTTAAGTCATCTGTAAAATAGAGGACTGCATGATTCTATATATTTCACAGAGGCCACTCAAGGAAAACATCATATATGTATAAAAGGAAACTTACATTTTAGGAAAGAAGTCACTAACCCTAACTGCACATTTTTCTACAAAGTTTTTAGCCATCATTTTTATTTTTGTACACAAATATTCTCTCTCATTCTACCTTGGTTTTGCCTAGAATTTAACCACTTGGCCCTATACTCCCTTCAGAACAGTTTTATTTACCTTATTTCCCCCCCAGCTGAATAACTAATAGGCAGGGGAGATGGTCTGGGGGCCAGTGGTTTGGGGTTGGGAGTTGAAGGGAGGCCCAGAAGACCCAAATAGTTATTTCCATACAACTTAGGTTTATACCATGAATTTATCTGCCAAACAGCAAAGGGAAGGCAAGGAACTGAGGTGTCAAGGAAAAGAGGGAAAAGGAAGAGTAGTGGGCTGTGAGGAATGGTTCACATCAACTTGGCCATGTTTCAGAGATTTAACACCACCCAAAGAAAGACCCCACGCAGCACTCCTAATTCTTCCCCAACCCCAACTAACGCTAGACAAGTAATGTCTGACTTGATCAGCATATCACTTTTCCCAGATTCTGCTTTAAGAAATATTATGTAAATAGAGAAGGCATGGATTATTCAACAGGTTGGTGTGGAATTTTTGTCTCTTTAAAAAAATAAATCATATCCTTACCTTACACTCTACACTTTAAAATAATCCAAATGACTTAAATAATACATATGTATAAACTGAAAATCATTATTCTAAAGGTAGAAGAAAATATAGGTGAATGTTTGTAATATTAGTGTGGAGAAAAATATCCTAAGCTCTAAAGCAATGATTTTTATCAGAAAAGAGTGATAAATTTGACTATATAAAAATTTATGTATCCTATATGTCAAAAACAAATATAGACCTATTTTAAAATACGCCCATTAGGGTTACAACTTTTATACTTTATAAGGAGTTTCTTCTAATACCCTTCTCCCCACTTTCTTCACATAAGGAGGACAGATTCAGATTTTTTTTTTTTTTTTTTTTTTTTTTTTTTTTTGGCGGTACGCGGGCCTCTTGCTGCTGTGGCCTCTCCCGTTGCGGAGCAGAGGCTCCGGACGCGCAGGGTCAGCGGCCATGGCCCACAGGCCCAGCCGCTCTGCGGCATGTGGGATCCTCCCGGACCGGGGCACGAACCCGTGTTCCCTGCACCGGCAGGCGGACCCTCAACTACCGCGCCACCAGGGAAGCCCAGATTCAGATTTTTTTAGGACCAGTTTAGAGAGGGTGACTTCACAGTTATATAGAGTTGGGGTATCCTGCTAAACTCCCATCTCAGAGTGTTCCTGGTTTGCTAGTATGTAGCAATAACAAGCTTATGCACGTGCTCCTGAAAGTCTTGCTTTTATTTGTTTAAAGTTTGGTTTTATGTTTCTATTTTGCATTAAAGGTTGAATTACATAAACTTTGAATACTGTATGTATGCTTTGCTTGAGAACATAGTCTTAAGTGTGATGTACAGAATAACTATAAAAACCTTCAGGAATGCAGGTGAACAGCACATTATACAGAAATTAGTGAATAGAAATTGTTATGTTGTGTTATCACAAGTACTGTAAACTAGTGAAGTAAAATAGGTCTATTTCAATGAGACTTGGTGTTTTTCATTTATGGGGACTCTGGAATATATATATACATATATATATATATATAAAATCACCTTTTCTAATTTAAAATAATAGTAGCTCCATTTTCAACTTACAATAATGTTTTTTTGATAACAAATTACTCTTATAAGGTGAGGAAGACTGTACAAGTAAAATTAAAAGGCAAACAAACTGGGAGAACATATATATATATGCAAGAAATAAGAACTAGGGTAATAGTCTTTAAATATAAAAAGCTATGTCACATCAGTAAGATAAATACCACACACACCACCAAAAAAAAGAAACAAGGCCATGGATAATTTAGGAAAAAAGAAATATAAATTATTAATAAATATTAACAAATGTTCAGGTTCCCTAGTAATATAATGACAAAATAACACAACACTGCTTTTCTTCAATGGCAGAATTCTTCTTCAATGATAATGCTATTGAGGGTTAGCGAGATGGACACTCTTTCATACACTATTGATAGGAAATTGAATTGGTATGAATACTGGTTGAAATGCCAGAGCCTTAAAAATAGTTATATCTTTAAGCCCAGACGTCCACATTTAGAAATCTATCCTAAATATATCTTCTGAAAGACAAGCAAGAATGTATGCACAAATTGTTCTTCCCAGCTTAAAAAACGTCAATGATTTTCTGCAGCATCTTGAATAAATCAAACCCTGTTCTTTGGCTCACAAGGCCCAGCTTTGCCTGGCCCCTACCTACTTCCTAATTTTAACCTCATTCTACGTTTCATTCCTGCCTCACTAACCTTTGTCCCATATCAGAACAGTACAAAGTTTGTCCCCTCCTTCTGGAACATCCTTCCCCTGTCTCCTTGGGGATAATCCTACTCATTCTTCAGGTGTCTATTCAATTGTCACTTTTTCCAAAAACTGAGCCCCCAATCTAAGTTGGTGCTCTCTATTTTTCTCCATAAGACAAGATTATTGAAATGATATATTTACCTTAGAGTTTATAGACTAACAAGCTGATTTGCTCTCCATAGCATACCCAGACACCCAATGAATGTGGTAAATGCAAAAGTGGCACGGAAGAATTGGTGGTCTTGTTGCACTTGAGAGGGTACTATCAAGGTACTAGCGTTTTGCTTTTAAATAACATAATACCAGTGGCTCTGTCACTCAAGTATTGTAGGCCTTCTTAATGCATGTTAATCAACATTACATGTTAATTAAATCATGTTATACTTAGGTTAATAGCTCAGGGCTGTGGGATAAAGGATATTGTAAATGCAGGTCTCCCAAGCCCTGAGAGGAGCCAAGTAATGTTCTCTCTGGCCATGCAAGCATGAGTGAGAGAGTGTGTGTGTGTGTGTGTGTGTGTGTGTGTGTGTGTGTGTGAGAAAGAGAGAGAGAAACAGGCAGGTATATATGCCTGGGGTGATATTTTTGAAGCATATTAACACGCTTTTCTCCTTTGCATTTTCATGCACGAGATCCCTAGTTAGCCTAAGGCATCTGCGTACCTTGGAGGACATTAGGATTGGCACAGCAAGAATTTATATGGACAGAAAGTCAATATCAAGTGGCTAACACTCCAAATAAGAAATATTAATCTACAGCAAGATGAACGGATTGCAAGCATGGCTTTGTTCAGAGATAACACAATTCTCCAAATCACTTTTTCTCCTTTTTTAACATTCTTAGAAACAGATTTGGCATAGGAGACCTGAACTTCACCACCCAGGGTCAGGGCTGGAATGAAACTGGGGGGGAAGAGGAGGCAGGAAGTTGGTAGTGAGGTTTGTAACCACTTAGGGTTAGACACTTTTTCCAAATATTTGTAACTCAAAAATATTTGGCACTCAAAACTATTTGATGAATTAATGAATGAGATTCATTACAATGTTTTTTGTAATACCAATAAAATAAAGTTGAAATAAGATAAAAATCCAGCATTAGAAACTGTTCACTGGAAAGGAATATAAAATCACAGATGCATATGATTTCAATTTTGTGAGATATTAAAAGGAAATACTGTGGAAGGAAATGTTAGCAGTGAACATTTCTCTGGGTTACAGATATCTTCTTTTTTAAAAATCTTTTTTCCATAATTAGGAAAAAATTACTAATAATACTAGCCTAAGAGACTGGTTATTCCCACAACACTATGTATCCCTTACTTGAAATAATATATGTTTTCAGAAAACTAATAAAATTAAGTTGTTTAGAATCTTATTTTCCATTGATTTCTTTAGTCAGTGTAGATGGAGATTTTGTGCCTGCAATCTATCCATAGCTCACATCCAAAAATTTATATAAAAAGCCAAAAAAATGTAACTGTTGGGCAATTGAAGCTAATAACAATGAATGTGAATATATGTGGGTAGTGGTCACAGCAACCTCTCCAGGCATCGGTTTTCTCCTTTGTAAATGAGGGAGGTTTACTCACTGCCTTTTCAGGTTCCCATTGGCACCAAAGTTCTACGATCTCCAAAGTGCTACCCTCACACCTGTTCCCAGAGTTCCTTTCGTCTCTACTGTTCTATGGACCCTTGTGAAAGTTTGTTTATCAGATGTTCTTTCTCTTCATGCGCCCTTATTCTCTTTACCCCTGGTTTGCTTACTTTCATTTTCCCCATTCTGATTGTTTTTGGCAGAGTGTTAAATGATTCCTGGCCTCTGAACAGACACCACCACACCTGTTAACTCCAGGTAGAGGCCTCTCTCCTACTTCTTTATCTAACCATAGAAAATACCAGGAAATGCACATCTGCATTTTTATAATCATCCTCCAGCCTCTTGTCAGAGATAACTTTTCAACATTGTCACTTTTTTAAGGAGGACAAAATTTAGTCACATTCTACACCATCATCTTATTAAGAATTTCTTATAGTGAGTTTACATTAAAATAAAAGACACCTGCATTACCCATTATTACTAAGGTCTACACTCTCAGTGATGGCAGATGAACAAATCTGATCACATGGAACTGTGAACAGAAGGCCCTTTTCAATGCTACATTTTACATAAATTCTTTTCTCTCTTTGCCACCCAACAAATGAGAACCTTTGGGAACTATTCTGAGTTTCTTTAAAATCCAGTACTGTGGTGTATAGTATTTAATATATTCTCTTTTATTCCCTTCCTTCAGCTTCATGATAGTTGTTATTAGGTATTTATGTCCCTTCCCACACAGATTCATATTTGATAAAATGTCAGATCTATTCAACACAGTACTGGAAGTCCTCGACACAGCAATTAGACAAGTAAAAGAAATAAAAGGTATCCAAATTGGAAGGGAAGAGGTAAAATTGTCATTGTATGCAGATGACATGATACTATATATAGAAAACCCTAAAGACTCCACACAAAAACTACTAGAACTGATAAACAAATTCAGCAAGGTAGCAGGATACAATGTTAACATACAGAAATCTGTTAAATTTCTTTACACTAACAATGAAATATCAGAAAGGGAATTTTTTTTTAAAAATCCCTTTTAGGGCTTCCCTGGTGGCGCAGTTGTTGAGAGTCCGCCTGCCGATGCAGGGGATGCGGGTTCGTGCCCCGGTCCGGGAAGATCCCACATGCCGCGGAGCGGCTGGGCCCGTGAGCCATGGCCGCTGGGCCTGTGCGTCCGGAGCCTGTGCTCCGCAATGGGAGAGGCCACAACAGTGAGAGGCCCACATACTGCAAAAAAAAAAAAAAAAATCCCTTTTAAAAGAACATCAAAAAAAAAAACAACTTAGGAATAAACCTGACCAAGGTGGTGAAAGACTTATATGCTGAAAACTATAAAACATTGGTAAAGGAAATTGAAGGTGATTCAAAGAAATGGAAAGATATATCCCATGCTCTTAGACTGGAAGAATTAACACTGTTAAAATGGCTATACTACCCAAAGCAATCTACAGATTTAATGTTATCCCTATCAAATTACCACTGACAGTTTTCACAGAACTAGAACAAATAATCCTAAAGTCTATATGGAACCACAAAAAACCCAGAACTGCCAAAGCAATCCTGAGGAAAAAGAGCAAAGCTGGAGGCATAACCCTCCCAGTCATCAGACACTACTACAAAGCTACAGTAATCAAAACAGCATGGTATTGGCACAAAAACAGACACATGGATGAATGGAACAGAATGTAGAGCCCAGAAATAAATCCACACACCTATGGTCAATTAATCTTCAACAAAGGAGGCAAGAATATACAATGGAGAAAAGACAGTCTCTTCAGCACGTGGTGTTGGGAAAGTTGGACAGCCACATGTAAATCAATGAATTTAGAACACTCCCTCACACCATACCCAAAAATAAACTCAAAATGGCTTAAAGACTTAAATATAAGACATGACACCATAGGGCTTCCCTGGTGGCACAATGGATAAGAATCTGCCTGCCAACGCAGGGGACACAGGTTCGATCCGTGGTCTGGGAAGATCCCATATGCCATGGAGAAACTAAGCCCGTGCACCACAACTACTGAGCCTGTGCTCTACAGCCCGCGAACCACAACTATTGACGCCTATGTGCCTAGAGCCCGTGCTCAGCAACAAAAGAAGCCACCACAATGAGAAGCCCACATACCACAACAAAGAGTAGCCCCCTCTTGCCGCAACTAGAGAAAGCCTGCGTGCAGTAACAAAGACCCCACACAGCCAAAAGAATAAATAATTTTTAAAAATACTAAAAAAAAAAAGACATGACACCATAAAGTTCCTAGAAGAGCATATAGGCAAAACATTCTCTGACATAAATCATATTGATGTTATCTTAGGTCAGTCTCCCAAGGCAAAAGAAATAATAGCAAAAATAAACAAATGGGACCTAATCAAACTTAAAACCTTTTGCACAGCAAATGAAACCATAAACAAAACAAAAAGACAACCTATGGACTGGGAGAAAGTATTCTCAAAAGATGAGACCAACAAGGGTTTAATTTCCAAAATATACAAACAGTTCATACAATTCAATAACAAAAAACCCAAACAACTCAAGCAAAAAATGGGCAGAAGACCTAAATAGACATTTCTCCAAAGAACACATACAGATGGCCAATAAGCATGTGAAAAGGTGCTCAACTTTGCTAATTATCAGAGAAATGCAAATCAAAACTACAATGAGGTATCACATCACACTGGTCAGAATGGCCATCACTAAAAGGTCTACAAATAATAAATGCTGGAGAGGGTGTGTAGAAAAGGGAACCCTCCCACACTGTAGGTGGGAATGTAAATTGGTTCCACCATTCCACTGTATGGAGAACAGTATGGAGGTTCCTCAAAAAACTAAAAATAGAATTATCATATGATCCAGCAATCCCACTCCTAGGACATCTATCCATAGGAAACCCTAATTCAAAAACATACATGCACCCTAATGTTCATAGCAGCACTATTTACAATAGCCAAGACATGGAAGCAACCTAAACGTGATATATATATCACATCTCAGCCATAAAAAAGCATGAAATAATGCCATTTGCAGCAACATGGATGGACCTAGAGATTATCATATGAAATGATATGTCAGACAAAGACAAATATCATATGATATCACTTTATGGAATCTAAAATATGATTCAAATGAACTTATTTACAAAACAGAAACAGACTCACAGACATAGAAAACAAACTTATAGTTACCAAAGGGGAAAGAGGGGGCTGGGGGGAGGGAAAAATTAAGAGTTTGTGATTGGCAAATGCGAGCTTCTGTGTATAAAATAGATAAACAACGAGGCCCTACTGTATAGTACAGGGAACTGTATTCAATACCTTGTAATGAACTATAACAAAAAATAATATGAAAAATAATATATATGTATTTATGTATAACTGAATCACTTTGTACACCAGAAACTAACACAACATTGTAAATTAATTATACTTCAATTTTTAAATTAATCAATTAATCAATAATAAAAGAAAATGTCAGAGTATTTTTTTTTTTGCGGTATGCGGGCCTCTCACTGTTGTGGCCTCTCCCGTTGCGGAGCACAGGCTCCGGACACGCAGGCTCAGCGGCCATGGCTCACGGGCCCAGCTGCTCTGCGGCATGTGGGATCTTCCCGGATAGGGGCATGAACCCGTGTCCCCTGCATCGGCAGGCGGACTCTCAACCACTGTGCCACCAGGGAAGCCCCAGAGTATTTTTTATCTTAGACTTTGGAATTAATTGTATCTTGTTCTGAAGGATCCTCCATTTTTTGATATTTAGAGAAGCTTTCTTTCAGATGTGGATAATTGACATAAAATTAAAAGTGATGTTATCTTTATGCATGTTTTGGGTTTGTAATACCAATAGAGTTGAGAGAAATTTTTTAAAGCCTTAGGGGACAGGGACACTAGAGATAATTCTAAATAAATAGTTCATGAGAAAATTGTCTTCTATTAGCAGTGAAATATAAAATGTCCTTCTCTGTTCTTACCTTCTCTCTAGTATTTGAAGGAAACTATCTCACTGAATTGCCCAGCTTGATAAATCCCTTAAAAAGCAGAAGAAAAATGTATGAGACATTTTAGATCTCCCAGCGGAAATGTGTAGGAATTAAAAATCTAGATGAACAGTAAAACGAAAGTAAATAACTGTAGCACCAAATTATACTTTCTTAAAAATTATTACATTCCAGAAATGTTTCCTGAATCATTTGTTCATTGTCTCTACATCTGCAGTTTGATGGTCTCTTTTGCTCATATGCAGTATTTAGGTAAATTTGGAGAAAAGCTGCAGAGAGCACTACATACTTCCTTTTTTTTTTTTTCTTTTTATTTAACTGCAGACAGAATTTCAAACACAGGAAGTTCTGCTTCCTCGACAGCTGCACGCAAAAACCAATGCATTTCTTTCTGTTTCTGACGCAAGTCTGTCCAAAAGGCCACCTCTTGCAATCGAGGCTTTTTCTGCCTCCCTCTTCATGGTGAAGGCCTGGGTTAACTTTCACACACATGCCATTCAAGGGTGAATTGTCATTTCTTATTTGTACTCATTTCTCTTTTCTTATTGCCATTTTGAAAACTCCTCCAGGATATGGGCAAAGAAAGTCAAAGAAAAAGTGAAACTCTGCACATTTTTGGTTTTTATTAGTAATCGTATTTTTTTTAAAGGAAAGTTGCTGAAAGAGAAACTAAGTGAATCTACAGATTAGAACATCAAGGGATAAGTACAGAGTTTCTTACATAGTTGCTAATGTACTGAATGTTAATTATAAAACTGTCTTAGTGTATGCCTCCATTCTAGGTAAGCCTATAACTGAAATAAACAGTTGCCATCTGTTTTAAATGCATATGTATTTATTTCTAGTTAACATTTAACCAAGAGTTTCTGTTAGAGAGGTGCTTAGTTGTTATATGTTAAACACATTTTGGAATCCTTTACGTAAATGGCGTATTATGTCAGCAAGTTCTCACGCGTGCACGTGCACACACACACACAATAGCAGCGTGGGTAAATAAGTTGTGATTTATTCATAGAGAGGATTTATGTAATCATTAAAGAAGTTGTTGATAAAGATTCTTTTTCCATATTAAGTGAAAAACTATGATATTCATTGGAGAAAATGATCACAACCATATAAAAATATATATTAATTGAAAAAAGACAAGAAGGAAATATGATAAATTGCTAAATATATTAATCTCTGGCAAGTAAAATTTATGTGGTTCACTTTTTCTTTTTTATATTTTTATTTTCTTGATCCTGTATTCATTTTGCAGTTATAAAAAAAAGTTGTGAAAATAAAATATTTTTCTAGGTCAAAGGAATTGAGTATTGACGCTTTTATATTTTTCAACCTAATAACATTTGTCTTCAGATTCCCTGAGTGGGATTTTTGAAAAATAAAAATAAGGGTTAAGGGACTTCCCTGGTGGCACAGTGGTTAAGACTCTGAGCTCCCAAGGCAGGAGGCCCGGGTTCAATCCCTGGTCAGGGAACTAGATCCCACATGCATGTCGCAACTAAGGAGCCGGCAAGCTGCAACTAAGGACCCTGCCTGCCTCAACTAAGGAGCCCGTCTGCCACAACCAAATAAATAAATAATTTTTAAAAATAAGAGTTAGGCCAGACTTAAGTGTGTTCTTTAGGAAAATGGTAATCCAATAGAATAAGCTGGAATCCAATTAGAAGAAAGTGCTCATGGCATTTCATGTACGTTTTCCCTCAAACTCAGTTTTTAAAAGTCAGTTCAATATTTTACATTGAAAATTATAATGATGTTGAGCTCACACAGATTATAAAAGTAAGGAACTTTCCATGTGATAGTGAGGAGTTACAGTTACAAAGTTTATCTCATCCATCAATGTAACTTCGATTGTGAAATCCCTTATACAATAAAGACCTTTATTCAAAAAACTAAAATATTCTGAGCTCTATGTTGTAGGGAGTGAAATGCCCTTTACCACACTAGCTCATTTCATCCTTAACAACTGATTACTTCGTTACTCACATTTTACTCAGGAGGAAACTGAGATTGAGAAAAATAAAATATCTTTCCTACGCTCAGAGCTGGCAAGACTGAACTCACACTTGCATCCAGGATTACCTACTGACAGAATCTGAAGTCTGGGCTATTCTTGATATCATTTCAAATGTATTCCTCAGTTAGAAACACATTTTTAAAAAGAACTTACCTATAATATCACACACACACACACAAAATCTCTCTGCCTTGCATTAAAATTTCTATTCTGCCATCAGAATAAGAAATTAAATTTTTAATTTTTTTTCTTTTTTGGCCACACAGCATGCAGGATCTTAGTTCCCTGAACAGGGATCGAACGCGTGCCCCGTGCAGTAGAAGCACAGAGTCTTAATCACTGGACCACCAGGGAAGTCACATAAGAAATTAAATTTTTAAAATAGAAGATGCACATTCATTAAACAAAGGATTTCAGATATGTGAAAAACTCTAAAACAAACAAAGGAAAAGAAACCCAAAATACTGTATTCAAATGAGTCACCCAAAGTGAAAAAGAAGAACTTTCCCTTTGATCATCTACTGCTTAGGACCATAGAATTCACATTTGGGCTCACCTTGGTTATTGCCTTTTTCACTTCCTTTAAGAAGTCTAGAATGCTTAGATTCTGCTCTGGCAAGATTAGGTTGATAATGCCAGCGAAAGAGAAGAACTCATCAGGTGTGAGAGTTACAATTCTTAGGTTCTTTTATTTATTTTCTTTTTTAGCGATTTTTTTTTCTTTTTTTACTCTAAACATTACTATCTTATTTTTTCTAACTTTTTATTAATTAATTTTTTTTTTTTTTTTTGCGGTATGTGGGCCTCTCACTGCTGCGGCCTCTCCCGTTGCGGAGCACAGGCTCCGGACACGCAGGCTCAGCAGCCATGGCTCACGGGCCCAGCCGCTCCGCAGCATGTGGGATCTTCCCGGACCAGGGCACGAACCCGCGTCCCCTGCATCGTCAGGCAGACTCTCAACCACTGCGCCACCAGGGAAGCCCCTTTTTCTAACTTTTTAATTTTATTTTTTGGTCTTAGTTGTGGCATGTGACTCTTAGTTGTGGCATGCATGTGGGATCTAGTTCCTTGACCAGGGATCGAACCCAGGGTTCCCTGCAGTGGAAGCATGGAGTCTTAACCACTGGACTGCCAGGGAAGTCCCTAGGTTCTTTTAATATTAACCCTTTTATCAAAGCATTAAAAATTTAGCCTGGATGGCAGGGTTTTTAATTATAATTTGAATTGAAATATTTTTATTGCTACTTTTATAAAATCACATTCATCTTTGTGTGTGATTCTGTAGCATATCTTATTCTCATGCTAAAAACTTTGGTTCAGATTTGAGTCTACATAGTTTGCCAATTGCTTTTTAACTTTTTATTGTGGGTGCCATAAATTTTACAATATACACTTATAACTAATCCAACTCTACTTTCAAATAACGCTATACCACTTTACAGGTAATGTGAGTACCTTATAATAACAAAATAATCCTAATTCCTCTCTCCTATCCCTTCCTCATTGCTTTCATTCATTTCACTTATATATAAGCATATATAAACATATCTATATACCTATATGTATATATATAAAATCTACACCTAAGCATACATAGTCAAATATACGTTACTGTTAATATTTTGAATGAACTGTTATCTGTTTGATCAGTTGAGAAAAGAAAAATAAAACTTTTAATTTTACTTTCTTTTATTCCTTCTCTGATGCACTTTCTTTTTTTTAATTGGAGTATAATGTGTTAGTTTCTGCTGTAGAATAAAGTGAATCAGCTATATGTATACATATATCCCCTCCCTCTTGAGCTTCCCTCCCACCCCAACTCCATCCCACCCCTCTAGGTCATCACAGAACACTGAGCTGATCTCCCTATGCTATACAGCAGCTTCCCACTAGCTATCTGTTTTACACATGATAGTGTATATATGTCAATGCTACTGTCTCAATTGGTCCCACCCTCCCTTTCCCGGACTGTGTCCACAAGTCCATTCTCTATGTCTGCGTCTCTTTTCCTGCCCTGCAAATAGGTTCATCAGTACCATTTTTCTAGCTTTTTTTCTTTTTTTAAGTCTAACTTCCAGGTTATTGTCCTTTCAGAGAACAGTATTTCTTCAGTCTCTAAGGAACTAACTCCTTACAGGGGCTTTGGTGGAGGTTGTGGGGCAGCTCCCGCAGGTCTAAATCTGGGTGAAGGTGTTTGGTCCTTCCAGGCTTCCCAAGAAGGAGAACTATTCCTATCTTACTGTGAATGGCACAACTCACACAGTAATGTAGTTTCACATACAGCTTGGGAAGCACACAGGCATGGAAAACACTCGCTTTGGAAATGTCCCTGATGGCTTCACCCTCTGCTATGTTCCAGACGTCGAACTTCTTAACGGCCTTGTCCTTGGACACGCATCAGGCACAGCTGGTGCACAGAATAGGCTGCTCGTGGCCACAGCCCTTTTTGGCACAACCATTGTTCCTTCTTTCCTTGGTCATCTTGGAAGTGAGGAGGCAAGAGAACCTCTTCCTTTCTTGATGTAGATCTGAGTTAATGACGTTTATCATTTTCTTTCTCTCTAAAGAACTTTCTTTAAACATGTCTTGCAAGGCAGGTCTACTGGCAACAAAATCCCTCAATTTTTATCTGTCTGAGAGAGCTTTTATTTCTCCTTCACTTTTGAATGGTAACTTGAAAGGGTACATAATTCTAGGTTGGTGGGGGTTTTCTCTCAGCCCTTTAAATATTTCACTCCACTCTCTTCTTGCTTGCATGGTTTCTGAGGAGAAACCATGTAATGGTTTAAATTTAAATGATGTAAATCTTTCCTTTGCTCGTCTATAGATAAGGTGTTTTTTCCCCTCTTTCTTCTTTCTTCTTTTATCGTTGATTTTCTATATTTGAAAACGATATGCCTAGGTGTAATTTTTTTGGCATTTATCCTGCTTGGTGTTCTCTGAGCTTCATGAGTCCGTAGTATTCTGTCTGACATCAATTTGGGGGAATTCTCAGTCATCATTGTTTCAAATATTTCTTCTGTTCCTTTCCCTCTTTCTTTTCCTTCTGGTAACCCCATTATGCATATGTTATGCCTTTTGTAGTTGTCTCACTGTCCTTGGACATCCTGTTCTGTTTTGGGGTGTTTTTTTTTCAGTCTTTGGTCTCTTTGCTTTTCAGTTTTAGAGGTTTCTATTGATGTATCCTCAAGATTAGAGATTCTTTCCACAGCCAGGTCCAGTCTACCAATAAACTGATCAAAGGCATTCTTCATTTCTGTTACAGTACTTTTGATCTCTAGCATTTCTTTTTAGTTCTTTCTTAGGGCTTTTATCTCTCTGCTTACACTCCCCATCTGTTCTTTCATGCTGTCTACTTTATTCATTAGAGCACTTGGCATATTAGTGATAATTGTTTCAAACTGCTGGTCAGATAATTCCAATATCCCTGCCATGCCAGGTACTGATGCTTGTTCTGTCTCTCCAAATTGTGGGGCTTTTTTTGTTTGGGGGTGCTTTTTTTTTTGCCTTTTAGGAGGATTGTAATTTTTTCTTGATAGCCAAACATGATGTACTGAGCAAAAGGAATTGCTATAAATAGGCTTTTAATGTTCTGGTGGGGAGGTGTGTGTTATGTCTACGATTAGGTCTCAGTTTTTTAGTGGGTCTATGCCTCTGGTCTGTGAACTGCACAAGTGTTTTTTAGTTTTTTTCTCTTCTCTTTTAGTTGGAACAGGATAGCTAGAATGGGCTAGAGTTGAGTATCATTCCCTGTGTCCTCCCCTTATAGATCAAGAAGAGTTGTTGATTTTGCAGTTTGTTCAACATTTACTTGTTGTTAGGATGGAGTAGTAACTTCCAAGCTCCTTACATGCAGAACCAGAAACTGTATTCATAAGTTTATTAAAAATCTTTAGTGGTGGACTTCCCTGGTGGTGCAGTGGATAAGGCTGTGCTCCCAACGCAGGAGGCCTAGGTTCGATCCCTGGTCAGGGAACTAGATCTCACACACATGCCGCTACTAAGAGTTCGCATGCTGCAACTAAGAAGCCCACCTGCCGCAACTAAGACCCGGTGCAACCAAATAAATAAATTTTTTTAAAAAAAATCTTTAGTGGCAAAAATTGGGTTTTAGTCTGTAAAACTCTGAATATTATCAACCACAGAGAAGATGAGAATGCCATTTTGAGCTTAGACAGATTTTGAGAAAACAATATCTGAGTTTCACTTTACTCACTAACCTGGAGAATTGTAATTCAAATTGTAATTCAATACCCAAATGTCATGTTATTGTGTATACTGGGCTAAGGTACATACCCCTTGTATGATATAACTGTGTGGATAACTTGTACATTTAACTTGTCAGTACATACATACTGACACATACTAGGTACCCAATAAACAGCAGCTTTTAGAATTATTAGGGAAATAGTAAGTGCTTAATAAAGATTTGTCCAATTGAAATATGAAAAATAGACAAAATGGTATTTCATTATTAATTCTTATAAATTTTATTTCTCACTGAAATAACTAGGCTCTTTAGCTGAAACCACAGTTAATAAGGGAATTCCTCTGCAATTTTTAGGGTTTACTTTCTTTTTTTTTTTTTTTTTTTTTTTTTTTTTGCGGTACGCGGGCCTCTCACTGTTGTGGCCTCTCCCGCTGTGGAGCACAGGCTCCGGAAGCGCAGGCTCAGCGGCCATGGCTCACGGGCCCAGCCGCTCTGCGGCATGTGGCATATTCCCGGACCAGGGCACGAACCCATGTCCCCTGCCTCAGCAGGCGGACTCTCAACCACTGCGCCACCAGGGAAGCCCTAGGGTTTACTTTCATTCTGAATTATTCATTTACTTCTTTGCAGTGACATTTCAAATCAGTAATGTGTCATCTTTCAACTGCTGACATCATGGAATTTCCTTGTCTCCGGACATTGCTGCAGATAGGGAAAAAAAATACAACGTGTTTTTAATTTACTCATTTTAAAAAAAAATTTTAGATACAACCAATTCTTTTTAATAGTTGCACAATTTATTCATTTTAACTTAGTCTTTTACCAGCGGTTGAAGTATACTCACTGTTGTGGCCTCTCCCGTTGCGGAGCACAGGCTCCGGACGCGCAGGATCAGCGGCCATGGCTCACGGGCCCAGCCGCTCTGCGGCATGTAGGATCTTCCCGGACCAGGGCACGAACCCGTGTCCCCTACTTCGGCAGGCGGACTCTCAACCACTGCGCCACCAGGGAAGCCCTGAAGTATACTCTTAAATGAGAAAACTCGCTTGTATTTCTATTTTTTCTATTTGCTGGACTTTTTTTTGAACAGTGTATATCATGGCCTTTGGGATATCAATGGCCACAATTCAGCACAGTTCTGTTATAGAACATCCATGGGAACAACAATGAAATCATTGTTTATTTGTTAATAGAGGGAGCTGGAAAAGTGATTTTTGGTAGACACTAAACAGGACTTAATATAATTTTATGTTAAGCAGATATATTTCATGAATAAAAGTGCTTAATGGAATACATGGGCAAGAGATTCTGTACAATACTCTTCCTTTTAAATTCTTAACCACTATATTTATTACTTCAACAATTTCTACCACTCCGTGTCTCAACGTACAAAGTATGCTATGGTCTTGGTGAGAGATTAATGAGAAAGCAAAAAGGTGTCCTAGAATTTATAGTTACATTTTGAAAGTTTACAAAAGGTATTAAAATTTCTGAAGGATGAATTGTTTTGAATGTTTAGAAAATTAATATATAATTTTGTCAAAACAAGCCTGAAATTTAATGAGTCATTTAAGCCATTGTTTTGATCTCATTCTCTTTGCTAGTTATTTTCATTTAGGACAGTATCTGGGATGCCAGGGAGAGGGGGGTTCTGTGAAGGGCTTGTCTAAGCGGGGGTGTGCAGGGGTGTGCAGAGAGGGTGTGTGAATGTCCAAGGAGATTTACTGGGTCAAAGAAGATGTGCACATGATTCCATGCTGTGCCCAGTACACAATGGCAACCAGAGTCCATCTGGACACTGCTTCTAGGAAGGCTTACTCAGACCACCCTATTCATCAGGTTTTCTTGACCTCAATCTTAGGAAGTACACAAAATGCTTATTAAAACCTAAGTAAAAAAATTAATAGAATTTCATGTTTTATCCTTCATGTAAAATGAGAGAGGAGAAAAATATTTTTTCTTTAAACTATCTTCTTGTTCTTTTCTGTATTGTAGCTAAGACAACTCACATGTATAATTCCACTTTTATAAAACATTGTACCTTATAAATGGCCTCATAATTGTGCAATAGATGTAAACGCTACAGAATTTGTCCAGGAGTGAGACAGTTATCTGGTTCCACATTCGTTACTGTTCCCTCTGCATTTTCCCACCTAAGCCTGGGTTTTATAGAATGATCGCCCTGCTCCAATCCTTCCTTCAGACCTCATTTCCCAGGTGAGTAACACTCATCACAATATTCCCATGGACGAAGGGAGAGTCCACCAAGAACACACATGCCAATCCCAGCCCACGGTAGGGAGGGCTTTCTTCATGGTGTCGGCAATCTTGTCCTCATCCAGCTCTGAAGAGATCACACAAAATGAAACCCATGTTCAGATATGAGATTCATGTCTCAATCTCTTTTTTCCTTTGATATGTATGTAAATCTTTTTTTTTTAATTGGGGTATAGTTGTTTTACAATGTTGTGTTAGTTTCTACTGTACAGTGAAGTGAGGTAGAGTTCTCTGTGCTACATAGCAGGTTCTCATTAGTTATCTATTTTGTACATATTAGTGTTGTTAATTTTTACCAAGGTAATTTATTTATTGGTAATTTTTTTTAAAGTATCAAAGTTTCAAATCTATATAATAGTTTCATGGGAAGTATTTTTAAAGTACTTTAAAAACAGTGCAATCCCTATTTTACGTGATCATTAAAGTCAGTAAAATATTTTAGTGCTTGTTTCCTTCCCTGAAGAATGCAGAATTTCAATCATTTTCAGTGAAAAAAAGAATAAGGATTTCCCTGGTGGTACAGTGGTTAAGACTCTGTGCTCCCAAGGCAGGGGGCCCAGGTTCTATCCCTGGGAAGGGAACTAGATCCCACATGCATGCCGCAACTAAGGAACTGGTGGTCTGCAACTAAGGAGCCCGCTTGCCTCAACTAAGACCCAGTGCAACCAAATAAATAAATATTTTTTTAAAAAAGAAAAATAATTGGTCTTAGCACTCATTTAAAAAATGGAGTTAGTAGACATCATTACAAAAATTTTTAAATCTGATGTATGAAGATACATAATTCTATATGTTTAAAAAGAAAATAAGATTCTTCTATAAAATAATAATTCTAATAACTGAACTTAGAATACTTAGAAACAAGTTAGAAGAGCATGCCTGATGCAGTATCAAAACTAATATAAGACTTATGTAGTATTTTTTACTAAGTTCAGAAACGTAAAGCGCTTTTCCCATCCAGTACACACGGCCCTATATCAGTCAAGGAATATTTCACTGATGCCGTTCCTACAAAGGAAAGCCCGAGTGCTAAAAATTCCAGTGCTTATGAAATACATAAATATTTTGTTTTATTCCAGGGAATATTTTCTAAAATTCAGACGATGTAACAATGGGAAATAGAAATAAATTCCCTTATTTGAACTTCCTCTATTCTGATAAAGAAGTTTTTCTTATTTCTTTTTCAGAAGAGATCAAAGAAGTAGCTGCCTTTTAAAGTTAACTCATGACTGGCAGTTACCTACTTCGTTCATCCTCATCAGAAGTTTGCCTTCATTCCTTTTGTACGATTGTGATAGGTTACAATCCTTTTATTGAGCGTATGGCTTAGATCCTCTGTAGGGCCAGTGAGCCCCCTCCCCAGATCTGAACAGGCAGGCAGAGATTCCCTTCAGCTCTGCACTTGGCAGTCATTTCACACAAGGTGCAACGTTTACCAAAGAGAATTGGAAAGCTTTTCTCTACTTAAATACATTCTTGTTAAATAATGTGTTTTAGAAGAAAATAAATGTTTACCTTGCATGTTGATAAAATTGGGTAAAGTTAAATTTCAAGTCCTTTATTTGAAAGTAATCACCATTAAAGAATTGTTTAGCAGATCTGCTTAACCCTGGACGTGAACTCAACGATGGATTCACCAAAGACTAGGGAACAAAATCTCTCCAAGTATTGATAGTACATTAGGAATTTTCTCTCTCAGAAGGCACTATCTCGGCATAGTGTAAAGAATTCCCTCTTTTGATTCCCTGTGGGTCTTGGTTACATGGGCTCTGATTGTAACCATTAAACAAACCTCCTTGGATACTCAGCCTCTTATTTTTATGCCTGGCTGGAGGGAATAATGGCCCCGTAGTCACTGCAGCCTGCTGTGTGGTTGCTGGGAGAGTGGATTAGCTATGCCTGTTTTGGTTTTGAATGAATATACCCCCTGGCAAGCCATGCAGCCAAAATAGTTTGTTAGGTGGCACATTTATAGAACTGGTGGCTCACCCTTACAAACACCCTATATTCCTATGGGACTCAGATTTCTTTATCAAAAATGCACAGACATCAAAAATACTGAGCCACTATGCTCTACACCTGAAACTAATATAATATTATAAATCAGCTATACTTCAATAAAAAAGATGTGATATATATACAATCAGATATTATCCAGCCATGAGAAAGAAGTAAATTCTGCCATTTGTGACAACATGGATGAACCTGGAGGACATTATGCTAAGTGAAATATTGATAAGGCAGACAGAGAAACACAAATACTGTATGATATCACTTATCTGTGGAATCTAAAAAAGCCAAACTGATAGAAACAGAGAGTAGAATGGCAGCTAACAGGGGCTGGGGGTGAAGGAAATGGGGAGATGTGGGTCAAACTTTCAGTTATAAGATGAAAAAGTTTGGGGGATCTAATGTACAGCGTGGTGATTATAATTAACAATGCTGTATTATATACTTGAAAGTTGCTAAGAGTAGATCTTAAATGTTCTCACCACAAAAAAGAAATGATAAGTATGTGAGGTGATAGAGATGTTAGCTCACACTATGGTGGTATATATATCATTTCACAATATACATGTATCAAATCAACATGCTGTACATCTGAAACTTACACAATGTTATATATCAATTATGTCTCAATAAAGCTGATAAAAGATTTTAAAAATGCACAGACATGGGAGCAGCACTCATAGCATAAGCCTGTCTTTCTTTTTTTTTTATAGATTTAATTAATTTATTTATTTTTGGCTGCATTGGGTCTTCGTTGCTGTGCGCGGGCTTTTCTCAAGTTGTGGCGAGCGGGGGCTACTCTTCGTTGCGGTGCATGGGCTTCTCATTGCTGTGGCGTCTCTTGTTATGGAGCACGGGCACTAGGCACGTGGGCTCAGTAGTTGTGGCTCGTGGGCTCTAGAACACTGGCTCAGTAGTTGTGGCGCACGGGCTTAGTTGCTCCGTGGCATGTGGGATCTTCCCGGACCAGGGCTTGGACCCGTGTCCCCTGCATTGGCAGGCGGATTCTCAACCACTGTGCCACCAGGGAACCCCCAAGCCTGTCTTTCTTACTTCATTTCCTCTTTCTATCTTCTGAAAGAAGAGAAGAATGTAAGGACATGTCCACAAGCCTTTATGTCGTTCTGTTCCTATAACATCTCCAGGAAAATCAGAGCAACTAGTTTATATGAATAATCTACATCAGGAGATTAATAATCAGTGAGGCCAGCTGACTCTGAATTTTGTGCTCCATATATTACTCACAAAAAAGGTATTTGCCTGAAGTCTCTTTGCCCAGCTGGTGGCCTTCCCTGAGCTCTTCAGTAGAAATGAGTATATTCTCTGAACAGTCGGGGGCCGATGAGGGATATGGGCAGGGGAAAGGTGTGTGGTTTCTGCGGGGTCCCTGGAGTTCCAGCATCAAAAGTCCTGAGAACTTGGGGGAGGAGTCAGCCCCAATCAAGCCAAGGGTGGAGATAACCTAGGTTGTGGGGAATGAATTTTCAACTTGGTCTGTTATACTTAAAGCAGTTAGGAGGATGGCCTTCTCTTCAAATGGAGGTTTGTATACCTAAAGGTCTGTTAATCATGTCCTGGAAGAAGAAACTAAGTCTGAATTAAATCTCTCTCAAGACAATACACTTCTACAACATTAGACAGAGGGAGTAGTCAAAAATTGTTTTGGAAAATTAGTAGCTGGAATAGTTAAAATTCCGATAGTACCAATTCTAGTAAAGAAGTACTCCAGTAAGTTTCCCCTGCTGCCATATGATGATTTTCCCAGAGATACTGGGTGAGTGGAATGAATTTCTTTAGCTAAAGGGAGTATATGTTCAATCCAATACATACCATACTAACTATACCAATATAATAGAGATAATTAATAATATATTTATGTATAAGGAACTCACCAATTTCCAGAGGAAGTTGAAGAGAAAGGAGTACATCTTCTTTTATTTTTCTCTATTAAGGGAGAAAGGATTAGAAGTCTAATTTCATCTTTCCCTTTTTGTTTTTCACCCAGAAAATACAGTTTTTATTTCTTTCTTTCTGTACGTATTTAGTTATTCTTGACTTCCCTCCAGGTTCAAGTAGTTGATTTCTATTTTTTTACTTTGTTACTTTGTTTTCCCACTTCTTCTTAAGCCAGTCAGCAACTGTGGCTCTGTGATTTTTGCTTTGCTGTTGAATCTTTTCTAGAGATGAAGTGATGTAGGCTAGAGCATGTATCAACAACTCTGCAGACTTCCATTTAAGTTTGCCTTCTCTCAACACTTTTATTCACATATAAGAATATACCCATACCCATACACAAACACAAGCATTTATGGGAATTTTCTATTTAAGTAAACTGATTTGAGTACTTTTTAATTTATTAATTAATTTATTTTTTGAGTACTTTTTTTTTTTTTTTTTGAGTACTTTTTTAATTCAAGGAGTTCTTTTGTAATGAAAACACATATCCCTAGTTTATCTAGCAGCAATTGGAAAAGAAATGCAATCTTCTGGCCCAAGTACAAATTCTTCTTCATAAAATCTTTAAATATTCAATATCAATTCCTTTGCAATAAGTGTTTTTTTCTCTCTGTTCTGGCTGTGTTTTAGTGCAAATACATTTGTCTCCTTTAGGTCCTAAAGTTTTCAACTGAAACATGTTTTGTTCTGTTTTTTCCCTTTTTTTTTCCAAAATTGTTTTGCCTATTTGAACCTGCATGGCAGCAGTTAAAAATGGCCTGCATCTGTAATGAAGAGACCTTTGAAGGCTCATAAAGCTTACTGATGTTTTTTGTTAGAAGAGGTCATAGATATTTAAGAGATTGCGAAAATGTTAAATTAAACTTCTCCCAGTTTGCCAAGAGCATACTTTTCTCTTGTAATCTAGATTCCTTATGCCTTCATTAGTTGTTGTTGTTGTTGTTGTTTTTTAATTTATTTATTTGGTTGCACTGGGTCTTAGCTGCAGCATGCGGGATCTTTAGTTGCGGCATGTGAACTCTTAGTTGCAGCATGTGGGATTAGTTCCCTGATGAGGGTTCGAACCCAGGCCCCCTGCACTGGGTGCACGGAGTCTTAGCCACTGGACCACCTGGGAAGTCCCCAAAATACAACAGTTTCTAATAAAATTGTTATAACAAATATATAAACAATACAACAATTATGGGACAAAGAAAAGGCAGTTCTAAGAAAGAAGCTTATAGCTATAAATACTTATATTAAGGAAAAAAGAAATATCTCCAACAAGCAACTTTATTTTACACCTTAAGCAACTAGAAGAAGAACAAAGTTAAGAAGGGAAATAATAAAGATCAGAGCAGGAATAAATGAAATACAGACTAAAAACAAAGAAAAGAGAAAAGATCAATGAAACTAAGAGCAGTTTTTTGAATAGACAAAACTTTAGCTAGACTTACCAAGAAAAGAAGACTCAAATAAAATTAAAGAGAAGACATTACAACTGATACTACACAAATACAAAGGATCCTGAGAAACTACTATGAACAATTATACACCAACAGATTGGACAACCTGGAAGAAATTGAGAAATTACTGGAAACATACAACCAACCAAGGCTAAATTATGAAAAAAATAGATAATATGAACAGACCAATTGCTAGTAAAGGAGACTGAATCAGTAATAAAAAAAACCTCCCAACAAAGAAAATTCCAGGACCAGATAGTTTCACTGTTGAATTCTGCTAAACATCTAAAGAACTAATACCAGTCCTTCTCAAACTCTCCCAAAAAATAGAAGACAAGAAAACACTTCCAACCTGCAGTATAAAAAAATAAAATACAATTCAAAAAAAAAACCCACTTCCAAACTTATTTTACAAGGGTAACATTACCCTGATACCAAAGCCAGACAAGAACACTACAAGAAAATAATATTACAAGTCATATCATTAATGAACATAGATGCAGAAATTCTCAACAATATATTAGTGAATCCTATTCAATAGTACATGAAAACAATTATTCAACATGATCAAATGGGATTTATTCCAGAGATACAGGATGGTTCAACAACTGCAAATCAATCAATAATACAATACACTACATTAACAAAATGAAGGATAAAAATCACATGATCATCTCAATAGGACAGTCTTTTCAATAAATGGTGTTAGGAAAACTGGATTGTCACATGTAAAAGAATGAAATTGCACTCTTATCTTACACCATACAAAAAAATCAACTCAAAATGGATTAAAGACATGAACATAGACCTGAAACTGTAAAACTTCTAGAAGAAATATAAAGAGTAAGCTCCTTGACATTGGTCTTGGCAATGATTTTCTGGATTTGACACCAAGAGCAAAGGCAACAAAAGCAAAAATAACAAGTGGGATTATATAAAACTAAAAATCTTGTACTGTGCCCCTGTCAGAGAATAAGCCATTCCACATAAGTGAATTTTCCAGGAAACTAAAAATTGCAGTGCCAAAGACTTATTTTATTAATACATTTGAAATAAATATTTCTAAAATTTATTATATTTTTCTCCTTTTTTGGTAAATAATGAATGCAATTTTTAAATGAGGCAGAGAATCATTTGTTGGTTATGTGTCTCTGAAAAATTATCATCAAGTTTCTAGGAAAACAGAGCTAAGTCTTATACAGAAAACTACTGTACCTTAAGACAAAATATTTCAGTTCCTGGAACTCCCAACTGAATACCACTAAAAAGTCAGAAGCTGGGACTTCTCTGGTGGTCCAGTGGCTAAGACTCTGTGCTCCCAATGCAGGGGGCCTGGGTTCGATCCCTGGTCAGGGAATTAGATCCCACATGCCACAACTAAGAGTTCGCATATTGCAACTAAAGATTCCACATGCTGCAACTAAAGATCCTGCACACCATGATGAAGATCCCACACACAGCAACGAAGATCCCCTGTGTTGCAACTAAGACCCCACACAGCCAAATAAATAAATAAATAAATAAATTTTAAAAGGTCAGAAGTCATTTATCACAGAAGGTTTTTCTCCCATGGATAATTCTATAATCTGTTTATTCTATATATTCATTTTTTGTTTCATATCTTTCAACTTAGAGTTGTTATACACTTGACAATAGTATTTCTGCTACTATTATACCAGTGAACCAAATGTGGGGGAAAAGTTTCTGCTCAGCAAAGGAAACCATCAACAAAATGAAAACACAACCTATGGAATGGGAGAACATATTTCAAACCACATAACTGTTGTGAGATTAATATCCAAAATATACAAGGAACTCATACAACTTAATAGCAAAAAACCTACAAACAACCCAATTAAAATATGGGCAAAAGATTGGCATAGAGTTTTTCCAGAGAAGACATACGAATGGCTAACAGGCACATAAAACGGGGCTTAACATCACTAATCATCAGAGAAATGTAAATCAAAACTGCAATATTACCTCACACCACTTAGGAGGACTATTAATGAAAAGGCAAGTGATAATACATGTTGGCAAGGATGTGGAGAAAAGGGAATCTGCTGTCCTCAACCTGGAAGAACCTGTTACAATAAGCTCTTGTGACCTCCTTGTTGTAAGTGCTGGCCAGATATCCATGACCAGGGCCATCAACCGAGCCCAGAAACTCTGGTCAGTGAGAATCACAGCAGAAATCATGTATGACTTGTCACAGTCCCAAGAGGAATTACAGGAGTACTGCAGACATGATGAACTCACCTATGTGACCCTTGTCTCAGATAAAGAAGGAAGCCATGTCAAGGTTAAATCTTTTGAGAAGGAATAGCTAACAGAGAAATGAGTGCTGGAGTCCAATCTCGTGGTCCATGTTGGGCAGAAACTGAGGACTAAAGTCAGTGATGAAAGTGTTACCAAACTTAGATTTGGCTGCTTGCTGCTTGAAAGCCAATACTGAAGAGACAAGTATTGGTAGAAAGGAAAGGTTGCTTTATTTAGGAGGCCAGCAATCCTGGGAAGAAGGTGGACTCATGTCCCAAAGAACCAACTCCCAACTGCCAATCTAGGGGCATGAGATTTTAAAGGGAAGTTTCAGGAGTTATAAGTGGAGGGAGTGGGCTACATGTAGAACAGCACAGTCAACTCTGACAATCAACTTGAATTTGGTCATGTGGTGGTCTGATCAGTGTCATCTTGATTGTTTTAAGTACAGTTAATCTTCAGTTCCAGGGTCTGTTTGTTCCCATTTCCTTGAGGCCAGTTCTTGGAATTGTGTAAGATGGAGCAGTTTATGTCATGGCTACAGTCTGGTCATCATGCAGTTAACTTCTTCCACCTAGTTGGGGTTTCTGTATATGCAAAACAGCTCAAAGTACATGGCTCAGAATATTATCTATAGCCCTTGAGGAGGAACTAGAGGTCCTTGACTTTGATTAATGACTAAACTTTTATTATTTTATCCTATTTGGCTGCTTTTCTTTGCTTCTGCATTTTTCTCACTTCTCTGATTAAATTAATTCTTTGGCTAAAGTTTTTCTACAGACAAGAGGCAAGTGGAGGACACGGGGAGCAGGTGTCACAGGAAGGCCCCTTGAGTCCTGCTCGATTACAAAAGGACTATCAGAGAAATTTCTGAAAATCTTGCCGTACAAAACCTGAAGGGGTCATTTTCAAATGCTTCAGGTTTGTTGAAACCCATGAAGCAACATTTGTTCATATTGTGAGTGTGATAGTCCCAGAGAAGCTGTCAGCCAACACTAGGGGATGGTATGAAACTCAGATAAAAACACTTCATACCTGCCTTGCCAACTTACATCAGAAAAGCAGTGAAATTGAAATTTTGGCTGTGGATCTACCCAAAGAAACAATCTTACAGTTTTTATCATTAGAGTGGGATGCTGATGAACAGGCATTTAACACAACTGTGAAGTAGCTGCTGTCATGCTTGTCAAAATAAAGATACCTCAAATTAGTCTGTGATGAAATTTATAACATCAAAGTAGAAAAAAAGGTGTCTGTGCTATTCCTGTATAGCTACAGCAATGAATACTACAGAAACTTATTTTAATTCTCAAGAATGATGATTACACTATGCAAAAAGACAGGAGCTTATACTATATAGTGTTGTACATTCATTGTAATTTAAAATTAACTTTACATTCTAAGAAGCTGTCCTACAAAGTAAGTTGTAAGTTTTTCCTGTGTAATATATTATAAATTTATCTTTCTGAACACAATAAATGCTTTCATATTTTAAAAAGGGAACTCTTATGCACACATGATGGGAATGTAAACTGGTACAGCCACAGTGGAAAACAGTTTTTGAGGTTCCTCAAAAAATTAAAATAGAACTACCATATGATCTAGCAATCCCACGTCTGAGTATATATCTGAAGGAAACAAAACCATTATCTCAAAGAGATAGCTGTACTCCCATGTTCATTGCAGCATTATTCACAATAACCAAGGTATGAAAACAACCTATGTGTCTGTCAGTGGAAGAATAATCAAGAAATTATTAGATACACTTACAGACACACACACACACACACACATACACACAGGAATATTACTCAGCCTTAAAATAAAAAGGAAATCCTGTCATTTTTGACAATGTGGATAACCTGGAAGGCATTATGCTAAATGAAATAAGCCAGACAAAGACAAACACTGTATGGTATTGAAATGGAGCAGGACCCTATAGTATATGCCCCCCATGTCCTCAGCCTGCCTTTTGTCTGTGGAAAAACTTTAGCCAAAGAATAAGTTTAATCAGAGAAGTGAGAAAATGCAGAAACAAAGGACAAGAGTCAAAGGAGACCAAATAATAATAGTTTAGTCATTAAGCATAGTCAAGGACCTTTTAGTTCCTTCTCAAGGGCTATAGATAATATTCTGAGCTATATCCTGTGAGCTGTCTTATAGATACTGAAACCCACACCAGGTGAAGTTAACTTCGTGATGACCAGACTGTAGCCATGACATAAGCTGCCACAATTCCGAGAATTGGCCTCAAGGAATGGAAACAAACCTACCCTGGAGATAAAGATTAATTGTACTTAAAACAATCAAGATGACGCTGATTAGACCACCGATGATCAATTTCAAGATGACTGTCAGAGCTGACTGTGCTATTTCTGCATGTAGCCCCCTCCTTCTGTCTATAAAAGCTCTTCTCCCTGATTTTCAGTGGGGGTGAGTTGGCCTATGGACAGGCATCCGCCCTCCCCCACACTTGCTGGCATCCAAAATAAAGCAAACTTTCCTTTCCACCAAACTTGCCTCTTTATTGGCTTTTAATATTTATTTATTTTATTTATTTTTGGCTGCGTTGGGTCTTAGTCGCGGCACGCGGGATCTCCACTGCGGTGCACAGGCTTCTCTCTCTCTAGTTGTGGTGCGCGGGCTTAGTTGCCCCGCGGCATGTGGGATCTTAGTTCCCCGACCAGGGATCGAACCTGCATCCCCTGCATTGGAAGGCAGATTCTTTACCACTGGGCCACCAGGGAAGTCCCTTTATTGGCTTTTGAGTGGTCAGCAGCCAGACCCCACTTTCGGTTACAGTATCACTTAGATGGGGAATCTAAAAAAAAGTTGAACACATAGAAACAGAGTAGAAAAGTGGTTTCCAGGGACTGCAGATGGGGGAAATAAGAGGTTGGTAAAAAGGAAAAAGTCAGTTATGAGATGAATAAGGACTGAGGATCTAATGTATAACACGGTGACTATGAGTTGATAACGCTCTTTTGTATGACTGAAATTTGCTAAGAGAGTAAAACTTACATGTTCTCACCACAAAAAGAAAAAAGGCAAATATGTTAGGTGATGGATATGTTAATTAACTTGACTGGGGGGAGGGGAATCCTTTCACAACGTAGATGTATATCAACTCATCATGTTGCACACTTTAATTATCTTACAATTTTATTTGTCATTTATACCTCAATAAAGCAGAAGAAATAAGTACCCATGTGCACTCCTAAGTTTTCCCTTAGGTTTCCTTGTGAGAATCACGAAATTATTTAGTTACCTCTTAACTGTGCTTTTCTTCCTTCTAAATTAGGAGTCTTTAAATAAATTTGTCAGAAAGATTGTTTAAATAAATCTTGTTC
Source organism: Phocoena sinus (assembly GCF_008692025.1). Classification (NCBI taxonomy): domain Eukaryota; kingdom Metazoa; phylum Chordata; class Mammalia; order Artiodactyla; family Phocoenidae; genus Phocoena; species Phocoena sinus. The sequence goes on from NC_045764.1 coordinate 30,044,244, forward strand.
TATACAAAATTAGCTTTAAGGAGTTGACAGGATTGATTCAGGGGACAGACAATTCTGATAAGAATTGGATGTTAGATTACAGACAGGGTCCAGGGGTGCTAAGAAGTGGTCAGAAACAGGGGAACAGGGCTTCCCTGGTGGCGCAGTGGTTGAGAGTCCGCCTGCCGATGCAGGGGACACGGGTTCGTGCCCCGGTGCGGGAAGATCCCACATGCCGCGGAGCGGTTGGGCCCGTGAGCCATGGCCGTTGAGCCTGCGCGTCCGGAGCCTGTACTTCGCAACGGGAGAGGCCACAACAGTGAGAGGCCCGCGTACCGCAAAAAAAAAAAAAAAAAAAAAAAAAAAAAAAGAAACAGGGGAACAAAGTAGCAAACAAAGAAAGCCCTCAGACCAGGGTAGGTAGTATGCTAGGGCATTTGTGCTTTTTTCGTTCCAAAGGGAACTTCTGAGAACAAAATATGCAGGCTTGTAATTCTTATTGTTTTCCTAATGATACAAACTCTTTATTTTATTTTTCTTTAACAAGTCACCCTCATCATTCAGCTTGAGGTTCTTCACTGAGAAGCTAGTCCATAATGCAGATTCAATTTTCAGACAAAATTTCCTGAGGCAGTGTATATATTTTATTTTAAACCAAACAATGGGTAACATACTAAGGTCCTCCACCGCACTAATACTGTGATTCTACCAACAAAAACTATTAAATATTAGGCCTGTTTTTTCTTTAAAACTTTACTTTTGCTTTTCATTTGAGCCTATTTCCAAAAGTTTTTGGCTACACATAATTTTACTAAGGTATTTGTATTGGATTCAATGTAATATCATTTTAACCAAAAACGTCCCTTTTGTCTTTGAATTGGTACCATATTTGTATTTTAGAAACATTTAGTTTCCTAGCACCCAGCAATTTAAAAAAATAACTGGCTTAGTACAAAAACTTTCACAAATCATTTATCTAAAACTACCACTGACTCTTGAACAACGCCAGGGTTAGAGGTGCCCATCCCTACACAGTCTGAAATCGGCGCTCCGTATTCATGGTTCTGCATCCAAAGATTCAACCAACCTTAGATCATGTAGTAACATAGTACGCATTTATTGAAAGAAAAATCTGCATATAAGTGGACTTGTGCAGTTCAAACCCATGTTGTTCAAGGGTCAATTGTACTTGCTTATATAAGTTGCAATTTCCCAAGAATCCCCTCTCCTGTTTGGGGCAATGGACAGTGTGTGTGTGTGTGTGTGTGTGTGTGTGTGTGTGTGTTTTTAAACCAGCATTCTCATTTATCTTGTTAAAAGCTTAAAACAACAACAAAGAAGAATACCAAACTTGTTCATTTCGTTAAAAGTAACAACCTTTTGTTGGTTAATTGATGGTCTTTTTCTCCCTGTTATTAATTCAATATTCTGTATTGTATTATTTTTCCCTAGGAAGCTTATAATTCAATGCATCATGTTTTCATTATTACTTTTCTATATTTTTATTTAGTTGTTTAATAAAGGTCTTCAAAAAACACAAGTTGGATTTTTTCAGACTTATTTTTCTCCTGGTTTGTTTTTTTTTTTTTTTTTGTATGGAAAATTTCAAACACAAAGTCAAGGGAATGGAATGATTCACTGCCATGTACTATTATCCAGCTTTAACAATTACAAACACATGGTCAGTCTGGCCACATTTTGTATATTTTTGCTTCAGTCAGTTTGTTTTTTTCTTGCATTTCCTTAAGATACTCAGACTTTATCTACTATTGTATATAATGTTTTACCTTATTTTTGTGTACCGTCTTGACCATGTTTCTCAAATACTGTAAATTTACTTTTAGTAGTACCTAAAGCCTTGTCTTGTCTCCTCAGGCATCATTCACACTAGATGATAAACATATAGATGTGTATTCTGGTACTCACATGTCAACAATAAGGCATTTTTAATTTGAGTCGACCTGGATTACAAAGAGTGAAAAACTGGCTAAACCAGTTTGACCAACACAGGAAATGTGACCAAAAATAGTACATTTTTCAAGTTTAGTGAAGGTTGAAACTGACAATTTAAAATTTCTGAACATTGACTAAACCATCAATTCTATTTCCTGGTGTTTTTCTTTCTTCGTATATGAGGAAAATTGAAGCAAAGAGTCAAAATATCATGGACTGTGGGAGGGAGATTAGCTTCCTTCATTTTTCTTAGTTCTTACTTTCTTATTCTTTCAATTGTCCAAAATAACTTGGGGATTTAGTAATTTATTAAGGATCTGCCATATCAGCATATCATATGTCACTTAATTCATTTTCTACAATGAATTAATATTATTGATGCCATATTGATTACTTTAAACCATGTAATAGAAAAATTAGAGCAAATTTAAGAGTAACATATCTAGATATATGTTAAATGCTTTCTTATGAACTTTAATATTGTTAACCTGTGTTTATCTAAATTTTTCTCTCACGTTTATCACATTCCTAAGTCTCTCATTTTTGAGATGTTTGAAAATAACAGTGCTAGGTACACAGCAAAATTGTGAGGAAGGTACAGAGATTTCCCATATACCCCCTGCCCCTCTCCAAATAGCCACTCCATAAATGTTACCAAACCAAACTTGGGTCCACTCATCTATGGACATTTGTATTTCCTTGATGACATGTTTTGAGGAACATTTTTCATGTGCATATTTCCCATCTGTATATCTTCTCTACTCTAAGTACCTCATATAAGTGGAATGCCAACAAACACAAGAAACACTTCTCATATAAGAAGACACAGTATAAGTCTTCTTGTGACTGGCTTATTTCACTTAGCATAATGTTCCCAAGGTTTACCCATGTTATACAATATTGCAGAATTTCCTTCCTTTTTAAGGCTAAATAATATTCCATTACATATATACCACATTTTTCTTATCTTTTCATCTGTGGATGAATAATTCAGTTTCATCCACATTTTAGCTGTTGTGAATAATGCTGCTGTGATTGTGGGTATATAAATATCCCTTTGAGGGCTTCCCTGGTGGCGCAGTGGTTGAGAGTCCGCCTGCCGATGCAGGGGACACGGGTTCGTGCCCCGGTGTGGGAGGATCCCACATGCCGCGGAGCGGCTGGGCCCGTGAGCCATGGCCGCTGGGCCTGCGCGTCCGGAGCCTGTTGCTCCGCAGCGGGAGAGGCCACAACAGTGAGAGGCCCGCGTACCGCAAAAAAAAAAAAAAAAAAAAAAATATCCCTTTGAGACCCTGTTTTCAATTCTTTTGGTTATATCCCCAGAAGTGGAATTTGCTGGATCCTATGGTATATCTATTTTTAAGTTCCTGAGGAACTGTCATACTGTTTTCTACAGTGGCTGTAACATTTTCTATCCCCACTAAAAGAGCATAAGGGGCCCAATTTCTCCACATCTGGACCAACACTTGTTATTTTATTTTTTTGATAGTAGTCATCCTGATGGGTGTGAGATGGTATTTCATTGTAGTTTATTTTTTAAACGTCTTTATTGGAGTATAATTGATTTACAATGGTGTGTTAGTTTCTGCTGTATAACAAAGTGAATCAGCTATACACATACATATATGCCCATATCTCCACCCTCTTGCATCTCCCTCCCACACTTCCTATCCCATCCCTCTAGGTGAACACAAAGCACCAAGCTGCTCTCCCTGTGCTATGCGGCTGCTTCCCACTAGCTATCTATTTTACATTTGGCAGTGTATATATGTCCATGCCACTCTCTCACTTTGTCCCAACTTACCCTTCCCCCTCCCCATGTCCTCAAGTCCATTCTCTACGTCTGCATCTTTGTTCCTGTCCTGCACCTAGGTTCTTCAGAACTTTTTTTTTCTTTTTAGATTCCATATATATATGTTAGCATACGGTATTTGTTTTTCTCTTTCTGACTTACTTCACTCCGTATAACAGTCTCTAGGTCCATCCACCTCAATACAAATAACTCAATTTCATTTCTTTTTATGGCTAAGTAATATTCCACTGTATACATGTGCCACATCTTCTTTACCCATTCATCTGTTGATGGACACTTAGGTTGCTTCCATGTCCTTGATATTGTAAATAGAGCTGCAATGAACATTGTGGTACATGACTCTTTTTGAATTATGGTTTTCTCAGGATATATGCCCAGTAGTGGGATTGCTGGGTCGTATGCTAGTTCTATTTGTAGTTTTTTAAGGACCCTCCATACTGTTCTCCATAGTGGCTGTATCAATTTACATTCCCACCAACAGTGCAAGAGGGTTCCCTTTTTTCCACACCCTCTCCAGCATTTATTGTTTCTAGATTTTTTGATGATGGTCATGCTGACCAGTGTGAAGTGATACCTCATTGTAGTTTTGATTTACATTTCTCTAATGATTAGTGATGTTGAGCATCCTTTCATGTGTTTGTTGGCAATCTGTATATCTTCTTTGGAGAAATATCTATTGAGGTCTTCTGCCCATTTTTGGATTGGGTTTTTGCTTTCTTTAATATTGAGCTGCATGAGCTGCTTGTATATTTTGGAGATTAATCCCTTGTCAGTTGCTTCATTTGCAAATATTTTCTCCCATTCTGAGGGTTGTCTTTTCATCTTGTTTATGGTTTCCTGTGCAAAAGCTTTTAAGTTTCATTAGGTCCCATTTGTTTATTTTTGTTTTTATTTCCATTTCTCTAGGAGGTGGGTCAAAAAGGATCTTGCTGTGATTTATGTCATAGAGTGTTCTGCCTATGTTTTCCTCTAAGAGTTTCATAGTGTCTGGCCCTACATTTAGGTCTTTAATCCATTTTGAGTTTATTTTTGTGTATGGTGTTAGGGAGTGTTCTAACTTCATTCTTTTTTTTTTTTTTTTTTTTTTTTTGCAGTACACAGGCCTCTCACTGTTGTGGCCTCTCCCGTTGCAGAGCACAGGCTCCGGACACGCAGGCTCAGTGGCCATGGCTCACAGGCCTAGCCGCTCCGTGGCATGTGGGATCTTCCCAGACCAGGGCACAAACCCATGTCCCCTGCATTGGCAGGCGGACTCTCAACCACTGCGCCACCAGGGAAGCCCTTACTTCATTCTTTTACATGTAGCTGTCCAGTTTTCCCAGCACCACTTATTGAAGAGGCTGTCTTTTCTCCACAGCATATTCTTGTCTCCTTTATCAAGATAAGGTGACCACACGTGTGTGGGTTTATCTCTGGGCTTTCTATCCTGTTCCATTGATCTATATTTCTGTTTTTGTGCCAGTACCATACTGTCTTGATTACTGTAGCTTTGTAGTAAAGACTGAAGTCTGGGAGCTTGATTCCTCCAGCTCCGTTTTTCTTTCTCAGAATTGCTTTGGGGACTTCCCTGGTGGTGCAGTGGTTGAGAGTCCGCCTGCCGATGCAGGGGACGCGGGTTCGTGCCCCAGTCTGGGAAGGTCCCAAATGCCACGGAGCAGCTAGGCCTGTGAGCCATGGCCACTGAGCCTGCGCGTCCACAGCCTGTGCTCTGCAACGGGAGAGGCCACAACAGTGAGAGGCCCGCATACCACAAAAAAAAAAAAAAAAAAAAAATTGCTTTGGCTATTTGGGGTCTTTTGTGTTTCCATACAAATTGTGAAGTTTTTTTTCTAGTTCTGTGAAAAATGCCATTGGTAGTTTGATAGGGATTGCATTGAATCTGTAGATTGCTTTGGGTAGAATAGTCATTTTCACAATGTTGATTCTTCCAATCCAATAACATGGTATATCTCTCCATCTGTTTGTATCACCTTTAATTTCTTTCATCAGTATCTTATAGTTTTCTGCATACAGGTCTTTTGTCTCCTTAGGTAGGTGTATTCCTAGGTATTTTATTCTTTTTGTTGCAATGGTAAATGGGAGTGTTTCCTTAATTTCTCTTTCAGGTTTTCCATCATTACTGTATAGGAATACAAGGGATTTCTGTGTATTAATTTTTTATCCTGCTACTTTACCAAATTCATTGATTAGCTCTAGTAGTTTTCTGGTAGCATATTTAGGATTCTGTATGTATAGTATCATGCCATCTGCAAACAGTGACAGCTTTACTCCTTCTTTTCCGATTTGGATTCTTTTTATTTCTTTATCTTCTCTGATTGCTGGGGCAAAACTTGCAAAACTATGTTGAATAATAGTGGTGAGAGTGGGCAACCTTGTCCTGTTCCTGATCTTAGTGGAAATGCTTTCAGTTTTTCACCATTGAGGACATGTTGGCTGTGGGTTTGTCATATATGACCTTTATTATGTTGAGGTAAGTTCCCTCTATGCCTACTTTCTGGAGAGTTTTTATCATAAATGGTGTTGACTTTTGTCAAAAGATCTTTCTGCATCTATTGAGATGATCATATGAATTTTCTCCTTCAATTTGTTAATATGGTTTATCATACTGATTGATTTGTATATACTGAAGAATCCTTGCATTCCCGGGATAAAACCCCACTTGATCATGGTGTATGATCCTTTTAATGTGCTGTTGGATTCTGTTTGCTAGTACTTTGTTGAGGATTTTTGCATCCATGTTCATCAGTGATATTGGCCTGTAGTTTTCTTTTTGTGTGACAGCTTTATCTAGGTTTGTTATCAGGGTGAGCATGGCCTCGAAGAATGAGTTTGGGTTTGTTCCTCCCTCTGCTATATTTTGGAAGACTTTGAGAAGCATAGGTGTTAGCTCTTCTCTAAATGTTTGATAGAATTCACCTGTGAAGCCATCTGGTCCTGGGCTTTTGTTTGTTGGAAGATTTTTAGTCACAGTATCAATTTCAGTGCTTGTGATTGGTCTGTTTATATTTTCTATTTCTTCCTGGTTCAGTCTCGGAAGGTTGTATTTTTCTAAGAATTTGTCCATTTCTTCCAGGTTGTCCATTTTATCGGCATATAGTTGCTTGTAGTAATCTCTCATGATCTTTTGTATTTCTGCAGTGCCAGTTATTACTGCTTTTTCATTTCTAATTCTGTTGATTTGAGTCTTGTCCCTTTTTTTCTTGATGAGTCTGGCTAATGGTTTATCAATTTTATTTTTCTTCTCAAAGAGCCAGCTTTTAGTTTTATTGACAACTGCTATTGTTTCCTTCATTTCTTTTTCATTTATTTCTGATCTGATCTTTATGATTTCTTTCCTTCTGCTAACTTTGGGGTTTTTTGTTCTTTCTCTAATTGCTTTAGGTGTAAGGTTAGGTTCTTTATTTGAAATGTTTCTTGTTTCTTGAGGTTGGATTGTATTGCTATAAACTTTCCTCTTAGAGCTGCTTTTGTAGCATGCCATAGGTTTTGGGTCATTGTGTTTTCATTACCATTTCTTTCTAGGTATTTTTTGACTTCTTCAGTGATGTCTTGATTATTAAGTAGTGTATTGTTTAGCCTCCATGTGTTTGTATTTTTTACAGATTTTTTCCTGTAATTGATATCTAGTCTCATAGCATTGTGGTCAGCAAAGATACTTGCTACGATTTCAGTTTTCTGAAATTTACTGAGGCTTGATTTGTGATCCAAGATATGATCTATCCTGGAGAATGTTCTATGAGCACTTGAGAAGAAAGTGTATTCTGTTGTTTTGGGATGGAATGTCCTATAAATATCAATTAAGTCCATCTTGTTTAATGTATCATTTAAAACTTGTGTTTTCTTATTTATTTTCATTTTGGATGATCTGTCCACTGGTGAAAGTGGGGTGTTAAAGTCCCCTACTATGATTGCATTACTGTCGACTTCCCCTTTAATGGCTGTTAGTATTTGCCTTATGTACTGAGGTGCTCCTGTGTTGGGTGCATAAATATTTACAATTGTTATATCTTCTTCTTGGATTGATCCCTTGATCATTATGTAGTGTCCTTCTTTGTTTCCTGTAATAGTCTTTATTTTAAAGTCTATTTTGACTGATATGAGAATTGCTACTCCAGCTTTCATTTGATTTCCATTTGCATGGAATATCTTTTTCCATCCCCTCACTTTTAGTCTGTATGTGTCCCTAGGTCTGAAGTGGGTCTCATGTAGACAGCATATATACAGGTCTTGTTTTTGTATCTATTCAGCCAGTCTATGTCTTTTGGTTGGAGCATTTGATCCATTTACATTTAAGTTAGTTATCGATATGTATGTTCCTATTACCATTTTCTTAATTGTTTTGGGTTTGTTATTGTAGGTCTTTTCCTTCTTTTGTGTTTCCTGCCTAGAGAAGTTCCCTTAGCATTTGTTGTAAAGTTGGTTTGGTGGTGCTGAATTCTCTTAACTTTTGCTTATCTGTAAAGGTTTTAATTTCTCCATCGAATCTGAATGAGATCCTTGCTGGGTAGAGTAATCTTGCTTGTAGGTTTTCCCCTTTCATCACTGTAAATATGTTCTGCCACTCCCTTCTGTCTTGTAGAATTTCTGCTGAAAGATCAACTGTTAACCTTATGGGGATTCCCTTGTAAGTTATTTGTTGCTTTTCCCTAGCTGCTTTTAATATGCTTTCTTTGTATTTAATTTTTGATAGTTTGATTAATATGTGTCTTGGCATGTTTCTCCTTGGATTTATCCTGTATGGGACTCTCTGTGCTTCCTGGACTTGATTGACTATTTCCTTTCCCATATTAGTGAAGTGTTCAACTATGATCTCCTCAAATATTTTCTCAGTCCCTTTCTTTTTCTCTTCTTCTTCTGGGACCCCTATAATCTGAATGTTGGTATGTTTAGTGTTGTCCCAGAGGTCTCTGAGTATGTCCTGAATTCTTTTCATTCTTTTTTCTTTATTCTGCTCTGTGGTAGTTATTTCCATTATTTTATCTTCCAGGTCACTTATCCATTCTTCTGCCTCAGTTATTCTGCTATTGATTCCTCCTAGAGAATTTTTAATTTCATTTATGGTGTTGTTCATCACTGCTTGTTTGCTCTTTAGTTCTTCTAGGTCCTTGTTAAACGTTTCTTGTATTTTCTCCATTTTATTTCCAAGATTGTGGATCATCTTTACTATCGTGACTCTGAATTCTTTTTCAAGTAGACTTCCTATTTCCTCTACATTTGTTTGGTCTGGTGGGTTTTTACCTTGCTTCTTCATCTGCTGCATATTTCTCTGTCTTCTCATTTTGTTTAATTTACTGTGGTTGGGGTGTCCTTTTTGCAGACTGCATGTTCGTCGTTCCCGTTGTTTTTGGTGTCTGCCCCCAGTGGGTGAGGTTTGTTCAGTGGCTTGTGTAGGCTTCCTGGTGGAGGGGACTGGTGCCTGTGTTCTGATGGCTGTGGTTGGATCTTGTCTTTCTGGTCATCAGAGCAGCGTCTAGCAGTGTGCTTTGGTGTGTCTATGAACTTAGTATGAACGTAGTATGATTTTAGGCAGCCTCTCTGCTAATGGGTGGGGTTGTGTTCTTGTCTTGCTGGTTGTTTGGCATGGGACGTCCAGCATTGAAGCTTGCTGGTCGTTGAGTGGAGCTGGGTCTTAGCGTTGAGATGGAGGTCTCTGGGAGAGCTCTTGCCAGTTGATATTACCTGGGGCCTGGAGGTTTCTGGTTGTCCAATGTCCTGAACTCAGCTCTCCCACCTCAGAGACTCAGGCCTGACACCAGGCCAGAGCACCAAGACTCTGTCAGCCACATGGCTCAGAAGAAAAGGGTGAAAAAAAGAAAGAAAATAAATAAATTTAAAAATGATTAAAATTTAAAAAAATAATAATAAAGAGAACAACCAAACCAATCAACAAATCCACCAACGATGACAAGTGCTAAAAACTAAACTGAGGTAAACATAAAAATCAGAAACAAATCAGTTACAGACAGCAAACTCCAAGTCTACAGTTTGTTCCCA